>NC_071507.1:143339125-143647461 GCF_027887155.1 Malaclemys terrapin pileata
TTGTGGGCACTTGCCACCCTTACTTCCGCAGTTCTTCGCTGCTTCTGGCAGCTGTGCTGCTGCTGGTGGCGGAGTTGCCATGAGAGTTGGGCACTGGGCCAGCAGCCACTGCTCTCTCTGTTCTGCCTTCAGAGCGGGGCAGCTAGAAAGCAGTGGCTGCTGGTCAGATACCCAACTCTGAAGGCAGTGTCGTTGCCAGCAGCAGTTCAGAAGTAAGGGTGGCAATGCCATACCATGCCAACCTTACTTCTGCATAATATTTGACCTTTGTGCTAGGAGTGATGGCTATGGGGGGTAAGGCAAATTTTGGGGTGGCTATAGTCCCTGCAAGCCACCCCCAGCACGACCCCGGCCTATGCTCCCTTTTCCAGTAAGAAGGTGAACCTCTATCAGGGACCTGCTGTCTGCTCTGTCTAAGGGAAATAGAGAACCTTCTAATAATGGGAGAAAGGGAGCGCTTCTCTACCTAACATAACATCCTGGACAACAAGATAAGCTTGTTAACAAACACTGGCTTGTCCTTGAGATCTTTTCCTCTTCCCCACTGACAGCTTGTCCTATCGCAAACTGAAAGGTGTATTCTTATTCCTCAAACTTTTTGATATTAGTAATCAGCTCCTGGCCTACCACAGAAATGTACAAAAGGACAGTCAGCAGGAGACCAGGAAAAAACACACCTTTTCATTTTTTTTTCAGTTAGAATCTGACTTATGATTTGCAGCCAGTCAATGCAGCTTTTGAAGAGACTTGCTTTTGTCCCATCTGTGAAATGGGGGGATGCGTAATGGGTTGCAAGAAAAAACATCGCATTGATGAGGCCCACTGATTACTTTATTTCCTGTTTTAGTTGATGGTTATGTTATAACTGAAATGTTGTCATGAGGGCTTGGGTGACAGTGCAGAACCTTTGACCTCTATGTCACAAGTTCAAGCATAGCCCAAGATGGTAGTGATTCAAAGTTTTTCCCATATGTTGGCTGTTTTGCTGGGTGGTCTATGTAAGAACAGTTTGCTGGGCCCCTCCATTTTGCAATGGAAAGGTGCTCACAAAATGCAAACCATGGCCTTAGATGGTACTTATAGGCACCTTAGTTGGCAGGCTCTGGAGAGAAGCCATGAAGGGAGATGAATTTATTTTGCTAAAACAGAGTAGATTTGTGTGAACTTCTTTCCTTCAAGAACAAACCCAACACAGAAAAAAATCAGACTGAAGAGGCTGTTGATGATACCAATAAGCCCTTGCAGTATAAGTATTCTGGTGTCACATTTGCAACACCATAGTTAAGCATTTGTCAGCATCTGACTCCTCTCTATTTTTCTGACACTTGAGCTCCAGTTCACATATATAAACTCTAGCTCCCTCTCACATTAAAAACTATGTTCAGAATGAGATTATGATCCAATGTTGCAGCCCTGAATGTTATTTGATAGCTTCAGTAGGGCTGTAGGCTGCTGCACATGAAGTATTTTGACATTTGCTGATACCTCTATGAATAGCTGGCGTGATTTGTGACTTGCTCTTTAGCAAGGCAAATAGCAAGGAGTTCACTAGCTGGGAGGGGCTTGTCACCACAGTTAGAATCCCTGACAGGCAGCCAATTTACTGCACTCTCTGCTTTCCTTCCCTCCCATGTGATTCAGCAGTTATTTGTTTTTTTAATTAGGACTTGGGGACAAAATGGCAACATGTTTTTCAAGATGCTTCGCACACAATTCGTCACAAGTTTGTTTCATGTGGTTTGAGTCCTCCTTTTCCTTTTTGAATTACCATGTTATAACATTTTTTACTATATACATAAAACATTGAAAACTGAAGCAGTGCTGTGAAAAATGTTTCACATATTAAATGGAAATACCAAATCTGACCTTTTAGATCCAGTGCCTGTTTCTCCACACACTTACACTGGTATAGATAGGAAGTAACTCTATTGAGGTCAGTGGAGTTACGTTGGCAAAAAAAATAGTTTTCAGCAGTGTCATTTTGCCTGCATTTGCCAAGTGTGGCCAGACATTTTCATGGGGGGTGGGGAAGGGGAAAGAGAGAGCATTGTGAACATTTATCTTTAAGGGCTGTGGTCTGTGCCCAGCAGTTTTAATGTAAGCTCTTACTGAGATGAACAGAAGATCTGAGAGTTGAACAATGATAAGTCACATCCCAAAATTTTTCAAAATCCTGGTAAAATGACAGTGGGTAAAACTTTTCAATTGCAAAATGTATCAAGAAATATGTGAAATTCACAAATTTTAGCTAAATTTCAGTTTTCCTAAGAGTGTCACAAAATGAAATTTGGAAGTTGGCCTGTTCTGTTTAGAAATGAAAGCAAAAGGGGCAATGTGGCCTCTTCCTGAGAGCTCAAATAGTCATCAAAGCATACTCATGTGTTGAAGGTAAGTCACATTCACTATTGTCTCCTTTTCACTGATCTAGCATTAAGAGTATCCTTTATTATACAATTTCTTTATTTCAAACGTTTACTGTGATTTTTTAATAAGTATAAAAAACTTTTCTTATTGAAATATTTTCTCTTAAACTAATTGGCCACGAGATTATTACGATATTGTAGTGAGAAGCATTTTTATATTTCTAAAGATTAATAATGAAGGTTAGTAATGAGTTAAGCGCATCAAATTTCTTACACTGTGCACGAGCACTTTAATTGTGAGTTGTACTTTATGAGTTGCATAATATTATTAAAATAAAATGTGATTGTTGCTAAATTATTATTTTATAAAGATGTTTTCAGTATAAAATTGTTTTGCATAAAGCAAGAATACATAGAACTACTTTGTTTCTCTCAATGGAAATTAAAACAAAAGTCCCAAACTAAATTGTTCTGAAATATACAACCACCTGTAAATAAAGTTGCATACTGGGAATTTAACATCTTTATATCATCAGTTCTCATCCCAACATGAAAAATGCAAGTAATTTGCTAATGTACTTTTCTGTGTGAAAGTCAACATTTCTCCACACTAATCTTTTCCAGAATCAGCTTATAACCAGCACCATAACTGCATAACACCTATAATTCTGTCTACATAATAACATAATTATTATGCATATGCCCAAAATCTGACACACATTGTGTGTGTATATAAAATATAAAAAGTGGGATCATTTTCACGTGTAGTTGCTAGAGTTCTAAGTGTGGGTTTAGTTCATTTACCAGTGTTGCAACTTTGCAAAAGGAAATACAGGCAATGACTAGCTGTCATTGCTAGTGGTTCAGTTTTTCCTATCCCATAAAACCCTTTGATACACATAAATATGCTTTCACATGCATGCATAGAATTCTTTTCAAAGTACAGCATGTTTCGATAGAAAAGGAAAACTGTTTGAACACCGTGGACCAAATTCAGAGCTGATGAACTGATTGATACTGTAGTCAAGTCAATAAAGTTTTATCCACTTACACCAGGTCTGACTGTAGCCCTATATTTGATTAAACTGAACAAGCCCCAACAAAAAGCCAGGTTTGAATTTGTGAAATTGTTTTTTAAAATGTTACACTATGGCAGAGTTGGGCAAACTACAGCCTGTGGGCCGTTTTTAAGCCGGCCTGTGAGGTTCCAGTGGAGAGCGGGGTCTGGGGCTTGCACTGCTCCAGTGCTCAAGCTGGGGGACAGGGTCAGGGGCTGCACCATGCAGCTCCCGGAAGCCGCAGCCTGGCCCCACTCCAGCTCCCACGCGCTCCAATGGGAGCTGCAGGGGTGGTGCCTACTGCAGGGGTGGTGCCTACAGACAGGGCAGCGTGCAGAGCCACTTGGCCGTGCCTCCACATAGGAGCTGGAGAAGGGACATGCCGCTGCTTCAGGGAGCTGCTTGGAACCTGCACCCTGAGCCTCTCCCCATGCCCCAACCCAAATCCCCCTTCAAACCCCTCGATCCCAGCCTGGAGCACCCTCCTCCACCCCAAACCTCTCATCCCCAGCCCGACCCCAGAGCCTGCACCCCCAGTGGGAGCCTGCATCCCCTTCCCACACCCCAATCCCAGCCCAGAGCCCCCTCCCGCACCCTGAACTCCTCATTTCTGGCCCCACCCCGGAGCCCGCACCCCCAACCAGAGCCCTCACCCCCTCCCGCACCCCAACCCCAATTTTGTGAGCATTCATGGCCCATCATACAATAGATGTGGCCCTCAGGCCAATTCGTTTGCCCACCCCTGCTATGGGCTAGCTTTTGTGTCTGTTGAGACTAGGGCCATCCCCACCATATCTCCTAGAACTGGAAGGGACCTTGAAAGGTCATCGAGTCCAGCCCCCCGCCTTCACTATCAGGACCAAGTACTGATTTTGCCCCAGATCCCTAAGTGGCCCTCTCAAGGATTGAACTCACAACCCTGGGTTCAGCAGGCCAATGCTCAAACCACTGAGCTATCCCTCCCCCCCCCAAAAAAAGTAATCAAGTCCAGCCCCCTGCCTTCACTAGCAGGACCAAGTACTGATTTTGCCCCAGATCCCTAAGTGGCCCTCTCAAGGATTGAGCTCACAACCCTGGGTTCAGCAGGCTAATGCTCAAACCACTGAGCTATCCCTCCCCTCAAGAGGACTCTAAACAGCGGAAAGGTGGGGACATAGCCCTACCCGTTTATCCATGCCAGCCTGGGAAGCACATAATGCACCTTTGCGATGGAGCAGATTGTTCACTCCATGTGCACAAGGAGCAGCACTAGGACAGCCTGTGCTACCCTGTCAGCCCTTCCCTGAAGACCCTTAAAATCAAAGTGGGAGGGAAGGCATTGGTAGTTGTTGCCTGTTGGAAAGACCCTGACGCTGGAAGTGATAAGTGACTGAATCACCCCTAAAGGTCAAGAAGAGAGATTACAGAATAGACAGTGCATGTGGGGGACCATGTAAAGTTACAAGGTTAGACGAGGAGCTTAAAGGTTCAGGTAATTCTCTGACACCCCTGTGCTTTTTACCCTGCTTCCTCTGATGCAGCTTTCCTTACATTTTTTTAAGTCATGGAAAACTAACTATCAGAAGTACAGGAAGGGCCTCCTTCTGCAAACACTTAAACTGGACTCTTTTGTGACACAATTCTACATAGGAGGCAGTGTGAATCCTCCCCATCCCAATAGAAGCTCCACAAGGCTTTCCTTTGGGTTCTGTTGATATTTCTCTCCTTCACCTCACACAAGGCCACACGACTGCCTGAGCGGATGATGAAAATGTATCGTCTAACTAGGACCAGGATAGTGCAAAGCTATTTGATCACATGACCTTATCTCAGCTATCTTGAATTATGTTTGGCAATGGAAGGACACACTTTAAAAATAAAATAAAATTATAGGTTAAATTGTGGCCCATACTCATACCTCCTTAGGGGCATGGTGAACTGTCCATTCTGGTAGGTGGGCATATCCCCTAAAGCACTACCACATGTGCTCTGAAGTGATCCTGTACTGAGGTTTATGCATGGGGCACAGGCTCTTTATGCCCTCTTTGCCTCCACGCACACCCTCTGTTATATCTATGTAAGTGTGTGTGTATATGGCATTACAACTAGACCTTGAAATGGTAAAGAAGGATTTTGGCCACCTACATTCTTGGATGCAGAAGCAAAATTGGAATCTATATTAGCAAATGAAGATAACTAGCTCTTTCTTAAAACTTGGCAACCTGTTTTTTAATATAAACAATGACAAGAAGAGTACAAATTCTTAGTGAGTGGTGCTTCAAATGTAAATGTGATTAAAGTGATGCCTCTTTAGGGATGTAGACTGTATTTATATATTTTGGATGGAATACTTATATTTTTTGGCAGGACCATACATAGAATTTGCATGTTAATGTGCTCTTAGGGAACTTTTTTTTTTTTTTTTTTAAACATACCAGAGACTAGAGCATGAAGTTTTTCTTTTTAGTTCTTACCAAAACATAACAGAATATAGTAGTTAGATTACTTTTGATGATGGCACCTAAGAATGAAGCACTGTGGAGCTTCAAGTTTTCTTAAACTCACTAAACTCCAGACTGTGTGAAATTTCATGACATTTCTAGCATTTTACACTTGTACCCAGCAGAGTGAAAACTTGGGAAAGGATAAGGAGCAAAAACACACACAAGTGCATTAGTCAACTTAGTCTATAAATGATAAACATACAGTATATTTAATTTTTTGCAGTGTTATAGCCATGTTGGTCCCTGGATATTGGGCGAGGTAATATCTTTTATTGGACCAACTTCTGTTGGTGAAAGAGACCAGCTTTCAGGCTTACACTGAAGAAGAGCTCTGTGTAAGCTCGAAAGCTTGTCTCTTTTACCAACACAAGGTGGTGCAATAAAAGATATTACCTCACCCACCTTATTTCTCTAATACATTTAATTCTCATTTATGAGACTGGCCAAGAAAATGAAAAAGCATACAACAGATTTTTTTTTTCCACGGCTTACTTATCAAGAATCACTTTTCACTTCAACTTTGCCTTTTGAATTTCACAGTTCTGTGCTTAGCATGTTTGTTCACTTTTCTGCAGTACAGAGAATACAAGAAATTGAAAGATCCAACATGGAGATTTATTATAGCAGTCCCCAGTATCCTCCCCTTACTGTTAATCTCACTTCTATTATAAATCCTTTTCTTCATTTGCTTATATCTTTCTCAAATTAATTCTTTCTGTGCTGAAATATTTATGCTTGGTCTCAGCCCGAAAAGCCTTTTTACTGTTTCACTTATTAATTTTTGATTGTGCCATTTTTGTGGCAAATCAAGCCTGGCAAATTTTGTCCCCATATGCTCCACACTGAAATTTTGTGGGCAGATAACTTTTAAAATGGCTGAGCTAGTCACCTCACACTTGGATTGCTTTGTAGATCCCAGTAAGGTTTAAATATCAAGACAAGTTTGAAGAAATTTAGCAAAGTATTTTTAAAGTTATAAAACATAATTCAGCAATTCTATGCATGTGAATTAGAACTTTTCTCTAGAGTAAAAAAGCCCATGTTTTTGTGAGCAGCTGCTTATATCATTATAATATAGTTGTGTTACACAGAAATGCTGACAAGAGATTGATCTTCTTTTCCTAATTCCAGTTATCTAACATGAGTCAAGGTTACACACATCTGTCATGCAGCAGGGGTCAGTGGTCATTGTTACAGCCATATCAGTCTCTTCAATTATATCAGCTCACTGGGAGAATTGTCTGGATGACAATATGTTTAAACCATCAACAACATGGGTTCCTTCAAAAAAAAGATAGAGGAAGGAAAGGAAGTTCTGGATGTATCCTAAGGGATAAATAGGGACAGAGTCTGCTAGCCAAAATGTGTATGCACTTTCCAGTGACTCCAGCCAGATTATTGTCTAAGTCCCCAATTCAGCAAGGTACTAAGCACATGTCTATCTTTAAGCACAGGAATATTCCCCTAATGCAGTGGTTCTCAAACTTTTGTACTGGTGACCTCTTTCATATAGCAAGCCTCTGAGTGCGACCCGCCTTATAAATTAAAAACACTCTTTTATATATTTAACACCATTATAAATGCTGGCTGCAAAGCAGAGTTTGGGGTGGAGGCTGACAGCTCGCGACCCCCCATGTAATAACCTTGCGACCCCCTGAGGGGTTCCGACCCCCAGTTTGAGAACCCCTGCCCTAATAGCAAGCAAATAAGTAGCCTCCTTGGCTATGGGGGGGTTGATCAGAATGGGGCTGTGCGAGGTGTGCGGGGAGGGGAGGGTTGGAACAAAAGGTGAGGGTGTTCTCTTCCTAGCTCCACTCACAAAATAAACTCCACCCACATGAGATGCCAGAATGAGTTACCACTCACGGTAGAGTGTACAGCGTTCAAAATATGATCATGCTGCTATCTAGGCACCTTAGAATCATAGAATATCAGGGTTGGAAGAGATCTCAGGAGGTCATCTTGTCCAACCCCCTGCTCAAAGCAGGATCAATTCCCAACTAAATCGTCCCAGCCAGGGCTTTGTCAAGCCTGACCTTAAAAACCTCTAAGGAAGGAGATTCCACCACCTCCCTAGGTAACCCATTCCAGTGTTTCACCACCCTCCTAGTGAAAAAGTTTTTCCTAATATCCAACCTAAACCTCCCCCACTGCAACTTGAGACCATTACTCCTTGTTCTGTCATCAGGTACCACTGAGAACAGTCTAGATCCATCCTCTTTGGAACCCCCTTTCAGGTAGTTGAAAGCAGCTATCAAATCCCCCCTCATTCTTCTCTTCTGCAGACTAAACAATCCTAGTTCCCTCAGCCTCTCCTCATAAGTCATGTGCTCCAGCCACCTAATCATTTTTGTTGCCCTCTGCTGGATTCTTCCCAATTTTTCCACATCCTTCTTGTAGTGTGGGGCCCAAAACTGGACAAAGTACTCCAGATGAGGCCTCACCAATGTCAAATAAAGGGGAATGATCACTTCCCTCGATCTGCTGGCAATGCCCCTACTTATACAGCCCAAAATGCCGTTAGCCTTCTTGGCAAGAAGGGCACACTGTTGACTCATATCCAGCTTCTCATCCACTATAACCCCTAGGTCCTTTTATGCAGAACTGCTTCCTAGCCATTTGGTCCCTAGTCTGTAACAGTGCATGGGATTCTTCCGTCCTAAGTGCAGGACTCTGCACTTGTCCTTGTTGAACTCATCAGGTTTCTTTTGGCCCAATCCTCTAATTTGTCTAGGGCCCTCTGTATCCTATCCCTACCCTCCAGTGTATCTACCACTCCTCCCAGTTTAGTGTCATCTGCAAACTTGGTGAGAGTGCAGTCCACGCCATCCTCCAGATCATTAATGAAGATATTGAACAAAACCAGCCCCAGGACCGACCCCTGGGGCACTCCACTTGAAACCGGCTGCCAGCTAGACATGGAGCCGTTGATCACTACCCGTTGAGCCCGATGATCTAGCCAGCTTTCTATCTACCTTATAGTCCATTCATCCAGCCCATACTTCTTTAATTTGGTGGCAAGAATACTGTGGGAGACCATATCAAAAGCTTTGCTAAAGTCAAGGAATAACACATCCACTGCTTTCCTCTCATCCACAGAGTCAGTTATCTCCTCATAGAAGGCAATTAGGTTAGTCAGGCATGACTTGCCCTTGGTGAATCCATGCTGACTGTTCCTGATCACTTTCCTCTCCTCTAAGTGCTTCAGAATTGATTCCTTGAGGACCTGCTCCATGATTTTTCCAGGGACTGAGGTGAGGCTGACTGGTCTGTAGTTCCCCGGATCCTCCTCCTTCCCTTTTTTAAAGATGGGCACTACATTAGCCTTTTTCCAGTCATCCGGGATCTCCCCTAATCACCATGAGTTTTCAAAGATAATGGCCAATGGCTCTGCAATCACATCTGCCAACTCCTTAAGCACCCTCGGATGCAGCGTATCCGGCCCCATGGACTTGTGCTCATCCAGTTTTTCTAAATAGTCCCGAACCACTTCTTTCTCCACAGAGGGCAGGTCACCTTCTCCCCATACTGTGCTGCCCAGTCCAGCAGTCTGGGAGCTGACCTTGTTCGTGAAGACAGATGCAAAAAAATCATTAAGTACATTAGCTTTTTCCACATCCTCTGTTACTAGGTTGCGTACCTCATTCAGTAAGGGGCCCACACTTTCCTTGACTTTCTTCTTGTTGCTAACATACCTGAAGAAACCCTTCTTGTTACTCTTAACATCTCTTCCTAGCTGCAACTCCAAGTGTGATTTGGCCTTCCTGATTTCATTCCTGCATGCCTGAGCAACCTTGCGCTTGGCTGTCTTTCAGTGGGGCTTGATTGAACACGGGCTCCTTGATTGGCAGTGGGAGGGGGAGAGATAAGTGATGGAGCTTCCCACATGTAGCATCAAAATGTGATGTCACTCTCAGTAAATTGTGCAGATCTGTGACTCTCCACAGGAGGAATGAATTAGTTAAAACAATGTTGATATTTAAAGTATCATCACTGTGCTTCTGAGTTAACAGCTGGCTGAAATGAATGAGGCAGTTTACACTTCTCCCAGCAATTGTGCTAGATCTCTGCAGACTCATTCAGACTTCCCAGCATTAATTACACTCAATTCACAATTTTGGAAATGTTCTTCTCAACCATAACAGCCAGACACTTTCATTAACAAAAAAAAGTAAGTTGAGATTCTGGAGAACTAAATAGTGGCTTCAGAGAAGGGCAGATATACTATATGAGTGGGGGCAGGGATAGCTCAGTGGTTTGAGCATTGGCCTGTTAAACCCAGGGTTGTGAGTTCAATCCTTGAGGGGGCCACTTAGGGATCTGAGGCAAAATCAGTACTTGGTCCTGCTAGTGAAGCCAGGGGGCTGGACTCAATGACCTTTCAAGGTCCCTTCCAGTTCTAGGAGATAGGATATCTCCATTTATTTATAAGGACTGTTCCAAGCCCCATGGACCATTCAAATGCTTTAAGTTAGGCAAGTACTAAGTAGCTTGCTGAATCAAGGCTTAAAACTGGACTTCATGCACTCCAACCTATTCTATTATCACCTCCTGCCTTTCTATTTCATGCAAGCGGAGGAGAAAAGGCCTCTGAACAAGAAATTCCCATAATAACTGTTAGGGTATGTCTACACTACGGGATTAATCCGAATTTATATCATTCGGATTTGAAAAACAGGTTGTATAAAGTCGAAATGAATGCAGCCACACTAAGCACATTAATTCGGTGGTGTGCGTCCAAGTACCGGGGCTAGCGTCGATTTCTGCACCGTTGCACTGTGGGTAGCTATCCCATAGCTATCCCATAGTTCCCGCAGTCTCCCGCGCCCATTGGAATTCTGGGTTGAGATCCCAGTGCCTGATGGGACAAAAAACATCGTCGCAGGTGGTTCTGGGTACAGCCTCACCTCCTCCCTCCCTCCCTCCCTCCATGAAAGCAACGGACGGCAGACAACCATTTTCGCGCCTTTTTTCCTGGGTGGATGAACACTGCAGACTCCATACCACGGCAAGCATGGAGCCCGCTGAGCTCAAGACAGCAGTCATGAATATTGTAAACACCTCGCGCATTCTCGTGGAGTTTATGTTCAGCCAGGACCAGAAAAACGAGGCGAGGAGGCAGCGGCGGCGGCAGCGCAGCGACAAGCATGATGAGGACATTGACATGGACATGGACACGGACACGGATACAGAATTCTGTGAAACCACGGGCCCCGGTGCTTTGGAGATCATGTTGTTAATGGGGCAGATTCTATCCATGGAACGCCGATTCTGGGCAAGGGAAACAAGCACAGACTGGTGGGACCGCATAGTGTTGCAGGTGTGGGATGATTCCCAGTGGCTGCGGAACTTTCGCATGCGTAAGGGCACTTTCATGGAACTTTGTGACTTGCTGTCCCCTGCCCTGAAACGCCAGAATACCAAGATGAGAGCAGCCCTCACAGTCGAGAAGCGCGTGGCGATAGCCCTGTGGAAGCTTGCAACGCCAGACAGCTACCGGTCAGTCGGGAATCAATTTGGAGTGGGCAAATCTACTGTGGGGGCTGCTGTGATGCAAGTAGCCAAAGCAATCACTCAAGTGCTGCTACGAAAGTTAGTGACTCTGGGAAATGTGCAGGCTATAGTGGATGGTTTTGCTGCAATGGGATTCCCTAACTGTGGTGGGGCGATAGACAGAACCCATATCCCTATCTTAGCACCGGAGCACCAAGCCACTGAGTACATAAACCGCAAGGGGCGTTTCACCAACATCAACGCGGGCTGGGCGGGAAGGGTTCATGACGCTCGCGTCTTCAGGAACACTACTCTGTTTAAAGGGCTGCAGCAAGGGACTTACTTTCCGGACCAGAAAATAACCGTTGGGGATGTTGAAATGCCAATAGTTATTCTTGGGGACCCAGCCTACCCCTTAATGCCATGGCTTATGAAGCCGTACACAGGCAGCCTGGACAGGAGTCAGGAGCTGTTTAACTACAGGCTAAGCAAGTGCAGAATGGTGGTAGAATGTGCATTTGGCCGTTTAAAAGGTCGCTGGCGATCATTATTGACTCGCTCTGACCTCAGCCAAAGAAATCTCCCCATTGTTATTTCTGCTTGCTGTGTGCTCCACAATCTCTGTGAAAGTAAGGGGGAGACCTTTATGGCGGGGTGGGAGGCTGAGGCAAATCGCCTGGCTGCTGATTACGCGCAGCCAGACACCAGGGCGATTAGAAGAGCACACCAGGAAGCGCTGTGCATCAGAGAAGCTTTAAAAACCAGTTTCATGACTGGCCAGGCTACAGTGTGAAATATCTGTTTGTTTCTCCTTCATGAAAACCCGCCCCCTTTATTGACTGATTTTCTGTAAGGAACCCACCCTCCCCCTTCCCCCAGCTTTCTTTCAAACCAAATAAAGTCACTATCATTTAAAAATCATTTATTCTTTATTAATAGATTAGAAAAAGAGGGAGGGAACCCGGGTGGTATTTGGGAGGAGGATTGCTGGGAAGGAAAAAGCCACAAAGAAAAGGTTAAAAAAATGACAGCCTTTTGCTTGGGCTGTCTACTGGGGTGGAATGGGAAGGTGTACGGAGCCTCCCCCCCCCCGCGTTCTTACACGTCTGGGTGAGGAGGATACGGAACATGGGGAGGGGGGAGGGTGGAACAGGGGCTGAAGCGGCAGTCTGTTTTCCAGCAGCCGTTCCTGAAGCTCCACCAGATGCCGGAGCATGTCTGTTTGCTCACGCAGCAGCCCCAGCGTTGCGTCCTGCCTCCTCTGGTCTTCCTGCCACCACCTCTCATCTCGAGCGTCTCTCCTCTCCTCACGTTGGTCCCTCCTGTCCTCACGTTGGTCCCTCATGTCCTCACGTTGGTCCCTCCTGTCCTCACGTTCACTGGCTTCTTTCCTATACTTTGAAACTGTTTCCTTCCACTCATTCAGATGAGCTCTGTCACTGCAGCTGGATTCCATAATTTCAGAAAACATCTCGTCTCGCGTTCTCTTCTTACGATGCCTTATCTGTGATAACCTTCGGGATGGAGGAGGGAGGCTTGAGGAATTTGCAGCTGCTGTAGGGAGGGGAAAAAAGAGAGAATTGTTTAAAAAGCTACATTTTGCAGAACAATGCTTATACTCTTTCACGGTGACCAACACTATTCACATTACATAGCACATGTGATTTCTGTGCAAGGTCTCATTTTGCCTCTTAATGCTGAGTGCCTGTGGCTTTGCTGCTAGAGATCACAGGTCTGGGCAACAGAATTCGGCTTGCATGCGGCCATGGTAAGCCATTGTCTTACAGCTTCTGCGCCCTCCTTTCCCACATACCAAGCATAGCCTGTAGAGTGCTGCGGTTTTTCTGTTAACATTCAGCAGCACCAGAAAACAAACTAACCACCCCCCCCCTCTCGCCATGAATTCTCTGGGGTGATCGCTGTACCCCTCCCCCCCACCGCATGGCTGGTATCAGGGAAGATCCCTGCAGGCACCAAACTAATCACCCCCCCCCGCCGCCGCCCCCCTCCCGCCATGAATTCTCTGGGATGATCACGGTACCCCTCCCCCCACCGCATGGCTGGTAACAGGGAAGATCCCTGCTAGCCAAACGCGAAAAACTGAGGCCCAATTTCCCATCTGCGCTTGGCTAACTGCAGGGAAGGATTTATTTTCCGCCACAGGCAAACAGCCCAGTAGGAACGGCCACCTCTGTCCCCTTAATTAAGTTCCCGTATTTCAACCAGGTTACCAGGAGTGATATCACTCTCCTGAGGATTACACAACAAGATAAAGAACGGATGTTGCTTGAATGCCAGCAAACACCGGGACCATACGCTGCCAGGCTTTGTCAGGCAATGATACCAGATTACTTGCTGCAAGCATGGCGTGGTCAAGTGTCCTACCATGGAGGAGGGAATAAGGATGCACTGCCCAGAAACCTTCTGGCAAGGCTTTCGGAGTACCTCCAGGAGAGCTTCATGGAGATGTCCCTGGAGGATTTCCGCTCCATCCCCAGACACGTTAACAGACTTTTCCAGTAGCTGAACTGACCGCGAATGCAAAGTCAGGCAAAGTAATCATTAAAAACCGTTTGCTTTTAAAACAAGTTTTATATTTTAAAAGGTAAACTCACCTGAGGTCCCTTCCATGGGGTCAGAGTCTTGGGTACTGGCTTGGGAGGGTACTTCAGTCAGGGTGAGAAAAAGATCCTGGCTGTTGGGGAGAACGGAGTGCTGTGTGCTCTCTGCAAGCTCATCCTCATCCTCCTCCTCCTCCTCTCCCCCATCGGCAGAATCCTCAGGCGTCGCTGATGAGACTATCCCCGACCCAGAATCCACGATCACAGGTGGGGTAGTGGTGGCAGCCCCCCCTAGAATTGCATGCAGCTCGGCGTAGAAGCGGCATGTCCGCGGCTCTGACCCGGAGCGACCGTTTGCCTCCTTTGTTTTTTGATAGGCTTGTCTGAGCTCCTTGACTTTCACGCGGCACTGCTCAGAGTCCCTATTGTGGCCTCTCTCCATCATGCCCTTGGAGATTTTTTCAAAAGTTTTTGCATTTCGTCTTTTAGAACGAAGTTCTGCAAGCACTGAATCCTCTCCCCATACAGCGATCAGATCCAGTACCTCCCTCACGGTCCATGCTGGTGCTCTTTTTCGATTATCAGCCTGCATGGTTACCTGTGCTGATGAGCTATCTGTGGTCACCTGTGCTCTCCACGCTGGGCAAACAGGAAATGAAATTCAAATGTTCGCGGGGCTTTTCCTGTCTACCTGGCTAGTGCATCCGAGTTTAGATTGCTGTCCAGAGCGGTCACAATGATGCACTGTGGGATAGCTCCCGGAGGCCAATACCATCGAATTGCGGCCACACTATCCCTAATTCGAAATGTTAAAATCGATTTTGGCGCTACTCCGCTCGTCGGGGTGGAGTACAGAAATCGATTTAAAGGGCCCTTTACATCGAAATAACTAGCGTCGTTGTGTGGACGGTTGCAGGGTTAATTCGAATTAAAGCTGATAAATCCGAATTAAAGTCGTAGTGTAGACCAGGCCTCAGATAACAGTCCAATGGGGATAATTAATACTATTTTTTTAATGTTTTGTCCCTCTTCCCCTCCCTTCCTCTGCTACTTATCTTAGACAGAGCTCTTTGGGTGAAGGCCTGCATCTCATTATGTTTAGAAAACACCTAGCACACTGTAGACCTACTGCAAGCCAATCTGCAGTATGTATAAAGACTGTGAGAGCAACAGTAGAGAAAAACTAGCCCCCTGAGCTGAGGAAAGTTATTGTTTTACTTCTCTACCATACAACTATCCCAGAGCATTTGTCTGCCCCTATCTTTCTAAAGGTTTGAACACAAGTGATGTATAGGTTACTGCATAGGCTTCCTTGTTACCTCAGTGTCCTGGTACTGCAGATTATTCACCTGTGTTCCCTTTAGTTGGTCTCAGCTGGGCCTGCCTCTAGTTAATCACACTGATCATTAGAAATTGGCTGTTCATTTTACAAATTCAGCTTCCTTCTGAATTTTCCTAAAAGTAAGGAAACTCCTTTTCCCTCCTTAGGCAAACTAGTTTTAGGCTGAGCTAATACCACTTCAAGCTAGTTAAATGGAGTGTTTCACTAAATGATATTAGGACATCTCCTGAGAAGCCTCTAAGATACAAATCTCTGAGCCTTTATGATACAGAAGAGTATCAGTAGAGGTGATTCCTCCACTCACTCTCATGCAGGATATTTCCCAGTTAGGGTTGCCAACCCTCCAGAAGTCCTGGAGTCTCTAGGAATTTAAGATTAATATTTAATTAAAGATTATGCTATGTGATGCAACTTCTAGGAATACATCCAGCCAAAACTGGCAGTCCTGTTCACATGCTGGACTTGGATTAAGTGTAGAAAAAGTTCCTGCAACTTTCTGAAGAGGAGAGAGACCCCAGAAGCATGATAGGTAAGCTTCATACATGTTCATATCTGGAAAGATTTCCACAGTAGGAGACCCACCAGTTACAGGGAAACATTCTCCTAGATGAGAAGAGAAAATGGAACTGCTGTTCACCCCCATCAGATACTTTGCCACAGATCCACAAAGGTATTTAAACTTCTAACTTCCTACTGATTTTAAGGGAAGTTAGGAATCTAAATACCTTTGGGAATATGGGCCTCTACTCTTGGGGGGTGCAAAAAGATATACAAAGGGGGAGATAAAACCTCCACTCTTTTCCCTACCTGAGGCCTTATTTTATTTTTTATTTTTTGAGGACCCATCAACCTCCCTCAAAACACTCCTCCTCCAGTTCCCGCCACCTGAAAGAGGCTGCCTATATCCCTTTACCAACTGGAACAGGGTAGGTTACCTACTTTGTGTCTCGCATATCCTCAGAATAACATGGCTACAACAATACTTTGTTAACACTCCATCTCTTTTTAAGTCTCCTATGAAAACGTAAAAGGTTTGATGCGCTAACCCTTATTTACCTGAGTTTCTGTAGTGAGTAGTGGTTGTAGGACTGGTTCCACTATTACTTCTATCTCAAATCTCCCTCTCCCCATTATTATTTAACTCTGAACTGTACTTAATTCTGTATGCAAGTTGGGGGGAGGGGAATTAAATTTGTTTTGCATTTTGTTATGTTTGGTTTTTGACATGCTATTTCTGTTTGGAGAATTGCTGTCGGCACATCTGACTTCCTTTTGCTGCAGACATTTGGGAATCATTGCTTCTAACAGATTACTGCTAAAAGAGGAAAATCATTAGGACTAGTTGTACTTTCCTGCATATAACAATTTATTGAGTAAAGCTGGAAGCAAACACTTCTTTATAGTAGAGTGATGGATCTGGGATTAATTGTGAGTTTTCCTAGAGGTGTTCCCACAATGCAGTGGACTAATCTTGAACTAAAATTCCCCATTACATAAGGGGAAAAGTTGATAAAAATTGTTAACTTCCAAGAAATATAAAACGGTCTGTAAAATGCTCCATGCTCATTAGACTTGCTATACACTTATGTTGAATATTACGGGCACAAATACAAAAACAATGAGCATTTTCTCAAGAAATGGTGTAAGAACCTAGTTTGTTTCTGGAGTGTGTGATTTTATTTTCTTGAAACCTCTTACGTTTAAAAAAATGTAGTCACTATCCAAAGGCAAATGTCAGAGCTGTACTGTGTTATACTGAAATAGATCACAATATAAATAGAGGAGTAATGAAAATAAAACTCCAGCTGAACTATTTCTCCAGGAATAATTCACCCGGATTAAATGGTGACAAAAAGCTAAACAAGCCTTTTCAGCACTAACATCTTATTTTGAAATTATTAATACCTTTCAAGTGATTACATGGATGGTCGTAATAATAATTACCATCTTCCCTCCCTCCCCCCACCTTCACGTGCCAGGAATCAGACACTTAGGACGTTGATTTTTAGTTCAGTAAATAACACAGGGCAAGATCATGTTTCCCCTCCCCTTGCACCAAGGTCTTCCATACATGGATCTGGGAGTCAGGTGTGTCCTTATCCCCTTGGATCACTCTGCAGAATCCATACCGTGGTGTGTGTTGTGGCTGCCTAATTCCACTGTCAGTGGGCCATTGAGTGGCCTTTGATGCATAAAGGATGAAGAGAGTGGAGTTGGGGCAAGCTAAGGGTGGGGCCTTTGGGAAATGCATGGAAGATAGCTTTTTTTCTTCTTAATATAGCCCTTGGTCGAACTAACTATTATATATATTTCCCCTCACACACACCTCTCTTGGAGCTTCCACATCCATCAGGGAATCCCTAGTAGCATGGAACAACATTGCCAGGGAGCAGGCAGGGGAGGGGGATGGCAAGGGTTCCACAAGCAAGGTCCTGACCTTGCAAGGATCCCCAGAGATGGAGATCTGCCAGGTTTGTGAATGATTTTTTATGGATGGAATCAAGCTTTGTCTCTCCTATAAGAAGGGGAAAATCTTCATGGAGATTTCTCAGTATAAGTTCCCTCCTGTGGATTTTGCAATAGAACTTAATTATACAGTCAGGATGCTGCCTGTATTTCCAATTCTAAAATCACTGAGCCATATAATTCATCCCTAGTGTAACTTCACTGATGCTAGTGGAGTTTCACTGGAGATGAATTTGGCTCATTGTGTTCTAGAGGATTGCTGCTACCTTGAGATAAAATAGAAAAGTATAAACTCTGGTGGGAAAGGACCAAAATATAAATCAGAAGGAAGAAAGGACATAGAAAACCTACTGTTGGGCACTACATTGAGTAAGAACTTCTGGTTTTAGTCTTTTTTTTCTAGGACAGTAATATTAGTATATAAAAAGTGCACCATGACTAATATTACTATAAACTGTTAAGAAATGAGTGATCTGACACGTTTAATGTTCATAATTTTAATAGCAAAAGTTTGACGGTCATCTTAAAGGACTAAATTCACTTCCCAAGGTTTGTCTTTTTTCATTCCTGAAAACAGAACAGCAGTTGGTTGCATTCTTTGCTGTTTGTCCTCACAGAAAGAGGTGCTAGACTGCTTTTTTCTGCTTTGCTATTGTTTCTATCAAAAGGTACAGAAATAGGTTGCTCTTTGCCACCCAAGCAGACAGTTACCACGCTGGTCTGCCAATCAAACATAAAGGGCTGCTCTCCGAGCTGCAGAAATCCATCATAGTTTGGACACTTGTGCAGTGTCAACTAATTTTAGTTACTGAGGTTGGGGATGATGTGAAGAGTGATTAGCCAAGGCACTTGTCCAAGACACAGCAAGGGTTATGGCTGTCCTTATGGCCAACAACTGCACAAATATGAGACAGGCTGAGTTTGTAAGAGCTGTTTCCACAAATTTATTTGAAGTGTGAGGCTACCTCCTATCTGTATTTATTATTCTAGCTGTTGGTGTAACGTTGATGAAAAACTCTGCTTACTTTAAACTGTTCCTGTTATAGGGGAAGTTTTGCTGCTTGCATTTTTTGCCTTCACTGTGGATGTGAAGTGATCCCAAATTTAACATTACAAGAATATGGTTTTAAAAAATTGTTTAAGGTGAGACATTCTATTTGTTCTGTAAACATTTTGCTTTTTAAAAGAACTGTGTGTGTATATGTATGAATGTGTACATATACATTTTCTTCTGGCTCCAAATACACTCAGTATAGAACCTAAAACAGGTAAGATTTGGTCATTTGTCTCAAATGCAGTACTAGAGCAGTGAAAAGTTATGAACCTCAAGCAATACTTACAGCTTTCTAAAGGTTGACAGCCTTCCTTTGCATGTGTGTATAATGTAGGAAAACAGCCCATAGAACTTCAGACAGTGCAATGAGAGCTTCTGTCTGGGAATCCCTTTGTGAAAGGTTATGGATAGTTCTAACATGTTTAAGTCCTTGCTTTCATTTCAGGCTATACTGGCAACAGATGAAGACATACAAAGAGACCCATTTAGGCTTTATTGTTCCAGTTGTTTGGCATACTTCCACCTGATTGCTATAGCCTTGGCAGGCAGAAAAAGGAGTCTGAGGTTTTACTGGTTTGATGTCACTGTCACTAAGAAATAGCTCTGTTTTTAATACCCAGCATTCTGATAGCAAAAGACTCCACCCACAATTTAGCAGACATCTGAGTAAGCACTTTTAGAATCTAGCAGATGGTGATGACTATTATATAATATATCACTGCCAAGTTTAGTCCAGTTCCACATGAGACATTTTAAGTAAATTTTCAGATAAGCTAATTAAATTTGCATACAGTCATAAACTTCACTTTAAGGGCAATACGTTCTGCCCTGAGCTGTGGAAGTGGTAAAACATGGAGCTGCATAAAAGTTGGCACATAAGTGGATGTTGAAGAGTGTCTGGGGTGGATGCTAAATTAGGGTTGGCTGGGGGTCGGAAACTGGAGTAACCGTGTTTGTGGAGCTGTCTGGGTGGAACATAAAGGTGCATAGGGATTATCAGAGGGGTAGAGGACAGATGAGTAGTAGCTAAAGGAACCTGGATTTGTAGGACTGAGTGAGGATGGCTGGATGTAACTGGAGAGAGTTTTGAGGTGGTGGAGTCAGAGGCAAGATATATGGGGGGCAAGTTCTATGGGTGGGAGAAACTAGAAGTAGAGGGGATGGGATGAGGAATCTAGGGAGGTTTGCAGGGGGAGTAAAGGGTGACAGCTGGGTGGGAGTGCTTAGAGGCTATTGAGAGGCTGAGGGTAGCTAGATTTGAGGTGGTTCCATATAGGTTGCTATTTGAAGTTGGGGCTTGGGGGGGAGGGGAAGATAAGAGAGTTGGCTAGGGTGATGGAGGGTAAATAGGACTTTGGGAGTTGGTGGAGGTGGGGGCTTAGGGCCAGCTCTAGGCCCCTTCAGCTTCTGTTTCCAGCTAAGAAACACTTCATTTAGCAGTTAAGTGAATTATCTGGCAGGTGTATCTGTGATTTACAAGGAACATACAGATCTGCAGTACCAGTGTCAAAGACCACCAATATAAAAAAACAGCAAATCCCTGTGGTGGTTCTTCCCCTGCTCAGATATGCTGGGGTGGGTGTGGAAAAGGATGGCAGGGATGTAGATAGAGGCTTCTTGGCTGCCTGCTCCTCAGGCACCACAGTGGCTTCTGTTTGCTGTGTGTCACAACTGCAGTCCATTCATTGAAGGGTGTGTGTGTGTGAGAGAGAGACACTCAGTAAATCCACATAATCTATTCTCGGCTACACCCCAAACTTACTTTTAGTATTGTGCGTGTGTGTATGTATATAGAGCCCATGAGGTCAGTTGTGTAACAGGGATGAATTTTGAACCATGTTTTATTTTTTTATTCATCCCTGTTACAAAACTGACCTCATGGGCTCTAATACCCTGCAAGGTGGGAGGGTCCCAAAGCTCAGGTACAGCCTGAGCCCAAACATCTACACCGCACTTAAACAGCCCTACAAGCCTGAGTCAGCTGACATGGGCCAGCCGCAGGTGTCTAATTGCTGTGTAGACATGCCTCTCAGGTGCATGTTCAGCACTGCCACCTAGAGCATGAGGTTTGGGTTCAAGCATTATCTTGCCTTTTTTTTCCCCCTAGGACTTCAGAGCTGGGAATGCTGAAGAGGTAAAATGGATTATGTTGCTGTAATTGAGCATAAATCCTCTTTGGCATGTGCGGTCTCCTGCTATTCTTAAGGGCACATAGCATCTTTAAAAGCAGGAATGCTGTGAAATGCATTTCCCCATGTAGGAATGGGAGTCCTCAGGAGATGCAGATGACCCGGAAGAGGCCTATGACTGCCTTTGGGTACTATATAAAGCAGTTCTCTAGGCTCAGCGTGTGGGGGGAAATAGGGATTTGGGAGGTTTCATACATGGCTCTCCTCAGCAATCTGCAGAATACAAGCTGTCTGTGTCGGACTGATGGACTTCCATCCCAGCTTTCCACATGGAACAAGATTGGTGTGAGTCCCAGGGGAAGGGCCAGAAGCTTGGCTGTATGGGGGCAGGGTTGAATATGTTTTGTTTAAAGGGGAAGACTTCTGAATTTCGAATGTGAGTGCCCCGGGCACAGAAGGAGGGGAATGGAGACAGCAGTGGTAGTGCCCCTGATGGAGAGGTAGGGTGACCCCTGTTACTGTTGTTTAATGGCAGATCTTCTAAATATAACAAATGACACTGATGGGTTAAAAAGTGATTTTTGAACCAATTTTACTTGGCTATAGGTATGACTTCTTCAGTGGGAGGCCCTGAAGGTGTGAGCTGGTGGAAAAAGTTAAAGGAAGATGACTGGAGGTGATTCCCTAGGCTACAAATAGGGGTTGTGGCAGATGTTTTGTGGGGGGATTTGTTTTTAAATTCTGCTTAATTCTTGAATACAATGGTGATGGATATGGTATAGGAATCTGAATAAAAAATGAATTAAACTAAAATATAGGAAGGAAGCTTGTCTAATGACAAAATTGTATAATTAGATTTTGTATGTATCTCCCACTATCTTAATGCAGGTATAAATGAGAGATTCCTTTAAGTAAATCCTATTACTATTGTAAGTCACCACCTCACAAATATGGGCTAGTTCAGTTTCCAGCTAAGAAACACTTCATTCAGCAGTTAAGTGAATTATCTGGCAGGTGTATCTGTGATTTACAAGGAACATACAGATCTGCAGTACCAGTGTCAAAGACCACCAATATAAAAAAACAGCAAATGGGATTTTTATCTTTCAGCACACTACAGAATCGATGCATAGGAGACACTTCTCAGTCTGTATGTAATCCAAGTAATGTAAGCCATTATCTCCAAAACAGAAGACTAAACTTAAAACTGCGCTTCATTAATCCATATGTTAAATATGTTTGACAATCAGTTCCCTTTATCTTACAAGCTCTGTGACCGCGGGAAGGGGTTCATTGCCAGCATGAAATGGTTACTGCTGAGCAACAAGGCTATTACCTCAGAGGAGTTTGCTGACAGGCCAAGGAGTGAACACTTTAAAAATTGACTCGGATTTTTGGTTTTTGTGTTTAAATCCACTTCAAAAATATCCCAAGATAAGGAAAAATGTGCAAAGAATAGAAGTCCAGGCAGTGAATGAATGCCTGACCTGCCTTGGGACCTAGACAAGGAAACCGTAAAAATGTAAAGTAAAAAATGAGGCCTCTAACATAGATTGTATAACTTCCATATTCTGTGTAGGGTTTTCTAAAATTGCAGAGGGATCTGTGAGAGAGACTGAAAGAAAACAGAACCTTTTGTATTTTGCATACAGGGCAAAGGTCAGAATCTCTATATTTAACAACGTCTAAGCACGTAGTACAGAAAGTACAAAGCTTCTTAATTTTCTATGTTCAGGGAATTGCAGTTAATATAAACTTGGACCGAGATCATTCTGCCCCATCTCAGAACACCTGCATGATTCAGAAGTGATGAGCATCTGCCATTTCCACTGATGTGAATGGGAGCTCAGCATCTATGACAGTCACTGTTCTTTCCTTCTCCCACTTAGGCCCTGATCCTGGAAGTACTTAGGTCTGGGCTTAACTTTGTGCACACAGATAATTCCTTTGAAGTCAGTGGAACTACTGATGAGGAAAATAGGTGTATAAATGTTTGCAGCACTGGGACCTTTATATGCAAGCTTATTTCAATGCATACTGGCACTTTAAACTTAAATCCTATAAATAGCCATATCAGAATCTTTCATGCCTCTGAACGAGCACTTCCAGCCATTCTTGCTGTGTCAACTGACAATAAATATGATAAATTTGCTAGCAAAGTGGGACAAGTTTATCCCTAATGTAGCATCCATAACATCAGTGGATTTATACTGGGAATGAATTTGGTTCATTTATATTTTCTCAAATACTTTTTGAACATTCACTGCTGGAGCAGGAAATTAATGTGCCCTATTATCTCCATGTTGTGTATTTATCACCTAGGTTAAAGGTGACATCATAAACATTCAAAAAGTCCTTGTACAAAGAAAAACAATGAGTGGGAGAAGACTGCTGACCTTCCATTCACATCAAGTACACTCAACCATAGCCTCAAAGGTTGGTGCTAGTAACTCAAATGATTGCATGAGTCAAATGTTTCCCTATGTGGTGAATACCTGCAATGAGGGGTGCATTTGGGTCAGATTTAGAGATAAAGGTTTGACAATCCAACTGCCCATTTTAAATATCTAGATATGGGGCTAGATGCCAGTGTAAATATTGGTCCTAATTGTCTCCTCGTGCAGGAAAACCCAGGTGAAGGTGCAAATGGAAAAGTGACATGTTTTGCTCCTGTATTGCTCCAGAGATAGAAGGTAAGTAGAACTTGCCTTCCCCCTCTTAGAGAGACAGATCATTTGGGGCCCAGGGCCATTTGCTCTTTCACTTCCACACTCCCATCCCCACTCCATAGTACCAGGAGCCTGTATTATCCTTCCATGGGCAACTCTGCAGGGTGGGCTGGTGTCAGGATTGTGTGTGTTTGTCCCCACCTCTTCCCCCTCCATCTCACACACATTCAACACACTCCCATCCCTCAAAAAATTACCCCAAAGTTAACAAGTTTGGAAATAGTTAATAGGAAACTGGCTGGCTCTCATGCCATACTGAATCCATTCATTGCATAGTGTGTGAAAACTCAAACTCAGGCCTGTGTTTCTCTTACAGCCAGGATACTGGGAGGAAAAAAACATTCTCCATGGTGTCTAATTTGTGTCTAGTTACTTGTATCACTATGTCCATGTTTCTTACAGTACTTAACAAGCTACTATTTGGAACATTAAAAAAGCACAGAAGTAAACTGCTGTGCTTTCCGTACCATCGATCCCCAGGATTAAGAGCCATGGTGCTGCATCGATCTCATCTCGTCAATTCCAGCCAGAACAGCCAGACGCCTGAGTGTATTTCAGAAACAAGATAAGTATGACTGCAGTAGTTTTATATGAATTAGTCAGCAGTGCTGCCCCCTTAAAATCTTAGTAGTTCTAAGCATCACACCATTAAAAAATGCCAGAAATTTCGTAAGGACTATGACATAATAGTGAAAAAATGTTTGGCTTTTTAAAAACCAACATGCTACATTATCTACATTATTGTGAATCCACGATAAAAAGTGGAAGTGTGGGAGGAACATAAGCCTAATAAAAATTATCCATGCACAGAGGTTGAGAGGCGGCTATTTAGAAATGTACTTATATTGGCATCTCCTTAGCTTTTATTACTTGGAACTTCTTTTTTTTCCATTAAATAAGAATGGTCATACTGGATCAGACCAATGGTTCATCTAGCCCAGTATCCTGTCTTCTGACAGTGGACAGTGCCAGAAGCTTCTGAGGGAATGAACAGAACAGAGCAACTTATCTAATGATCCATCTCCTGTCATCTAGCTTCTAGCAGGTGGAGGTTTAGTGACACCCAGAGCATGGGGGTTCATCCCTGACCATCTTGGCTAATAGCCATTGATGGAAAATATCCTCCATGAAGTTATCTAGTTCTTTTTTGAACCCTGTTATAGTTTTGGCCTTCACAACATCCCCTGGCAACAAGTTCCACCGATTGACATTGCATCGCATTCACAGTTCCACTGGTTGGCTGTAAAACACATTGACCATACAACATGTTAACCACAACAGTGGTACCATCCTTCCCTATTCACATTCTGTTTTTGACTTTAGACTGTGCCCATCAATGTATTATACAAACAACTGAAACTGTTCCTCTCTTACTTGTGCCTACTGAAGAGTCTACTTTGGATGCAGGAGAAGTAAGGCAGGCAGACAGTAAAGGAAAAACAATGGGAATAGCCAAAGTGGGTGGAGTACTGTTTTCTTACTTGGGATCCCCAGAGTTTATAGAACAGTTTGGAGTTTGACTTTGCAACTGTAGACCACTTGGCATTTGTAGGTGACATGAATTCATAAGGCAAATATTTATTGGAAAAAATCCTTGTGATTTCTTAAAGTCACAGATACTACATTTCTAATAAAACTAAGTCTTACTAAAGAAAAATAGCTTTCCATTCCTTCCCCATGGCTATTTGAAATCCTTTAGGGAATATATTATAAACCTAATATACATTTCTAACAATATAAAAAGCTACTCTGCTACAGTTAACACATTTATACACATTTACACATTTGTTCCAGCTGCATTAAGCAGTGCTGGTCTATCTGCAGAAATAAAGGAGGTTTTTTGGGATGACTTTTTACACTCTGGTTAAAACACAGGATTGAGTCTCATGTGGTCTAGATTCTATTCCCAAGTCTGAGTTCTGTTGGCTTTATTTTAAGCTCTTTGTTGGAGGGATTCCCCCTGTGTGTTTGTACAGTGCCTAGCACATGGAGGCCATGGCCTTTAGTCACCATCACAATACAAATACTATGCCTACTCTGCTGAAGACTTCCTGTTCAACAATGGGACAATATACTGCTCCTTTCTGCCTCGGTTTCCCCTCAGTTTGTATATCAAGGGGTAAGCCTATCTGCCCGGGTTGTTGTGAGGCATAATTCATTGATATGTGTAAAGTGCTATGTGAGCCATGACTACAAAACGATATTTTCTGACAGAAGTGGTGTATGCTATATGTAGTTACAAGCTATGTAGTTCTGGTCCATGCTGAGGAATACAGGAGACATTTTCTGACAAAAGAAACATATTCATGTACTTATTTCTTTTTGCTGTGCTCTCCAATATAAAGCTTTCAGAGTGTGATGAGAGAGTGACATGAACACCTCCAAACATCAAACTTGCCCTTCTATCATCACTGCAGTTCTTCTGAGGTGCTGAGTAATAGCGAGCATTTTAGGAAGGGTAATTAATGGTGGGACCTAGTCTGTGCTTCAATCACGTGCCTATCAATCAAATTCGGAGAGGTCAGAGTTCAATTAATTGATGACACCCTTGAGGCAACCTAAACAGTTAACAAGTCAGTGAGATTTGGTTGAAAAACAAGCAGTAAGTTTTTAAAAAAACAACCAAAATCCTCCCATAAACTTTTGTTGCAATGTTACATCCCTCTTGTTTGTCTGTTCATATCTACCCACTGTTCAAAACTATTACATATAGTTTGTATGCAAAGAGCATGCACTTTAGACACTGAAAAATCAGACCTATTTCAAAGCTAAACATCCTGCCTGCCATCTGTAGAGCCATCATCTCAAATATGCCAAAGAGAGGCAAACAGATTCTCTGTCTAAACATACAGTTTTAGCTTTTTAAAAGTTCAGTGAAAAAAATCTATAGACATGCTAGCAAAGTTTGCATTGTGTTCAGCTGTTTAAATCCCCATAAGTTTCTTATGTTCGGTGAATTCTCATTTAGTAGTTTAAATCACTTACCTATGGTACACTTCCAAAAACACTGAAGTATGTGACTGTACTTTGGGAGATATCTTCACATCAATAATCTGTAATGAATCAGTCAAACTTGTTTTTCATTGAAACCAAATCTAAAACATTTAAATCAACTTGGTTTAATCAAGATAGTTTATTGTGCCTTCACTAAAGTGAAATAAGTGAAGATATAACCCAGAGATATGTGAAACTCAGCATGTCCACAGTGCAGATATTTGTGTGAATATTTTATCTGGCTTAAGTATGTGCAGTTTTGCACCACCATGTCAAAATGATGCAAACCCACTAGTTTTTCAAGGGTTTGACATCAGATGTCTTGTTCGTGTCTGAAAATCTTTCAGGCAAAATCTTTTGACAGACCCGCTCTGATCTGTATGTGTGACAAAATATGAAACTGGCAAGTTTTGTTTGGTTTTGGGTTTCATCTCTCTCTCTCTCTTTTTTTTTTTTTTTAATCTTGTATTGAACATTATTCTAATGAAATGCACTGGCCTTGTACCTTATCTAAGACCAAACTTTTTGCCACTGATTTGTTTCTGGCTTTTTCAACTGTAGTTTGTCTTTCCTTTATCGTCAGATAGGCTGATGGGAAAGGGGAAAACAGACTAGCACCTCTTTACTAAGTTAGAATTGGTATAAATCTGCTGCTGAAGGGAAACAGGATGCAGAAAGTCTGCATCAGGTTAGTTTGCATCATGGAGATGTTCTCTGAAGAGACTCCATTTGTAACAGTGCAAACGATGTGCAAATTGGGGCGTGGGGAATGATGATCTGGGAGGGACTAGCTGGTGGATGTACTGGCAACTCTTCAACTGCCATGGAACAACCCTTAGCACAGCTTGTTTACTTGGTCTATGTGCAGGAACCAGATTGTGGTCTGAAACCCATAGTCAAAACAGATACTACAACTTTAATGTTGTGGTTATGTGAATCCATTTTTTTTTAAATAGCATTACTACTTTGTTTTTACCTTGGTGAATGAGCTGGTCTTCAATCTTACTCATTAGGGCCCTGATCTTGCACCATTAAAGGCAATGGGAGCTTTGCCATTTGCTTCAATGGGCACAGCAGAATCAAGACCTACAAAATCTTGCACCCAGGAACAATGCTGCATGCCATTTCTTCAATACACTGAATTGCAAGTCTGAGCATTGTTCCCATTATGACTTACAGCAATAAGATATGCACAAGCTGTTGTGAGTGGATGAAATACTGGGGGTGAAAGTGGTTCTTTAGGTAACCAAAAATTCATCATATGTAGAGGTCTGCCTCCAGAATGAAGAATATTACTACAGTCAAACTAGTTTATCTAGGGAAGTGGCATTTATACATTTGGGGGTTACAGAGTTAGGAGTCTGAAGTAAAATCTTAGTAAGTGTAATGAAGAAATAAAGCAGACGCTTATGAAAAAGTAGATTCAAGTACATTTCACAAACCACAGTACTTGGAAATATTCCAAACTGAACTACTTAACTTCGTATTTTTGGGATGCTGTGCAACTTTAAATACAAAACAAAAAGTGGATCTGGTGGCCCAGGAAAATCACGGTGTTAAAACTAAACAAGGCAAATGAATTGTCAAGAAAAAGGGAAGGTGAAAATAGTTGTGACCAAACACCAGGTCCTACCAGCTTTAAAAAGGCATGGAGTTCCATAGACTGCTTGGAATTCTCAAAGGAACCCAAGAAAGTTAGGTGCCCAAATCCTGATGAAACTCCATAGGAGTTTCGTATCTTACTCCCTTGGAGTCTTCTGAAAATCCCAGTTAGGGCTGTGTAAGCTAAGGAGGCTTGTTTTTGATAGGATCCTTTTTGATCCCTAGGTGAAGAACAATCAGTCAGATGCATTACCTCATGCCTTGACAAATTGTTAAGGTTATAGCAGTGAAGAGAAGACTCCAAGGGTGTTATCTACTAATGGCCAGAAACTTTATTTTACTTAGCACAAGGAGCAAGATCTTGCCATGTCGAGAAAGACAGAAGACGGAGATGGAAGATACAGTGGCCAAAGTAGCAGGTCACCACCATGTATTTGTATGCTGTGTACTGTGACTGTTGGAACTCCTTGGAAGACTGCAAGTTGTGGACTTCATGAGAGTTGTCACAGGCCATACACTTGAGATGATATGGATCTGGTACTTAAGTCTACATAAAAATGTCTGTGCATGCCATTGGGTGGAAGCAGTGAAGTGATTCAAATCATCATGAAAACTTTAAGGAGACAATAATGCTCTTTTTCCGGATATCCTTGGCAAACATCTGGTAACAGTGGACATGGCTTGGAAATGATAAAGGTAATACATTTTCCCTCCCCCCAGCAATATATGGTAAAAATAACTCTTGTGTGCTCAACTAAATGAAAAAAAATATACGGGATGTGTTACATGAGACCTGTAATACATGGAGAATTTTCCCTGGCTTTATTGGGGCCACACGTAATGAGGCAGAAGACCTCTCAAGCTTGCTAATGTGCCAGATGTGGGAGTTTGCTTCTGATTCAGAACAAAATATTTGGACAGAATCCAGATCCCAAGCTGGAAAAGAGCAGGGATTGCTTTGTCTGATTATTTTCAGTGTTTTCAGTATACTACTTTTACTTGTTTGGAGCCTTATCTGACTTATGTACTGATGTCTCTCAAAGTGGAAAACAGGATTGTTTCATTGTTTTCCTTCTTAGCTGTATATTTCTTAATTATGAGCTCATCTGCTCTTATTACTTGTTTAATTTGTTTCACACCAGTTGAAACTAGCAAATAGATCAATTCTTGACACTTAACTGTCCAAAGACTAACTTGATTTGGCTGCCTGACATGGCAGGGGACAGAGCTCAATGAGGGGGTCCTTTCCAATCCTATGTTTTATGCCATGCATCAGGGCTTTAGCTGGTCATCTGTAGGGTTCAGGCAGGAACCCCTACACACATTGGTTGTATTTTTTTTTTATTATTATTATTATTATTATTATTATTGGACTCCTTCCTCTGAAGCATCAGAGATGGCCCCAGTTGGAGATATCACTGGCCACCCCTCCTGGTGTCCTCTGAGGTGGTACCAAGACTCTTCTCTCAGATGCTTGGCTGGTGTGTCTTGCTCACATGCTCAGGGTCAAACTGATTGCCATATTTGAGGTCGGGAAATAATTTTCACACAGGTCAGACTGGCAGGGACCTTTTGGAACTTTTTACCTTTCTCTGCATGGGCAGAGGGACATGTGTTGCTTGCTATGTTCATCTGGGCATAGCTCATCAAACCAATTCCCTGCCTTTGCAGGTGCCTCAAGCATTAAGGCACCTTACTCCCTGCTATTCTCTGTCTGTGACACACAATAGTTTAGTCTCTGGAGAACAATAAGATTTTGGTTTAATCCAGGTCAATGGGCTTGATACAGGGTAACTAGATGGGGCTTAGTGGCTTGTAGTGTTCAGGAGGTCAGACTACATAATCAGAATATCCCTTCTAGCCGTAATATCTATGAATAAATTACATCTGAAACTTATATACAGGTTATTACCATGTTTACATCAAATAAATTATGCTATTAACTGAGGTAGATAAGAGTGAATTGGCTTTACTTTATATCCCCAGATTGATGGTGACAATTCTTCAGATCTTTTCACTTGTCTGGCACTATCTGGGTAGATTCCAAGCTATCATGCAACCTTCGAGATCTCTTGCCATAGCTAGTCTTCTCTGTTAGAAGTTGCATTATTCTGGCAGATGTTCACTAGAAATTTCTTAGCGCTGTTTAATTTAAGCTGGATGATCTTTCAGTTTCTCATTCATGCATGTGTCCCAGGATCCTTATTAGATATAGACCAGTAGTAAAACACATCAGCTTTCTGAACATTGTTACTGACAGAATAGCCACAGTTAATTTAAGAAATCCTACCCAAGTTAGGTGTGACAGGTGTTTACTAGATGAAGCTGAAAAATGACTACATGGTTTACCTGTCTGTATTAACTTAGATGGAATATATGGGCTCAGAGTCAAAGCTGTTAACATAATCCAGTTACTGTCCAACATTAAATAGTTTTAAAAAGGCAGAGACCTCAGCCTGCTTAGTGCCTTGGTAAACACAGCATTAAAAATCCTTTTAAAGATCCAGAAAAGGAGGAAAACAGTTAAAGCATTTGAAAGGTAAAGTATGAAGTAAGGGCTTTCATTTGAAAGGGAAAAGGGATGTTACTTTGGCTGTAGAGAGTTTTGAGAAGGAACCCCCACTTGTTTGGCAGTTTCCTAGATGGTAATAATGGTCCTTTTGAGGAAAAGAGAAAGAAAATTAGTTGAGATGGACTGGAGTTATTGCTGCTGCTGTTGAAGTCTGATCCTGTTTCCAAGAAAACACAATAAGATGGGCCTAGAGAAAAATAAAAGGGGGAGAGAAAAGAACAGCTAAGATACAGAAGCTGCATTTTCTATCTGACATTGATTCTCACTTGCAACCTCATTGCTGGAGAAACACAGACATGGCACATGGTCTTAGCCACTCTGGGACCTGGCAAACTTGTACCAGCATCAGGCTGTTTAGGATATTAAAAGCCTCTTTCTTGTCATGGCTTACAGCAGCATTGCAAAAGATGCAGCCTTGGTTATCTAAGCCAGACTCTCTTATTAGACAGAAAGAAGAAGGTAGGAAAGGAAAAGAATACACAAGGGGGAGAGGAGACAATGTCACAGCCTAGGTGGTGTTTAGGAATTAGCTGGAGCTGGTGGAAGTGGCAATGCATGTGTCTCCCTCTCTGTGGTCTGTTCTGGTCAGGACACCTTTTAGGATTAGAATAAAGAATGTCCAGGGACCTGGGAGACTGGGGTGGCAGCCATAATGGTAAAGCTCACTCCTTCCCCCCTCTCTTGTCTTTTAGTCAGTGTTGCGATTCATTAGCTTTTCCCCCAGATATCCTTTTCTGAGCACCCCAGAAGGGAATGATGGGTGGAATAGCCCATCCCCTCACTATTTTGTCCACAAATTAGGCCTAATTTCTGATGCACCAATTTTGATTAATTAATTTCTGGTCTCCTGTTGTTGTTTACCAGGCATGATCTTAACACAGTTGCTGAGTTTGAATTAGTCCAACAAAAAGGCCTACTGATATGTTTTTCTGCCTCATTTTTGTACCTTTTCCCATCAACATTTGTTACTAAAGATATTGTGACATTTTATGAACTTTCACTCACTCTTCACAGTTGAGCTTTCAATTAGAGTAACTGAATCAGCTCATTTATCATAACATACCTTGAGGAAGAAAAAAACAGAAGTAAGAGTGAGTAATATAAAATTAGAGTGGTGGGAAGAATTACATTTACTATTTTTTTTTCTTCATGTAGCTTGGAAGAATAGACCAATAACATGGTTGATCAGCCTTGCATATGTAGACAGATGCAATGCTTTTTCAAGCATACTGGCCAGCTTTGACTGTGGACTGAGTCTTTTGTCCCCACGTGGCAAGCTTACAAAGCTGCTTTCTTGAGTTATAGATCACTTTTCTTTGTTTACTGGGACACTGACGTTTTATTTACAGCTCCTTCCAGAGTACATTCCTACCTATGAACAGTGCTTAGCTGTTCTTCTCTGAATTGAGGTATTTTGACCTTAAAAAAACAAAATACACTCTAAATTTTTCTTGTAGAAGTTTGGTACATAATGCTTTTTAATTACCTCCGCCAAGGTTTCATACTCCATATCTTTTCCTGTGGAAAATATATTTAAGCATTGTGTACCGCTTACCAGTAGTGTTAAGAAAACATATTTTCTCTTTTCACTGTCTTGAAAAAGAAATACTTCACTGAACATCATATTTCAAATTCTTCCACCCTTTAATTTAAAGTTTCAGAAGAGATTATTTGTAATGGTGGCTATTTTACCTTTTCGACATTTCATTTTCTTTAACCAAGGGACATGTCCCCTAAGCATCTTGTAGTTTTTACAGCCTTATCCTTATTGCCAGAATTTTGTCTTTCCATACAAAATTAAAAGCAGAAGTGTAAAGTAAAGACACTCTGAGATAGCACTATATACCTCTTGAATCATAGAATCACAGGGTTAGAAGGGATCGCAAGGGTCATCTAGTCTAACTCCCTACCAAGAGGCAGGATTTGTTGTGTCTAAAACACCCAAGACTCCTTTTGAAAGCCTCCAGTGAAGAAGCTTCTACAACAGGGATCGGCAGCCTTTCAGAAGTGGTGTGCGGAGTCGTCATTTATTCTCTCTAATTTAAGGTTTCATGTGCCAGTAATACATTTTAATGTTTTTAGAAGGTCTCTTTCTATAACTAAACTACTGTTGTATGTAAATAAATAAGGTTATTAAAATGTTTAAGAAGCTTAATTTAAAATTAAATTAAAATGCAGAGCCCCCCCGGATCAGTGGCCAGGACCCGGGCAGTGAGAGTGCCATTGAAAATCAGCTCACGTGCCACCTTTGGCACGTGAGCCATAGGTTGCCTACCCCTGTTCTACAAGCTCCTGATGCAGTCTGTTCCATTGTCCTACTGTTCTTAAATCTGCTGTGCTGTAGTTTGAATCCATTGCCTCTTGTGGCAAAAAAGAACAATTTTTCTCCATTTTTTAAGTCAGCCTTTCAAGTATCTGAAGACAGCTATCATATCCCCCCTAATCTCCTCTTTTCCAAACTAAACATACCCCAGTTCCTTCAGCCTTTGCTCATAGTTTTGAAGATCCCTCATTTCAAGGAACATATTTCACTTCCATCTCAAAACTGCCTAAGTTCCATACAGACTTTGTATCGCTCCCTTTCTTTTGGAAAACTAGCTACATTAGAAATAGAACCTCAGTTTCATGATTCTTTATGAAGCTCCTTACGCTAAAAGAATTCATCTTCTTGCATGAATAATAGTCTTGTGTCTTTGTTGCTGTAAAGGAGTATGCACAGGCTCTTTGAGGCCAGCATGGCTCTGGGCTCAGAACAGCCCCAAACAGAGGCTTTCTGGAGGGACTGAGGGCAGGTGTAGTCCCTGATCATGTGATGGCCAGGCTATAAAAGAGAACTACCCCTCTCTTGAGGGTGAGAGAGACAAATTGACTAAGGAGAGGTTAGATGCAATCCTGGTTGGAAAAATCCAAAAGCAGCTTTGTGAAAAACTATATATTTTTTTGTTTTGAAGTGTGTGAACCATTTTTGTTTTTGTTTTGTTTTCCAAAATTTCATTTAAAATGAATTTCCTTGCCCCTTCCCCCAGATATGGAAAACTTTATGAAACGCAGTTTTCAGTAACCAAAATATCTTGCTAGCCATTTTGATGTGTGTGATTTTTTGCGGGGGGGAGGGGAATGAGAGGGCACCATTTTATCTGGGGAAATTTTGACAATTTTTTTTTTATCAAAAGGCCATTTTTTTTTATCAAACTTGTCATCTTAAACATTTGACCAGCTCCAGGTGAGAGGAAATCCCCTCCGCCCTCCCATTTCCTCCTCTGCATCGACGGGAGTGAAAACTGTGGTCCAAGGAGGGTCAAGGAATGAACTGTTTGGCCTACTCCTGGCTAACATGTGGTTTACCCTGCATCAACAGGGTAAGAGACTACTTAGCTTGGTGAGGGCAAACAAATTATGTACCCCTTTGTAAATGGAGTAGGAAATTACTGAGCCCAGAGAGGTGCAAAGGACCTTTGTAGCTGGACTCTTGAGTACCTCAGAAGAGGTGGACTTTTAGTTGGAGGGCCAAAAGCAATAAAACTAACACAGAGGGGAAACTACTAGTAGGAAAACTGAGGCACAAATTACCCTACCACCAGAAGGGAAGAAAAAGTGAGGAAATAATTCTATACAGGTAAGAACCTGCTTCAGTCACACATCTGGCCCTTACTAGCTGAAAGTTATAGAGTAGAATGCGTGTATCTCTGAAACAAGCTGCAGCAACTCTGAAAATAAAAAAGGCTTTTCTGCATGTAAGCAGAGATATTAGAAACTTAAACATAACACACCACAAACACAAGAGCCTCTAGAATTCATGGCTACATATTATAGCTCTTTGAATTCTCTCCCCTACTCCCCACCCCCAAATTTTTGTATAGAAAATAAAAATTGCTTATGTCATGCAAAACTTCTTTTTTAATGAAAATATTCAAGTGACTTTTTAAATGAAATCTTTGACTTGTTTTTGGATGTTTGTCTTGCTCCTTTTTAAAACATATTTCCCCTCTTTTCTAATGGGTTGAAGGTGGTGTGGCTTTTTTTTTTTTTTTTTTTTTTAAAGTGGGTAAAAATCCACATTCATGTTACTACTTTCCACTGGAAATGTGTGAATGGAGTAGAAGGAAACTGTCTTAAAAATAGTCTGAATCAGGGGTCGGCAACCTCTGGCATGCAGCTTGCCAGGGTAAGCACCCTGATGGGCCGGGCCAGTTTGTTTACCTGCCGCGTCCACAGGTTTGGCCGATCGCGGCTCCCACTGGCCGCAGTTTGCCGTCCAGGCCAATGGGAGTGGCGGGAAGCCGCAGCCAGCATGTCCCTCAGCCCGCGCCGCTTCCTACAGCCCTCATTGGCCTGGAGCGGCAAACCACAGCCTGGAGCGGCAAACCATGGCCAGTGGGAGCTGCAATCGGCCAAACCTGCGGACACGGCAGGTAAACAAACTGGCCCGGCCCACCAGGTTGCTTACGCTGGCGAGCCGCATGCCAGAGGTTGCCGACCCCTGGTGAATGTTGCTTTCTCTTACTTTTTAACCTTACTTCTACCTTTTTCACACTTTGCCACATAGAAAGGAGTAAGAAAGTGATGTATGCGGTGGGGCGGGGAGCATCAGCAAGAAAAATCAATTTAAGACACTTTTCATTTCAAAATTTTTCCTGAAGCTTCATCAAACCACATTTTCCCAAGGAAAACTTTATTTCCCAGTAAACCCCCTTTTTTGACTCCCAAAAAACCTGTCAACATTTTTTGAAAGCTCTACTATGTTCATCACATCTATCTTGAAATAATCACAATGAACAGTTTAAAGTAGTGTGCAAAACAGGAGAAAAGTTCATTCTCTGCCAATTCTTTTATTCTCCTTTCAGCATCTCTTATAAAATTATTTCTCTAAAGAATCATCCCTTCCCAAAGTTTGGGCTTTATGGAACACTTGTAGGATGCTCCATGTATTAATCCTACCTATAATATCTGTATTCCATGGTATAAAGTCATAATGAGTGTTTGCATTGTAAACCTCTGAAATTGTGAAACTCATCAAACAGGAAAAGAAGCATTAATTAAAGTGCTGGTCCCACTGAAGATGGCCCACTGAAGGCAAATGAGGCATTTTCTAGCATCAAAGGATAGAGACCTTGTTGATTGCATTTGTAACTCCCTCCAGGAAGGGAAGGCCAGTACATCAATTCATCCCATTGACTTGGATTTTGGGTTGAGTGGGGGATAAAAATCCCTAACAAGGAGAAGGTGGGCCTCTTTATGCTGTCTGGACTTCGAGCCACCCATGAATTACACTGCAGGGCAACACCAGCAAATTCCCAGTCCCAGACATTCCCCCCAAGAAATGTGCATCCTGTACTGCCCAGCATCTTCCTGGACAATACAAGCTCATATAAAGTCCATTATTTCATTAATAGAAAATGATATCAATAAATCTTGTTATCCCACACGAAGTGTCCCAAATTATTCAGTCCAAAAACACTGGTTTAGTAAAACAAGTTTATTAACTACAGAAAGATAGATTTTAAGTGATTACAAGTAATGAGGCATAAAAGTCAGAATTGGTTACAAGAAAATAAAAGGTAAAATGTGATTAATATCTAACTTAACAAGCGAAATGATTCAAAGCAAAGGTTTCTCTCACAAAATGCTTTAGCAGTCTTACTGGCTGGAGTCTTTTCAGCCAGGATCCCTCCCCTAATTCAGTGTTAATTTCCTCATCCTTCAGGTGGCAGTGATGCCCTGGCAGAGAGAAAAGGAGGAATCATTTGGGACATCTGTTCCCTTTTCTTATAGTCCTCTTTTTCTTTTAAAATCCTCTCTAGCTGAGGTTCAGGAAACAGAAGGTCTGTGGGGATGGGAACCTCCAGCTGTTTCTTTGCCAAAATGTAGATTTCTCACTCACCCTTTTTCCTGCTGAAAAATGGCCACTTAGCCAGGCAATAGTCCATTTGATTTTGTTGACACCTGGGTACAGCATCAGTTTGTCTTTTGTCTTTGAGGAACTGGTTTGTGGCTACTTTTCTAAACTTGGAACATGTCACAGTAATGTTATACAGGAGAATCTTATAACTTTACATATGATGTTGCCATACATATTTTACCAGGACAATAATGATCAGCAAATTGCATTTTCAAATGATACCTCACAAGGCATACTTTGTACAAAATCCATTATAGTTCTGTAAAAAGGGTGAACATAGGGATACAGAATGTCACAAGAATATGCAACCCATTTGGGGTTTCTGCCCTGTTTTTTAATGGTCTGCCCTGAGGCTGGCACTCATGGAAGTGAGCCATGCCAGATAGTCTAACAGCCACCCTGGCTGAATAACAGAGTGAAAGAGTAAAAGCCTAACATCAGTGCCAGGCAAATTGGTCAAAACTATAGTAAAGAACAGAATTATCACAGAAGAACACAATAGGTTGGGAAAAGTCAACATGGCTTTGTAAAGGGAAATCATGCCTCATCAATCTATTAGACTTCTTTGAGGGAATCAAAATGCATCTGGATAAGGGTGATCCAGTGGATATAGTGTACTTGGACTTTCAGAAAGCCTTTGGTGGGGGACCTTGTCAAAGGCTCTCAAGCAAACTGAGCAGTCCTGGGATAAGATGGAAGGTCCTCTTGTTGACCAGTAAGTTGTTAAAAGATAGGAAATAAAGGGTAGTACTAAATCATCAGTTTTTACAATGGAGAGAGGGAAATAGTGGGGTCCCCTCTGTACTGGGACCTTTACATATTCATAAATGATCTGGAAAAGGGAGTAAACAATGAGGTGGTAAAGCTTTGCAGATTATACAAAATTACTCAAGATAGTTACATCCAAAGCGGATAGTGAAGATTTACAAAGGGACATCACAAAACTGGGTGACTGGACAACAAAATGGCAGATGAAATTCAATCTTGATAAATGCAAAGTAATGCATGTTAGGGAGACATAATCCCAACTATACATTTAAAATGATGGAGTCTAAATTAGCTGTTGCCACTGGGAAAAAAAGTCCTGGAGTTGTCATGGACAGTTCTCTGAAAACATCCGCTCAATGTGCAATGGCAGTCAAAAAAGCTAACAATGTTAGGAACCATTGGAAAGGGATATCAAATAAGACAGAAAATATCATAATGCCACTATATAAATCCCTGGTGCACCCACACCTTGAATACTGAGTGCAATCACCCCATTTCAAAATGAGATAAGATTGAATAGACCAGGCTTGCTCATTTTAGAAAAAAGACAAACTACGAAAGGATATGATAGAGGTCTATAAAATCACAAATCATGAGAGAGAATAGTAAAGTGTTATTTATCTCTTCACATAACACACAAACTAGGGTTCACCCAATGAAATTAATAGGCAGCAGGTTTAAAAAAAAAATGAGGTATTTCTTCCACAAACTGACTGTGGAATGTGTGAACTTGTTGCCAGGGAATAGTTGTGAAGGCCAAAAATATAACTGGGTTAAAAAAAGAATTACGTAATTTCATGGAGGATAGGTCCATCAATGGCTACGCTGGTCTACAATTTTTGAGAAGTCGTCTGCTTCAGAGATAAAATGTGCTATTTATTATGTATTTTGATGTCCTGTTCAACCACTGGCAAAGATTTGTTGCAGAAGTGTTGCAGCATATGTGTGTGGCCCACCTCTTGTCCTGATCTCCAATTTTGCAGCCAAAATAAAGGTGATAGGTTTTCTTAACCATAGTGGTTATACTGCGCTTTTGTGATGCAAAAGTCACTTCACCACAAACATAGCAGAAGTTATCTGCACTGTTCACACAAGTACGAGGCATCTCTGCTCACTTTGGCTAAACAGAAGTGTGTCTCTTTGCAAAATCAAACACTGACAAATAAGAGAGCATGACACTGTATGATTTCTAGAGCTGATATAGGGCAATTTGTTCAGCAGAGTGATGTAAACTTCGTTATGATTGCATCATCCATGACTTCTAGGAATAACATGGTGCAATTCATATCATGTATGACACAATACCAGCTTCAGATTGCATCATTCATTGTTTTGCCTAAAAAGCAAGTACTGTCCAAACCCAGTCATAGATTTATTCATAGAGCTAGTCAAAGATGTATTTTAGTCATTTCTGGTTTAAATTGAGATCCCTTACCTTTATAACTCACTTATCCTCCGCCATTCCCAAGTCAAGGGTCGTATATACTGACCCAATAGCATATCTTGAAAACTAGAGCCAATCAACAATTTTAAGCATCATTTTCATTCTCAGTGACCCAGAATTAGTAAAGTTTGACTACATTTATTTCAGAAGCATTTTGGCTGTAGAGCAGTGCTATTAGTCAAGATGGTTGGGCACAACCCCATGCTCTGGGTATTCGTAAACCTCCAACTGCTTGAAGCTGGGACTGGATGACAGGGGATGGATGGCTCGATAATTGTCTTGTTTTGTTCATTCCCTATGAAGTATCAGGCACTGGCCATGGTTGAAATACCGGATACTGGTCTACATGGACCACTGGTCTGACCAAGTATGGCCATTCTTATGTATAACCGATGAAGGGGCTTTCTCAGTTAACATCCCAGCCTGGTGAGCTTGCTTCCCAGGCTTTGCTTTCTACTAGAGCCTAAGTTGAACAAGTTCAGAGCTCAATGGGTGGTGGGTTTTTTGTTTTTTTGCTTCACACTTATTTATTGGGACTTTGTTTTTCTGTTGGTCCTCTTTCTTTATTGTTAAATTAAACAATAGCAACTAAACGCAATCATGTGCATAGATATTCCTGGGACCACCAACCCCGTCCCCACCGCCGCCTCAGAAAGAGATTTAAATCCTTTTATATCCTGAACTGAAGCTAATAGTCTGTGCAAGGTCTAGCCGACAGCATCAGTCATGAAAACCAGCTCTGCTTCTCTGTGTGTCCCAGAACTTTACTACCTTTTACAATGGGTTTATGCAATTTGCGTTTCAACACTTGCAAATAAGCACCAACCTACAATGGCAATGGGTACTCTAAAAATAATTCCTAGTAATTACTACTAATAGTATTTTAATATATTTTCCAGTTATATGGTTGAATTTCCAGCATGGAAACTCACTTATGGATCTCAGAACAATTCATTTAAGGCTGGTCTACACTACCACAGTAAATTGATCTAAGTTACACTACTTCAGTTACATGAATAACATAACTGAAGTCAATGTAGCTAGATCCACTTACTGCGGTGTCTACACTGTGCTGTGTTGACAGGAGACACTCTCCCACTGACTTCCCTTATGCTTCTCGGGGAGGTGGAATACACAAATCGATGGGCGAGCACTCTCCCATTGATTTAGCATGTCTTCATCAGACCCACTAAATTGACACTACTGCATTGATCGCAGCAGTGCCAATTTAGCCGGTAGTGTAGATGTGGCCTCAGATATAGACTAGTTTGCCCTGGAATAGGGCTGCTGTATGTTGTACCTGACAGCCAGCCTATGGCCCCAAAGGACCTTTTATCAGGTAGGGATTACCAGGATGTAGAGAGACCCTACTCATGACCCCTTTCCAGCAAGAATGACCCCCTACCCTTAAGGCCAAAAGTGGGGTTGCATATAGCCACTGTGTAGGTTCTACTCTTCCTGGGAATTTTCCTTATGCAATTGTCAGGTAAGCCAGATCTCTGGCATCAAATCAGCTGCTAAATTATGGGGGAGGCTTCCAGCCCTATATTTTGGACGTGCACCTAAGGTGAGTTTAGATTGAGTGTTAAACCTTAACATTTGGCATTTCCTGTCTTTTGAGCTTGCTTTCCAACCTGAAAGCATGGTGACATTCTGAAAAGTTACTGTGTGAAAATGGCATCATGGAATTCTGTGGCTATGGTTCTTTAGAGGTCAAGCGCAGTATAGGGGAAAAGAACTTGGTGTAGTTTTCTTTGTGTGTGTGTGTGTGTGTGTGTGTGTGTGTGTGTGTGTGTGTTCGTTCATTTTCCACCCCCTGACCATTACTAGAGATGCATGTTTAGCCTGAGATCTGAAAGTCTAGCTGGGTTCTCTGCTTCTTACATATCATCCTCAGTAACCAAGGTTCTGCAGACTGAATGATGCCTTCAGTTACACTTGTGCAGTAATCTCATAAAGTTTGCAAAGGTATAGCTGATTGTTTACCAAGTTCCAATTTTATGCACAAGGAGAAATAAAATACTATTTTAGTTGTACGGCAGTACCATCCTGACAGGTAAAAATCAGTATAAACTTATTTTTATCACTAAAGTCACTTGATGTGACTGAAAACACACCAGGGCAGAGCTGTGGAATAAGAGTTCCATTTTTACAATCGCTTTTCAAGGTAAATGCACACTTTAAAGTTGCTTTAAAACCAATTATTTTTTCTCCAGGTGTTCAAAACAAAACAAAAAAACACTGACCGTATATGGTTAGATATTGTAAGATTGTGGAGGTTTCAGTTAATGAAATGGGGAAAAAGTTCATTTTTACATAGGTTGGGTGGTAGCCTTTATCAGAGTATCTCCTATCAGATTTTAATTTTTTATTTATTTTAATGTCACTCATCTGTAGTTTTACAGACCTGTTCCATAAACCAGAGAGCTAAAGGTGCTTTATTATTGCTGGCAATTTTAGCATTTCCTTCCTTGTGCCATAACAGCAGAGGGTCTGTGAGGTTTCTCATTAAGAGACAAGTGCCAGATATTGACAGACTGCAGAACTTTAGCCTCAGGCTTTCCACAGTTGTCCACTAATTATTTGAGCAAAATAGAAGTTGTGATTTCTCGGAGGTCCATTTAAATCGCTCAGATGAGTTTAAAGGGGTATAACTTCCTAAGTGAAATGATTTTCATTAACAAACTAGAAAGTACAATGTTGTTAATTCAATTATTCAGTGTAAGAATCTTCAACTTTTCTCTTAGATGTGTAAGAGTAGTCCCGGTTGGATTATTTCCTTGTTGGGAACAGGAAAGAGTAGACTCCTTTTCTCATGCCACCTCACATATCACGCTTGATGCAGTAAAACGCTTCCCCTTTTGCCTGTTGGGGCTTAGCTTTAAAAGGATTGATTTAATGCTGCATCAAGCTTAACGTAGACATCTACCTCCTCCATGGTGATGCCTCGCCCCAGCTCTCCATTTTATGATGTTAAAGAGGAAGGGTGAGGCTGACTATAGATTGTCTTTATTACTCTACTTAGATGTTTCAGTCACCCCCAAAGCATGTTAATGTGACAGTGAGAATCGTTCGTTTATTTCATTATGAAATATGTGACCAAAGAGTTGGAATGTGCTTGACCAAGCTTGCTTCTAGTACTTCATTTTAATTACATCCTTTCATACAGGCATGTGAGATATGAACTGTAGCGCTGCTGCAGAGCAGACAGAGTTGTTTTGATTTCCACCATCCTGGCAAAAACCACTGGAAAAAAACTCTCTAAATATCTGTGAAATGCAAAACTCATAGTATGCTATTCATTTGGTAAGCATGTTTGTTTATCAAGCATAAAAACCACAAACACACAATTTCCCCTCCTTTTAGGGTAAAGATAGCTCAGTTCCTTATTGATCTTTGTATCTGCAAAATTAAGGAGCAAGAGATGTAGCAGTTCTAGCTTTACAGGAAGTAATACATATAGAAGACTGGCTTGTTCAGTTGCGCTTTTTTGTTCAGTATTATGCTGGCCTCTTGGTATTGCTACCAACCAACTGTAACTTAATGTGTCAATGGTAAATATTACCACTTGTCCCATCTTGAAATGGATATTTATTTGAAACTGAAACTTTTGTAATGAGTAAAGAAAACCAAAATGACAGCTTCCACCAGTGTTTGATGTCTTTGTGTTAATAATAATTTATGTATAATTACTCTGTTATTGGTATAAGGATAAAATATATCTTAGAAAAGATGTGCGCAATAGATGAAGTTGTAAAATTAACTATTTCTGTTGGTGTCTAGCACCATCTTTCAGATTTCTTATTTTTATTTTATATGTTCACACCAATAATTTCCCATTTCCTCTATCATGTATTTGACAGACCCTTTCAGGTAGGGCAGAATGACTAGTAAAATTCCATCAGCCAGAATTGGAGACCCAGAAGATTTTTGCATGGGGCGGCACTATTCCTTTAATAGCCACAATTGAGTAGCTGGTGGGTGGGGCGGTGTTATATAGGATTGTTGTGAGCTGAGGACATTGAGATTTTTAGTGGTTGCTTGCACTGGGAATACTAAGAGTAAGTGTGGGGTTTGTTTCTAAAGGCATGGGTTTTTTTAAGGTCCTGTGGTGATGAGTATAGAGACAAGATATCAGAATTTTCAGGCATAAATCAGTGGTTTGATGACTGTTACCTGTCCGCCTGGCTTCACTGGGGGCTTCAGGGTACAAAGTATGGTAATGAAGATGTACTGCTCTAAATGACTGGATGTAAAGCAGATCAACTTCCTAAAATTCGGGACAAGCTATGAAGGGAGAAAACAGCCTTTGTTCCTTGACCACTTCAAGAAGCCTATACCCTTGCTTATTAGATCTCAGAGTGATTTACAAAGGAGGTCGGTATCATTAACCTCATTTTTACAGATGGGGTAAACCACCAAGTGGGTTTTTGGTGGGGTGAGGGATTTCTTCTGACACGAGGCGATTGCCGTCATGTGTCACAAACAGCTTGTACATCCCATCACAGCCTGTAACTAGAAATAGAAAACATGTTGCATCCATCCTACTGGATCACTAACAGTGTTTTTACTAGAATTGTTTTATCTACACTGAATAAAAAATTCTGACCCTTCAGGGAAATATTTGATCCTTTCCCTTGGGCAAACTCTTCTCTCACATGTAAAAGCAGGGCAGTTCAAGGAGCCCCAGCTTCTGAGAGCAGATTGGGAATGGCTTATCATAGACTAGAATAAATGTATTGTCATGTGACCTCTATTAGTTTCAGGTTTGTAATCCCAGCTTTAAAAGTGATAGTAGATTGATGGTGAGAAGATCTGGATAAGCATCTTCACAACACCTAGATAGTTCAGTGAAGCCTGACTGTGTGACTAGTTTCGCTGCATAGCATTTAGTCAGTTTTTCTACAGATATTCCACATACATAATCACCTGCTCAAATATATCTGAGAAAAAGGAATTAATCTCAATCAAGGATGTGACTCCATTTAAAACATTGTAGATGGAATAATCCATTGCATGTTTTAAAGTCATTAGAATTTGTTAAAAGAATTATCCACTTGTTGGACTGAGTCGATCTGTTTTCTTTATGGAGCATATGTTTATATATGCTCGTCAGGGATTTTTTAGAAAGCACTGGACGGTGGAATTTGAATGAGACTCAAGCTGCCACAGTGCTTCATCTGTCTCCTCATTCACACCAGCGAGGACCATCACACTTGCATTGCATTAAATCAGCAGTTCTCAAACTGTGGGTCGTGACCACAAAGTGGGTTGTGAGTTCGTTTTTAATGGGGTTGCCAGGGCCGGCAGAAAGCCCAAGACTGAGACCTGCCATGGCAGGGCTGAAGCACAAGCCTGAAACTTAGCTTTGCGGGGACCCTGTGGCATCGGGCTCTGGGCAATTGCCCTGCTTCCCACCCCTTAATGCTGGCCCTGTGCTTCACTTCCTCTACTCAAGCAGGCGCCTGTTGGAACTGTCTGAAATGGTTACCTAGCAACTGACTCAGTGTGTGTTGTGCTTGAAGCCAGTTTGAAAAGTTGCTGTAGAAATAATTTTAGCAATGGACCGTTTTCAGAGGAAAGGGGGGTAATGAAGAGGAGTTGACTGCCACTTGCAGCAAAACAAGGGCTGACAACAAGGATCCAAACAGCAGTAAAATACCAAGAAGCCACAATGCGGGGTGTGGATTTGCATGGATTGATTTTGAGGAGGACCCATGGCCACAGCGTGTGGCGTGTGTTGAAGTTTTGGCAAAGGAGAGCTTAAAATAGTCTAAAATGTTGCAGCACTTGCAGACATGGCACAGTTCTCTTAAAACAAAACTGCTCAATTTCCCGCTCCCCTCCCCCCCCCACCCCCCCGCAGCAAAAGCTGAGAGAACTACAGGGCCAGAAACGGTACTGAAAACAGCAGCTACAGCAAATGAGAAAGCCCTTGAGGCATCTTTTGCTGTGTCATACTGGATAGTGTGACAGACCCAGACCAGTGGGATACAGGAGTCTGGTAGAGAGCAAATATACTGGTCACTGGATGAGTAGTTTTCTGTTCCCTGAGTGACCAGAGCAGGGGCTGCACTAGAGTATTCAGGAACCTGCTAGAACCAGTTAAGGCAGACAGGCTAATTAGGACACCTGGAGCCAATTAAGAAGAAGCTTCTAGAATCAATTAAGGCAGGCTAATCAGGGCACCTGGGTTTTAAAAAGGAGCTCACTTCAGTTTGTGGGGGGAGTGTGAGGAGCTGGGAGCAAGAGGTGCAAGGAGCTGCGAGGGTGTGCTGCTGGAGGACTGAGGAGCAAAAGCATTATCAGACACCAGGAGGAAGGTCCTGAGGTGAGAATAAGGAAGGTGTTTGGAGGAGGCCATGGGGAAGTAGCCCAGGGAGTTGTAGCTGTCATGCAGCTGTTACAGGAGGCCCTATAGACAGCTGCAGTCCACAGGGCCCTGGGCTGGAACCCGGAGTAGAGGGTGGGCCCGGGTTCCTCCCAATTGACCTGGACTGTGGGTTCTTCCAGAGGGGAAGGTCTCTGGGCTGTTCCCCAACCCACATGGTGAATCTCTGAGGCAAGAAAACCCACCAATAAGAGCAGGATCCACCAAGATAGAGGAGGAACTTTGTCACATTAGCTAAAACTGGGAAACCGCACACTACTGGAGAAATTTTTTTCTGCCATGTGCCAAGGAATGGTTTCGATTATGTTGGGACAAGGTGCAGCAACTCAATTTGATTCAATTCCTGGGTCTAATGACACTATTGCCAGGCATATTCACGGTATGGTAAATGACGTAACTGAACAAGTGATCGCCAAACTCAGGCAATCCTTTTTTTTCCCCATTCAACTTGATGAAATGACAGATGTGTTGGGTGCTCCTCAGATGCTGCCATAATGTAAAATTTGAGAAAGATGAAAAATTCCAAGAGGAATTTATGTTCTGCTGGCCATTACCTCCGCATGCTACAGGGCGATGCTTTTGTCTCTGATTCTGGCTTGGAATGGCAGTGCTGTGTACGAATTGGCAGTGATGGTGCTTGTGCAATGACTGGAAAAAACAACAGGCTAGTCACCTAAGTGCAGGCTGTTGCATCACAAGCAGTTTGGACTCACTCTATTATACACAGGCAAGCCTAGTTGCAAAAAAAAATGCCACCTGTTATAAAACAAGTTCTTGATGAAGCTGTTCGCACAGTTAACTTCATCAAGAGCAGCTCAAAAAAGTGTACATCTGTTTGGAGTTTTGTATGATGATATGGGAACTGAACACCATCAGTTACTTTACCACACAGAAGTTTGGTGGCTGTCTTGTGGAAAGGTTCTCAATTGTTTGTTTGGGCTCGGAGAGAAAGTGAGAATTTTTCTTTTATACAAAGATTCCCTGCTGGCTGAAAAGTTTGCAGATGCCAAGTGGCTTGTTTTGCTGGGTTACCTGGTGGACATTTTTGAATGCCTAAATGTGTTAAATACCTCACTTCAAGGGTGAGACACTTCCATCTTTTCTCTCACTGACAAAATCGAAAGTTGGGTCAAGAAACTTTCCTTGTGGTATGGTCGTGTGAACAGTGGCAGTTATGAAGCATTTTATTTATTTATTTATTTATTTATGTGCTGACTGGATAACTATTTGGATGAAAATGCCTTGCCCAAAGCATGACTTGCAACCCATTAGCATCAGCTACCTGGAAAGACTTGAACTGCAGTTTCAGGAATACTTCCCTGAAAAGGATCAGAAAACAGAGGTGTGGATTAGAAATCCCTTTAATGCAGAAGTAACTGCAAGTGCTGTTATATCACTTACAGTGAAAGAAACGTTAATGGACCTTTCCTGTGATGAGACATTGATGCTAAAATTTTTCTGAACAACCTCTTGCTAACTTCTGGATTTCTGTGCAAGAAGAATATCCAGAGCTGTCATCCACAGAATTGAAAGCACTCATGCTGGTTTCATTCACCTACCTGTGTGAAGCTGGTGTTTCAGCACTGACTTTACTGAAAAACAAATACAGGGCTTGTCTCGCTGTTTAAGATGATCTCCATCTTTACCTCAGCCACACAGAGCCCCACTCCAAGGATTTGTGTTCCTCAATAGAAGCTGATCCCTTCCATTAGGTACATATTTATTTTTATTTTGTACTGCTAGATTTAAAGATTGTTTTGCAATTGTATTCTGAATTTAAATATCTCCTTTTTGTAGATACAGCCTTGTAATGCATTTTTATTTAAAATATTAGCTATTCTAGACTAACAGAGGGCATCAGGGTCATGTAGTAATTTCGTTGTCAAGGGGGGTCGCGGAGCAATGAAGTTGGAGAACCGCTGCATTAAGTAAAAGGGAAGCATATAGATTCATGCATCCTGTTACACAGAGAAGTCAGAGGTGTGACTAGCACTTGAAATTGGAGTCTTGCCAGAAGAATCCTCTCTTGGGTGACCCAAGAGGGACATCTCTATGATCCCCTTATCTCTCACTTAACAAATAAAGGGCTGTGTTTCATGGTGACATAGTGGTGATGTAAGTCATTGGACAGTGTAAATAGCACTGTAGTGCAATTTGTGCTAACTTGGCATTTAGCGGCTGTGCAAATCAAATGTCACTTACATCTCTCTGGTATTTTGTAGTGACCAAAATTGATCCTGGTATAAACAAGTGCAACTCCCATCTCTCATTTTTGTACCTGCTTACACCAGAGCTGAATTTAGTCCTGATAGCGTTACTTAAATTAGGGTAGGACTACTTTAATATCTATCCTCCTGGTCTTTCTCCTACTACAATACCTTCCTTTTCATCCCTGTAATATTATCCACATTTCTATTACTTTCTTTGAATATTACCTATAATTCCTTATAGCCATTCCTATATGAGTAACTCCCTTGAAGATCAAGGGATATTGAGGACTAGGTTGTGATACCCTTCCTCATGTTGAATAGTACCTTATTCCACAGGTTGTCCAGCTGAAGACATGTCTGTTGGTATGAGTAAGGCTGTCAGAATCTGGCCCAGAAAGGGTAACCCTGAGGTTACCAAAAGGAAAGGGTAGACATTATGTAAAGACAAAAATCCCCAGGCTTAGTGGAACTGCATTCTCTCTCAGTATGTTACTTAAATCCATCAAGAGAGGGTAATTGTAACTTGATTCTATTTATCTTAATTTCATTTTAATATGTTGTTTTAAACTTCCATTAAATCTCAAGGTGATAAATGTTTTAGGAACTAAGCACTATAAATTATCATAGATGAGAGCCCTTATCGTTTGAAGTTATAGTTTACGTTTTAACTAATTTAAAAGAATTTCAGATGTAAATAGGGATTTATAATCCAAGCACGGTGTGAGATGCCATTCCCAGCCAAAATCTGCAGCAGCGGTACAGCTGAGTGGACAGAGTGGCGTAAAATATCTTTGCTCTGTTTTACTAATTACTACATGGCTGCCAAAGATACAGGCAGAGAGATAGGACTTCAAGGGATGTGCTGGTGTTAGACTGCAGAGACTCTTTATGAAATTAGTGAACATGAAAGGAATGTGTTGTGAGCTCCTATCTACTGTTTATCTATGAGGGCCCAGCAGATAGTGAGCTTGACAGTGAAATTCTAGCCCTGAAACTGATGAAATGCCAAAGTTTCCTTAGTCCCTGGGACTGCACGGTGTATCTTTTCTTGCTTCATAAGGGAGTGACTGGTATTTGAGCACTGATAACAGCAATCTTTCTGGTGGTGCTGAGTTAGAAAAGACATTCCACCAAAACAAACAGCAGAATAACATACAAAACTTTCTTTTAAAGTGGCAACCCATATGCAGTCTCACAATATATCAATCTCTTAAGGAGGACACAGAATCCAATGGCCATCTAAAGTCTATTGTAGGAAAAAGCAAGAACCCTTCATCTTAATTTGTTTGAAGCTTGAGGCAGACATGGTAGAGAGTGGGGGAAATGTGTTTTTGTTATATGCTTGTAAACTTACTAAAGTTTGCAGAGGGCAGTCTTACACACATAGTTTAAAATCGTCACTCAGAATATAGAAACAGTACTAAAAAAATTTAAAATGTTTTTTTGGGGGGGTATTTTTAAAGTAAGTCTCTACTAACAAGGCAAAAAATCTTCAGCACCTACATTTAATGAACTATTTACATTCTTTACTGTCCTTCCTTTTTGGGTTCTTTACTCAAGCACTTCACATTAGGGCATCTGGTGGGGGTTTTTTTGTTTGTTTTTTGGGGTTTTTTAACTGGTAACTGAAGTGTGAGAGTCACTTAATGGCCATTTCTCAAAGATACTATTAACTGATTGTTGTTCAACCAGTATTGTATATTATATTGCTATTGATGACATCATTTAAAAACCACATAGGTGCATACACTTAAACTATACATTCCTTGCCTTGAATATTACAGTCTTTATACTCTGGTCCATGGGAGAGCATGTCCATCCACATAGATCTCAATAGTCCATTGTTGGAGCCCAATTTTCTTCAAGTATTTCCATTACCTTTCTCAGATAAAATGTAACTTGCTCCATGAGTAAATAGGATTTTAAACAATCTGTTGTCTATTATATGCATGATCTTTTTTGCTCTTATTAGCATAAACAGACATGCTAACTTATGAACTTTACTCAAATGAGTGCCTGTAAATACACCTTAATGGTTAAGCATGTGCATAATAGAAAACACTGAATATCTGTCATGTAATATATTCCCTGAACAAGGGATGCATTTCACATTTCACCAAGCTGTTCTGTGTCTAATTTTTATGTAATGTAACTTTGGAGGTGGTGAGCAGGGGAGAGACGACTTGTATAAAGGAAAATGTGTATTTCTCTCAGTTCATTTGCACTGATCATTTTTATAACTATCCCTCACAGCATGAAACCATTCCATTTCAGATACTATTATATTTACATCTTTAGATAACTCCAGTAAATTTGGCTGTTCTCCCTTTGTTGCCCTAAAAAATCTACTAGTCAGTTGATCCCTGAACCAGACAGCACATCATATGGAAACTCCTGGATCAGGTACACTAGAAGTTATTTAAACACTCATTTTTATCATCATTCATCTCCCGCATAAGGATAATGGGAAATTCTCTCTCGATAGATAGAGATATATATACACACACATACCCCTCTATCCCGATATAACTCAACCCGATATAACGTGGTAAAGCAGCGCTCCGGGGGGCGGGGCTGCGCACTCTGGTGGATCAAAGCAAGTTCGATATAATGCGGTTTCACCTATAACGCAGTAAGATTTTTTTGGCTCCCGAGGACAGCATTATATCGGGGTAGAGGTGTGTGTGTGTGTGTGTGTATTATATATATATAGAGAGAGAGAGAGAGAGAGAGAGATAATATAGTACTACCATATACAGTAAAGTTTTATATTTAATTCAAACATTTTGTGGTTGGTTAAACACCTCATGGTTCCCCCAACAGTCAAAATGGGGAATCAGTTCCTACAGAAGAAATAGAATTTCCACATGAGAGAGCTTCTGGGTTAGTGATACTAATTTAAAACCCCAAATACAGATGAACTTTTGTAAGGTGTGGCAGAGTAAATACTGATTTTTACTAGAGTGGTAACAGACTAGAAGGTCATCCTCATGAAGCTAAACTTTGTGATGTATCCATGTTGATATAACTAAGTGAATAAGAGATTTTTTACCTTTGCTGGCAAGTCAACAAAAAAATCATTTTGGGCCAAATGAAACATTTTGTTTGAATTGAAACAAAATTTTTCATTTACATTGAGCTTTTTTGTATATTTTTATATACTGTAATAAAATACAAGGATATTTTGAAACTAAATGTTTCAAATTGAAATGTTTGTTTTGTTTGAAATGTTGAAACAAAACGTTTTGGATTTTTCCCCCCAGCTTTGACAAAAATTGACATGAATTTGTGAAATGTTTGTCACTGAATCTGGAAGTTCTGCTAGAGGGTGAGGGAGTGTGGGAAGCTTCGGTTGAAAATTTTTGCCCAGCTCTACCTCTGAACCTTGATGCTGTCAATGTCATTCTCTTGTTTTACTAAAACTGCCAGTGGTTCTATAACCATATCAAATAGCAATGGAGGCAAGGAGCACCCCATTCAGACTCTCTTTAGCAACTGCATGGAGCACCATTGATCCATGCTGAGCGCATTGCAGGATTGAGTCTTATTATTAGAATGCACTAGTCTATGGTATTCTAATGAGTCAACTGTTCTATATTATAACATAACAGTTGAAATGATAAAGTCAAAACAAAGCATTTCAACTGTATCAAAAAGAAATGTTTTCATAATTTCCCATCAAAGTCTGATATACTCCTGTGAAACATTTCAGTTTTGTCAGTTCAGCCTTTTCCAACAGAAAACTGTTCTAATAGAAATTTTCCAATCAGCTTTATTTTGAACAATGACAGTGTGCACTAAGGAAAAGTGACACTCTTGACTAACTTCACTGAGCACAGTGTGGCATGTGTGTATTAGACTGGAGAATCAGTCCATTTTTATATAATAAAATATACTGATTCTCTACTCTTTTATACGAGTTTTACGCCAGTATGAAAAGCATTGATTTCAGTGGAATTACACTGGTGTAAAAGCAGAGTGAAGAATCAAGTCCATTATGTGTAGTTATGTATAAGGAGCTGTTACAGTTGAAAATGAAAAGGTTCATAGAGCCAGATGTGGCCAAACAGAAGTCCTACCAATCATCTGCAAAATCTCTCAAGGTTTGCGAAAATGTTTCAGCTGTCTCAAAAAATTTAATATAACATAATTATAAAAACCTTAATGACAGAGAAGCAGCTTCAGAAATGTTTATACCATCCACCACTGAGCATTTATCATTTACTGAGTAATACTGAAGCTTATCCTTTGGTAGATACCACAGTGTTTTCAGACAAAATGCACAACGTTTGAGCACTTTGCTGAAAGTTTCCCTCCTCCCCAACCCATCTCTTAACTGGCATGTAAGGATAATACTAGTTTGTGTTAGCTATCCTTTCTTTTCCTTTTAATAGTAAACAGTAGTAACAATTTTAGCTTTTTAGAAACTCACTGGTACTACAGTTTTTGTTTAGCTGGATGTATAATCAGAAATGTAAGATCACCGGGCTGTTTTTGTAAACCTCCATAAATTAAACTTTATGTAAACTCATGCATTTCTAGTCTACTTCATAACTGAGACTGTCCAAGTTTTGCTAAACAATTTTGATCTTAAACATACAGTACAAAAGGACTATATAGAAATGAATATTTTTGTGGTAAACATTGAGGTACTTGACTGGTGATTTTATAAAAATGTATGCAAATTACAACACCAACCTCTTCTCTATCACTCAATAATGCATCATATTTGAACATTGAGCAAAATAAAGATTTCCTCCCTCATGAAATGTATCTGTGTTATAATGTGTGAGGAATAATCTGTAAATTTGGAATGGGGACAGATTAATCTTTTAATTTCTGATGCCCAATCTAACCAAATAGCAGGAATACCACTTCTGTAAGTGAAGAGATAAAGTATAAGTGGGCTAAATAACACTACCATTCTTCTATCAAATAAAGTGCCAGGAGGCTTTGGTAACAAGTCTTCTATGTATAAAAAGCGGTGCCTAATGTGCACTGTTCTTGGAGCATTTGTACAAATGGGGTCAATTTAAACAAACAAAAAAATAAATAAACTGGGCAAGACAGAATTCCAGATAAGAATTAGTCAATTTCACAGACGAATGGAATCCCATATCATGCCAAGTTAAACTACGTTGCCACTTACACCTAAGGTGTTAGTTGTATATATCACTGCTGAATTTGGCCCATTGCCTTTACTTCACCCCCCCCCCCACACACACACACCCATTCCCACAATAAGTGGTCTGCTCTTTTCTGATAGCCTGTAAGGATCAGAGACTGGTAATTGGTGTATTTTTAAACAATAATTAGAATTGTAAATTAGACAGCTAACTACTGTTGACCATAACAGAGGTAAGCAGAGTCCCTAGTCTTTGCATAATTTTTCTACAATGATTATTTAATGACATTTGATATGGGCTTATTTGGTTACATTTTAAAAGTGTATGTGTAGAGTAGGGAATAATCATTCTGTTATTCCCAGAAATTCCAGTATATTTTTCCTCCCATTCTGAGATTTATATTTTGTGATAGTACATTAAAATCTGCTAATTAGGGAGTGGAGAGAAGCAAGTGCCCCTCTGAGTCACTCCTTCCAAAGACTGTAAAGCTAAAGTCTTGCTGAAGAAAAATATTTTTTTGAAATGTTCACAACTAGTCACTCTGTTTTAAAACACAATTGACATAACTTCTCTCCCTTTCAGACCTCTCCAGCAACAACAGTTAAATACATGAGTCAGACATGAGGGCTTATTTTTCCCCAGTTTATTCAGCATAATAGGGTAATTGTCCAGGCTGTTGCCATCAAGAGCCCAATCCTCCAACCACTTAAGCATATGAGTAGCTTGACATAGAAGAGCAATCCCATTGACTTAAGTGTGGTGGCTTTTTTGAACCTATTACTCGTGTGTGTGTGTGTGTTTGCAGGCTTGGATCCATTGTGCTTCAAATTCTGAATAGCCCAGGTGTATAGTAGTTGCATATTAAAAGCTCCAGCAATGTAAAAAATGAAGAGCACTCGAAACACAAATGACAATATATACTGATAGAACTTTGAAAGGAAACACTTAAATTTCATTAACACTTAAAAACCCTCAAGATACTAAGGACTGGTCTACGCTACAAAGTTAAGTCGGCTTAAATACATGGTTCAGGGGTGTGAAAAGACCCCACTATGTCAACAGAAGAATTCTTCAATCAGCCTAGCTACCGCCTCCAGGAGATGTGGATTTACTACAGTGATGACCCTGCTGTCGCTGTAGTCAGGGCCGGCTCCAGGGTTTTTGCTGCCCCAAGCGGCGCAAAAAAAAAAAAAAAAAAAAAAAAAGCCGCAATCGGCGGCAGCTCCACCGTGTCGCTTTCTTCTTTGGCAGCAATTCGGCGGTAGGTCCTTCCCTCCAAGAGGGACTGAGGGACCCGCCGCCGAATTGCCGCCGAAGAGCCCGACGTGCCGCCCTTTCCCCTTGGCCACCCCAAGCACCTGCTTGCTGAGCTGGTGCCTGGAGACATCAAGTGTAATGTCTATGCTACAGCAGTGCAGCAGCTGTGCCGCTGTAGCAGTTCTAGAGTAGACATAGCCTTAGCTACATGTCTAGGGCCTGATTCTGCAGCCCTCAAAAACAAAAGAAGTTCTTGCTCATGTGAGTAGGCCAAATGAGGTCAATGGAACTACTCAAGCAAGGGCTGCAGGATTGGGCTCAAAGACGGTGTGACTAAAATAATTCACATTTGTTGTTTAAAAGTTATTTAACACCTGTTAATTAACACACTAACCTATTAATTTCAAAGAATTGCAGCTAGTTGAAAGTGGTTATTATGTGTGACTCAAATACCATTTGATTCTGGAAAACCTAGTTATTGAGAAGAATAAATGAATAATTCTGCTTGCATCTGTAGGTCTTTCATTGGTCTCTGCTTACAAGTACACTTGCAAGCAAATGACTCAATGAAAATAGGATCTCTGCTTCTGAAGGGCCATTATAGCTTGGTCCTTTTGTGCACAAGATGAGACCTTTAAGGAGCCTGGCTTTTCCTCCTATTGTGCCTCTGTATGAAGGCACAAGTCACAGTTGCAGTCTTCACACTCTCCTGAGCAGTGCCAATGGGCAAGAGGCAAAGTGGAGCCAGGGATCTGTCCCACTGCTCCTCAGAGCTACCTATCAAGGCAAAAGGGAGAAAAAAGAGTGTTCTGAGTCTTGATTGGATAGGGAGACAGAGGAAATCTTTAACATTCAAAATAAAAAAATGTATATAATGCCCCTGATTTCCCACTCTGAGGTACTTAATTGTATCCTATTTTGTCTTGAAAAGAAAACACAAATGTATTTATTTCAAAAAATGAAGTAGGCTAATGTTGTAAAATAGCAATTAGTTACTGTTGAATCGTGATGGGTTTTTCAATACCGTCTCACTGCCGTGAGTTCAGATATAAATAAATAAGAGTATATCCTTTACCTTCAGGTTGTCATGGCAAAATGTGAGGACCCATTTTAGCCTTATTTATTGCCTATTGATCCAAATACAGTGGAAAAGAATGATTCAGGATTATTGCTTCCAGTAGCAGCTGCAACAGGCATACAAATGATAAAATATCCCTGTTATTTGAGGAGAAGCAAAAGCTGGGGACAGCCAGCTATTCAAAATATTTCCAAAGAGTAATTCTCTTAGTAAACCTTGAAATTACCTTAATTACCATTTAGAGATTAAGATTTAAGAAAGTTGCATCATTTTTTTACAGTACCTGGCATACCAATGTGGTCTTCCCATCTAGATTTGCACTACTTACTGGAGAGAGAGAGAGAGAGAGAGAGAGAGAAGAAAATATGAAGCAGGGCGGGGTTGCAAGGAACAGTGAAAATAAGCAGACTTCTTTAGAGAAAATTCATAGATTCATAGATTATAGGACTGGAAGGGACCTCGAGAGGTCATCGAGTCCAGTCCCCTGCCCGCATGGCAGGACCAAATACTGTCTAGACCATCCCTGATAGACATTTATCTAACCTACTCTTAAATATCTCCAGAGACGGAGATTCCACAACCTCCCTAGGCAATTTGTTCCAGTGTTTAACCACCCTGACAGTTAGGAACTTTTTCCTAATGTCCAATCTAGACCTCCCTTGCTGCAGTTTAAACCCGTTGTTTCTGGTTCTATCCTTAGAGGCTAAGGTGAACAAGTTCTCTCCCTCCTCCTTATGACACCCTTTTATATACCTGAAAACTGCTATCATGTCCCCTCTCAGTCTTCTCTTTTCCAAACTAAACAAACCCAATTCTTTCAGCCTTCCTTCATAGGTCATGTTCTCAAGACCTTTAATCATTCTTGTTGCTCTTCTTTGGACCCTTTCCAGTTTCTCCACATCTTTTTTAAAATGCGGCGCCCAGAACTGGACACAATACTCCAGCTGAGGCCTAACCAGAGCAGAGTAGAGCGGAAGAATGACTTCTCGTGTCTTGCTCACAACACACCTGTTAATGCATCCCAGAATCATGTTTGCTTTTTTTGCAACAGCATCACACTGTTGACTCATATTTAGCTTGTGGTCCACTATAACCCCTAGATCCCTTTCTGCCGTACTCCTTCCTAGACAGTCTTTTCCCATTCTGTATGTGTGAAATTGATTTTTCCTTCCTAAGTGGAGCACTTTGCATTTGTCTTTGTTAAACTTCATCCTGTTTAACTCAGACCATTTCTCCAATTTGTCCAGATCATTTTGAATTATGACCCTGTCCTCCAAAGTAGTTGCAATCCCTCCCAGTTTGGTATCATCCGCAAACTTAATAAGCGTACTTTCTATGCCAATATCTAAGTCGTTGATGAAGATATTGAACAGAGCCGGTCCCAAAACAGACCCCTGCGGTACCCCACTCGTTACGCCTTTCCAGCAGGATTGGGAACCATTAATAACAACTCTCTGAGTACGATTATCCAGCCAGTTATGCACCCACCTTATAGTAGCCCCATCTAATTTGTATTTGCCTAGTTTATCGATAAGAATATCATGCGAGACCGTATCAAATGCCTTACTAAAGTCTAGGTATACCACATCCACCGCTTCACCCTTATCCACAAGGCTCGTTATCCTATCAAAGAAAGCTATCAGATTGGTTTGACATGATTTGTTCTTCACAAATCCATGCTGGCTATTCCCTATCACCTTACCACCTTCCAAGTGTTGGCAGATGATTTCCTTAATTACTTGCTCCATTATCTTCCCTGGCACAGAAGTTAAACTAACTGGTCTGTAGTTACCTGGGTTGTTTTTATTTCCCTTTTTATAGATGGGCACTATATTTGCCCTTTTCCAGTCTTCTGGAATCTCTCCCGTCTCCCATGACTTTCCAAAGATAATAGCTAGAGGCTCAGATACCTCCTCTATTAGCTCCTTGAGTATTCTAGGATGCATTTCATCAGGCCCGGGTGACTTGCAGGCATCTAACTTTTCTAAGTGATGTTTAACTTGTTCTTTTTTTATTTTATCCGCTAAACCTACCCCCTTCCCATTAGCATTCACTATGTTAGGCATTCCTTCAGACTTCTCGGTGAAGACCGAAACAAAGAAGTCATTAAGCATCTCTGCCATTTCCAAGTTTCCTGTTACTGTTTCTCCCTCTTCACTAAGCAGTGGGCCTACCCTGTCTTTGGTCTTCCTCTTGCTTCTAATGTATTGATAAAAAGTCTTCTTGTTTCCTTTTATTCCCGTAGCTAGTTTGAGCTCATTTTGTGCCTTTGCCTTTCTAATCTTGCCCCTGCATTCCTGTGTTGTTTGCCTATATTCATCCTTTGTAATCTGTCCTAGTTTCCATTTTTTATATGACTCCTTTTTATTTTTTAGATCGTGCAAGATCTCGTGGTTAAGCCAAGGTGGTCTTTTGCCACATTTTCTATCTTTCCTAACCAGCGGAATAGCTTGCTTTTGGGCCCTTAATAGTGTCCCTTTGAAAAACTGCCAACTCTCCTCAGTTGTTTTTCCCCTCAGTCTTGATTCCCATGGGACCTTACCTATCAGCTCTCTGAGCTTCCCAAAATCTGCCTTCCTGAAATCCATTGTCTCTATTTTGCTGTTCTCCCTTCTACCCTTCCTTGGAATTGCAAAGTCTATGATTTCATGATCACTTTCACCCAGGCTGCCTTCTACTTTCACATTCTCAACGAGTTCCTCCCTATTTGTAAAATGTCCGTTTGGTTTGAGAAGACAGCTGGTTTGGGGATAAAAGCACAACCTGGATTCTATTCCCAGCTCTGCCCACAGACATCCTATGTGATGTTAGGCAAGTTGCTCGTGCAGTGTTGCCAGCCCTCACAATATTTGGCCTTTTACTTAAAACCCCAGCTCTTGGAAACAGAGTGATGATGTGAGAATCTCAGCTTTCATTTAAACAAATAAATTAATAGTTTTTATGGTTCCAGAGAAAATCTAGAAAAGTGACCCAAGCGCATCCTAAAGGTTCAAAGTAGAAGGCAAATTTGTACCCAGTTTTGGCTTTATAATCACAAGTTGATTTGTATTTAATCTCGAGGTTTGTAGAGGCACAACTCATTATTTAACATTTGGGGTTGGCAATACTGTTTATACCTTTTGCTTCAGTTTTCTTCTCTCCAAAATACCAGACGGGGGCTTAAGGCCATAATTTGCAAATGCTTGAACATGTGCTTAATTTACACATGTAAATACCTTTGAAGTCAATGGGCTCCTTTTTCTGTGTGTAAAGTTAAGCATGTGCACAGGCTTGTCAGATTGGGGGCAGAGATAGCTCAGTGGTTTGAGTATTGGCCTGCTAAACCCAGGCTTGTGAGTTCAATCCTTGAGGGGGCCATTTAGGAGGTGGGGGAACCTATCAGGGACAGTACTTGGTCCAGCTAATGAAGGCAGGGGACTAGACTCAATAACCTTTCAAGGTGCCTTCTAGTTCTATGAGACAGATATATCTCCATATATTGATGCCTTAATCAGCCACGTTTAAGTTCCTTTGCAGTAAAAGGAAGGTGCTATAGTGTGTGGTGATATCAATTAATTTAAGATTCATTTTCAGCAGATCATCAACCTATGAAACACAAAATGGGAAAGCAGAGAGCTGCATGTTTAGAGGCCGGTTACTTGCCCTTTAAACTAGTAGCAAACAGAACTTCTCACTGTTTGGCTTTGCTCATTTCAGCTGAAAATAACATCTCCTTCAGTATCTAATACCAACTAAAGAAAACTATTGCTCAAAAAAAAAAAAAAATTCTGACCGCCTTCAGTTGGGCTATGATAAGTCACATTCCACTGATCCAAACCAAATGATGGGGGTCTCCAAAGTTTGACTGCACTAACATTCTCAGAATTATGTGACTTTGTTGACATTTTTAATTGTATTGAAATAATTCTTCCATATGTCCCCTTGCACCTTGAATTGCTTCCTTGGCCTGTTCTGCCATGCCTCCATCCTCCTTGTAAAGAATCTCTTTATAACACACACTTCTAAGGGCTATAACCGCAGTCCCCTCTATCTCTGCTAGCATACGCAAAAAAGCAAAAAATGCTACACTAAAATGCATGCTAAAGCTCGCCACTTGCTTATCCACCATATGTTGCACTTGCTCCTTGTCTGTTAGGTGCAAAATTCTCAGGCCAGGGACTTTGCCGCCTGTAAATTTGCCTTGGGTGCTTCTGATTCATTAATCATAAATAGTACTATTGCATTTTTAAAGCAAAGGAACACGGACTGACTTCTGGGGATTTTTAAAAGCAGAAATGTCTTACCTTAAAATGCTCTCCCGAAACCCACCTCACTAAGTATTTTACAAAGGCTAAGGAAGGTGTGTTTCTTTGTACTGACTATACTGTTAGAACGGTTAGGAGTGAAATTAGCATGGAAGAGGCATTGCATTTGTACATGTTGGGGGAGAGGGAAGGTGAGTTGTCAGCAGGCATTAAATCTCCAAAGCAGAAGAATATAGTCGCCAGACCTAGCAGTTATTGAAAGAACAAGACATTTTGATCTCCACTTAGGATGGTCATTCTCATTAAAGACCAGAGCTATTACTGAGCTATGTATTTAAAATCCGTAGCCTTGACTACTAATATGTTTTCAAAGCTATATCATCAAGAAGACAGCAGAGCTCATTGTGAAGTTTTCTGCCATCTATAATGGTTTCCCATCACCTCTTGGCAACAATGCTAGCCTTGACTGGCCATTTGTCTGCTTTTCCCACAACAGTCTTAGCTCCTTTCTCCACAACCTCCTTGAATTGGTTCATAAGGCCACAACTCTCTTGTTCCTGAAGCCCTTCCTTAAGAGCTACATCTTCCACAAGCCTACAAGGAATTGGCCAGCTAATAATGGCTAGGCTGAAAGGAAGTCGGATAGAACTGATATTTACTAAAAAGAATGTAAATAATGGGTGAAATCCTGGCCTTATCAAAGTCAATGGAAAAAACTCCCAGTGATCTCAGTAGGGACAGAATTTCACCTATTATGTAAAAATATGTAGAGAAATTGGAAATAGTTTTGATTCTCATTCTCCCCCACATTTTATATATATGTTGTCTGAGACCGAGTGCTCATCAAGACAAGGGCTGTGTCTGCAGACAATGCCAAGTATTTAGTGGATGCGAATTGCTAATATTAATCCCCTTATACTGCAGGAAAGAACTGTTATTAATTTGTTCTTCTGCAATGTATTATACAGAAGAATTGTAAGATAAGAAATATTCCAGTTATACCTTCACCCATGAAAACCTCTTGGCAGCTAAAGTTACAGTCAGGAAAATATACTGAAAGGATCTTGATATTTAAAAAAAAAAAAACTTTGTTTTTCTTAATCTATTTAAAAACACATTCTTCTCCTCTCTTCCCTAAAGATTAAAAGAAACTATAAAGGTTCTCTATAGACCTTGACACCTATGCGAAAATAGTGTCTTTCCACTTAACTCCTATGGTTTAAATTTATGCCATACTTCATCACTGAACTCAGCTGCCTGAAATTAACCAGCAGTTATTGTTTGCATTATTTCAGGGAGCCTACAGCTAGGGAGTCAGTATGTGGTAGACAAAGTACGCACTTTGCCACCAATCACCGGTGGTGACAATACAGTGTACACTTCACTGCTGGCTGTCATCACTCTCAACAAGACATTTCACTGGTGTTGAGCCTTGAAATCTGATTTCAAGGCGACAAGAACCCCCAGGATTGTGGAATTTAAAGTTGGTCTGTATTTTCAAAGCAGTCTGTGCAACTAATGGGCCATATTTTTGTTAAGCTACATCTGTAACTCTTAAGATTCACTAAACTGATCACAATGGTAGGGAGAAGAAAAGAGAACAGAGAATTGATCAAGGATGAATTTCGGATATGTTGTGTATTTAAAAACATATTTGCCTTTTCCTACATGAGGAGCTGAGCATGGTAGAACTCTGGCTAGAGCTCCTGTAACACTGGTACATTAAAAGGCCGCATCACAGACGTGTCAATTCTCCCTCACCATAGGGGAGAAGTTTCTTCTTTCAAGTAACCCCTCTGGCTTTGTTTGTTCATTCCTCCATTCCTATTTTCAAAGACCAGGAGGAAAGATAGAGTTACAAGAGATCATAGGCCATTGTTATGGTCCAGTCACTCCAGAAGGTACACCAAGATATAGGAGACCAAGGCAAGCAAGACTGGGGAAAGATAGAGAATATGGGGCAAACCCAAGTCTTTGGAGGAACTCTTTATCCACACTTATATGAAGTATTGACAGGAATGCAAAACTAATCACTTATTAAACTGTAAAGATAAGTTTGATGAGCACCTTACAAAGGAAATAACTCTCTTAAAGTGATGGCATATATTCTTGGTAAGTATTCTTTTAAGGGGAAAGCCATCTTTTTTTTTTTTAGTAGTATAGTGAATTATATCCTCTTCTGCTGGATGGGGAAAAAGTAGTCTGGTATTGCTGGAAACCTGCAGTTGGTTTGGTGTTCCTATATATTGCATTGTAATGATATACTGTCTATTTTTGTTTCCAGAGTTCTTTGTAATTGGGATGCTTTTGTCATATAACTGTGTGTCTAAGGAAAAGTGGTAGGATCTGATATGGTAGGACCCAGGAAATAAATACTCTCAAAATATTTGTGTGTCACTTGGATAACATCATGCCTCATCAATCTATCAGAATTCTTTGAGGGAGTCAGCAAGCATATGGACAGGGGTGATCCAGTTGATATAGTGTACTTGGACTTCTCGAAAGCGTTTGACAAGGTCCTACACCAAAGGCTCTTAAGCAAAGTAATCAGTTATGGGATAAGAAACAAGATCCTCTTGTGGATTAGCGACTGATGAAAAGATCGGAGACAAAGGATAGGAATAAATGGTCAGTCAGTTGGAGAGAGGTAAATAGCAGGGTCCCCCAAGGATCTGTATTGAGGCTTGTGCTGTTCAACATATTCATAAACTATCTGGGAAAGGGGTGAACACTGAAGTGGCAAAATTTTCAGACTATAAAAAATTACTTGAGATAATTAAGTCCAAAGCTGACTGAAGAGCTACAAAGAGATCTCAATAAACTAAGTGACTGGGTGAAAAAATGGCAGATGAAACGGTGTTGACAAATGCAAAATAATTCTCATTGGAAAACATAATCCCAACTACACATATAAAATGATGGGGTCTAAATTAGCTGTTACCACTCAAGAGAAAAATGTTGGAATCCATCATGGACAGTCTCTGAAAACGTCCGCTCAATGTACAGCAGCTGTCAAAAGAGCTAACAATGCTAGGAAAGGGCTATATAATAAAACAGAAAATATCATAATGTTGCTATATAAATCTATGGTACACCCACACCTTCTATGCAATATGCATTTCTGGTGACCCCATCTCAAAAAAGATATATTAGAATTGGAAAAGGTACAGAGAAGGACAACAAAAATGATTAGTGGGGTGGAACAGCTTCCATATGAGGAGAGATTTAAAAGATTGAGACTCATCATTTTAGAAAAGAGATGACTAAAGAGGGGATATGATAGAGGTTTATAAAATTATGAAAGGTGTTGAGAAAGTGAATAGGGAAGTGTTCTTTACCCCTTCACATAACCATAACTAGGGTTACCTGATGAAATGAAGGGCTGGTCTACAATAAAAAATTAGGTCAACCCAGCTAGGTTGCTTAGGAGTGTGAAAAATCCACACCTCTGAGTGATGTGGTTAAGCTGATCTAACCCCCGGTATAGACAGTGCTAGGTTGATGGAAGAATTCTTCCATTGACCTATGTAAACTGACTTCTCAGAAGAAGATAAATGGCAATTATCAGTGATTCTGCTAGGAAAAATTAGTAAAACATCAATGATGGTAAATGTGTCTGAAATCGCCTTTTCCTGAAACTGGCAAAAAGGACACAGTTGCTGGCTTACACTGTGAGTTCCCCAGCAAGTCAAACTGCCTAAGCAGTGTAAATGCTCACAGTTATAAGGCACCACACAGCTTTTCCTAAGCAAGCACGTTTATTCTTAAGACGAAAGCATTACAGAGAAAACATATTAAAATAATAAATGCTAATAAGCTTATGCAAATAAGCTTACCAGACATTCCTCCCCCAACTCCAACAAGGGCTCTGGCAGGTGAACATTCCTTCAAACCTCATGAAGGTGGTTCTCTGTGTCTATCGGTTCATAACACCTTTTACTCAGAACAAGAAGTCCCCATGAATCTAAGAGTTGCTCCTTTATACAGTTTGGACCTCTGATGATGTCTTTGTTTCTGGTGATAAGGAGACAAAGGTCTCCCCCCTCAGGGAAAAGCTTCGAAAGGCTGAGCTCTTGCATAACTGGAGTGGATACTTATCTTAATAATTTCTGAGGGTTTTTTTCCCAACCTTCCCAGAAAATTCTACCCTGGGATAAGAAGTGGCGTGGAATTTTTTGGGGAAATTAGTTTGCTTTGGGGGAATGTAGGAGGGATTGAAAATTGGTACAGTTAATGGAAATGGTACATGTCCTTCAGGTATTATTTCCCCATGGAGTTTCTGACGCAAAGACAGGCTCCACCTGTGGATAATACATAGGAATTTCTTGAATAAATGGTGAATGGTTAGTAGGAATCTCTATAAAATGTGCCAATGCAGATGCTCTTGAAGCTGCTACATCTGTTTCTTTGAAAACTGCTTCCTCCATATCCTCTGCTGTGTTGCCAATGTGCACTCTTGGGAGATGGATAAAAACACACTCCATATTTTCACATACCAGGATGGGAATAATGATTCACTAATTAATCCCTCTTTAAAAAAAACCAAACAAGATTATTGTGAGAAATGAGCAGTAAACACTACTAGTTCCTCTGTAACACAAGAATGGAAGGGAACTGTCCTAATATATGTGTGTGAAAGAAGATTGTACTCTATCTGATTAGTGATGATGCACAAAGATCTAGATGAGCCTATGTTTTTAAATTTGATTTGGCTTGTAATAGTCTAAAGTAAATTATCAAAGAAAAAACAGGTGGAACATGAAAACATTTGTTATTAATCATGTGTTTATGACTAAACAATTGAAACAATGTTCAAGAACTGTTTACCTATGATGATCTTCAGAATACATGTTGGTTGCACAAATTAAGGCTTCCTGAAGGCAGTTTTAACTTACATATTCAATTTTTCCCAAATTTCAAAGCATTCCGGAGAACAGAATACATGCAACTTATTTGGTCAGTGCTTCCCATTTGGATTTCACTTTTTGGCCTTTTATTGGCAAGTTTCCAAGGTGTGGGACACCTTCTTGGAGAATGAACTCTAACTGCAAAAACTCTGACTGAAAAACCATGAAAGCATCACTTGTTTTTGGTGCAATAATGAGCTATGTCTGGATAACAAATATGAAAAGTTCTAACTATAGCAGGGTCTAATTCTGTCTTCTCTTGCACAGGTATAATTCAACTAGCCCAAGTCAAGTGTGTGTGTGTGTGTATATTTTTTATATATATATATATATATATATATGCTTGGGCGGGTTTCACTTTACTGACTACTTTAAGAGGTGGTTACTCTATGATCTTGTGTAGAAAAATCTCTGGTTCTGAGCTCAAATGTAACTCCCTCTATCTGGGTCAACCTGTGCTGTAAACTGGCAAATTTGTTAATTGTTCCAGTACATCATCTTATTGTTGCTACCCCTACCTGACTACAAACAAACCACCCAAACAAATGGGCCCCTCTGTGTATACAAAAATCACTGGGCTGTCCATCAGTCCAGCAGAGAGGGCTGACAAGTCATACTACCCTCAAATGTAAAACACATGGCTGCAAAACACTTAGTTTCCTGGCAATAATTAAGAATGCTACTTGGCAGGTTGGCAGCCACATAAAACAACTGTTACTCAGCCCTAAATTTATTACTTTCCCAGCTTATTGAAATGAAACCTATATTACAAACGTATGTAAGAAACTAGACCTCAGATGATGACATGATGCAAGTATAACATGAAGACAAACACAGATCCTATTGATAGATCTCAAAAGTCAATGTAAAGTAAGCAGTGTAAACTGCGTGGTGCACATTGCAATACCAAATAAGTTCATCCTTCTGTGCTAAGCCAGTTCATCAAAGTTCACTTGACCGACAGTCATCGCCAACCTCTTCAAGTGTCCTGATGGCAGAAGACATCAAGCTGATCGTGAAACTCTGTATTGGAAAATGAAGGAGCATAAAAAGAATTCATCTAAATTTCAGCTGGCTGTAAGGTTCATATATGGAATGAGAAAGTTTGCTTTCATCTGTCTATGTAAAAAGAGAGAGAGAGACCATGTGTGTACAAAGACTTTATTATTATTATCTATTATTATTAATAGGCTTGACAGAATTAGATTTTCTTTGTATAATTTTGATGGATAATACTGACTGTGTTTTTAAGCCTTTTTTTTAGATTTTCATAGTTGTGTAAAATTTTGGGTTTTAAGCAATTTTTGTTTGTTTTTTTAATCAGTTTGAATTTTCACAGTTGCAGGAAATTATTTGGAGGGAGGGTCATAGAATAGCAGGGTTGGAAGGGACCTCAGGAGGTCATCTAGTCCAACCCCTTGCTCAAAGCAGGGCCAATCCCCAGACAGATTTTTACCCCAGCTCCCTAAATGGTCCCCTCAAGGATTAAACTTACAGTCCTGGATTTAGCAGGCCAATGCTCAAACCACTGAGCTATCCCTCCCCCAGACAATAATAATTTAATGACAGTAGATACTGAGATTCAAAACATTAAAGCTACCTAAACGGCATCCCTTCTCCAGTTCCACTACCCCAGGCATTACAACATGCTGTATAAACATTAAAATGGGACTCTAGTAAGTTCTCAGGCACCATTTTTCTTACTTTGCTCTTCTGAAAAAGCTCATTTGTATTGATTGAAATATTTTTTCATCTGTACAGTGATATTGGCATTTACTGATAAAAGAGTAATCTTTCCAAGCCTAATTATTAACCTCTATATAGTCCCTGCACCAGAATAATTCTCATTTATGACTAGAAATCCAGATTAACTTTTAAATTAACTTTACATTTAAATTTTAAAACTGTCCCATTTATGTGGCCATTACTTTATCTATGACCACCCAGTCCCTTCTGGATCAGCATTAGTGCTGCTGAACAATGTTAAATCATGTAGGAGTTTAAACAACAAACAGACTCTGTAGCAGTGTGTTAGTAAATCTGCCTAGGGGCTCATATGGGTCCTATCACTAGGATATCCAAGTAGCTCCCAACTTTTGAAGTGTACACAAATATATATTTTTCTCTCCTTCAGTCAGCAGGGACTGGACACTGAATTGGTTTGTTTGTTAGTTCTGGTTCTCACTTCCCTTGCAGGAGGGCTAGGTCAGAGGAATGTATTTGCATTTGCTTTAAATCAGGAAGTTCCATTGTCATCCTGATCTGTCTTCCTGGAGTGAGTTCCAGATTCGTGGGCCTGTTGCTGAGAAAGCTTAGTCTTCTGCAAACAGGAATCATATTTGTGAGGCTGACAAATTCAGTTGGAATTTACCACCCGAACAAGGTCATGGGGTTACGCAGGGTGACATGAGCCCTTCAGATAACTTGGGCCAGTCCCATCAAGAGCTTTGAAGATGAGGACTGAAACCTTGAATTTGATCCAGTATTCGACAGGGTGGCCTGAGCAGATAGACTGTTTATATTCTGGACTAATTGTAGGCCTTCTAAGATCAGGAGTTTCATACCTAGATATTATCCTGGAGACAATGAATACACTGACCACTATGGCCAGCTCTGGGTCAGACAGGAGCACTGTAGAAGAAAAAGGGTGTATTTCAATCCTTCATTGGCTATCAAGGAATGCAGATGCAGTGAGGAGTCTAGAAGACACAACCCCTCCATATCCCATTGCTCCTTATGCTCTAAGCAGTGATCAGGAAAGCTTTCCATTTACTCCCTGGCTTTGTGCATGTTTCTGCTGATGAAGAAGGGGACTCCATGCTACCCCACCAGACCTCCATTGCTTCCTGGCTCCATGCAGGGGCCAGAGAAGGGAAAATGGGTTTCTCTTGGTCCCCCATTTTTCAATTGCTCCTTGACCCCATATACAGTGATTCAGAGAATGAAAGCTGCTCTCCGCATTATGCATTAATCTAGGAAGTTACAAAGTAGGGTTACCTCACCATCCCTACTCCAGTTGCTCTTCAGGGGTGCTGGGGAAAAGGAGGCACTCAGAGACCTCAGCAGGTCTGCAGCTCTGGTAATAGTAAAATGCTATCTTGTAGATGCTGGGGCAGAGAAAGCACATGAACTCCTCCAGAACAGTGCTGCAAATGATGGCATCCTGCAAATACATGAGACTACAAGCACATGATCAGAGCTGGCTGGGGAATGACAATTAACTTTTACAACCTCTTTTAAGGTTTCAAAATTTGTTTTCATTCTGCATTGGAATAGTAAAAATTCCAGTTTTAAACTGTTTCATGAAATAGAATTGTGTCAAAAATGGCTGGTTTGGGATGGAAAAGGTCAGGTTTTTTAGTTCTCCCACTCCCCCCTCCGCGCCCCCCCGCCCCCCGGAAGTTACCAGAGAATCCTCCCTGGATGTCAGGAACTTTTGTTGAAAGTGGTACATCCATGTGAAATGTTTCAGCTTCCACAAAACAGTATATTTTGACAAAAGTATGTTTAGTCAAAAACGTTTTGAGCAGCTCTACAGATGACCACCAACAAAACAATGAAACAGATCACTCCTTGAGCACTGTCAAATATCCACATGTAAACAATCTGGAAATATAGGGAAATAATTTTCCCTTTCAACCCTGTTACAGTGATCATAAGTTTTGCAAGTAACAATATTAGGTAAAACACTTTCACATTGTGGGATTGTTTTGAAGTTGACCTTTTAATGTTGTACAAATATATAAACTTTGGAGCATTGAGGAACTAAAACCAAACCATTTTGTAGCTATAGGCTTAAACCATTACACTTACACTAACACAACTACTCCGCTATTGAGACATGAGTATTAGAACTAGCTGAGTGAGGCAAAAATATTGGTGGGCCTGGACCTAGCTATGCTGGACACATGGAAAGAAAAAGTGAAATGAGAGAGAGAGAGAGAGTGAGAGAGGGTGCATGTTACTAAACATTATAGGGGAAAAAGATATCCAGCAATATATAAAGGAGATTACTATTAAGCCTTTCAGGTTTGAGGCTGTCTCTTACTATGGCTATGTCTACATTACATACCACTGATGGCAGCATATAGTGTACATGTTGCTACTCACCACAATTAAAAACAGGCCATGTCCACACTGGGCTGTGTGGCTACATGCCTCAGTAAAAGGCTGAGGCAGCGGGGAAAGGCTGAGCTATTCCCTATTGCCTCTCCCCTGCCAGATCCTCTCTTCATGGAGGGGAAATGGTCCGGGAGCTCGCAGAGCCTTTCCCCCTCACTTCTGGAGTCTTTCCCTGCTTGGGGAGTCTTTTCCTGTAGAGAGGAAAGGGATGCTACACTGATAGAGAGATAGGACTTAGGCGAGTAGAGAGCGTGTAGGGTATGTACTCACATACATACCCACACCTTTCAGGAGTGTCTTTACTCTACTTGCCTGAGCCCTAACCAGCTATGCTGCTATTTGTACCTGTGCTGGGGGGAGGGGCTATGCAGGTAGGTATTCTGTATGCCACCAAAAGAAGCGTGCAGCCTAGATGTACCCCATGTCTTTGTGCTGTACCTAGCACAATAGAGCCTTGATCATGGTTGGGGCCTCTGAGTGCTACTGTAATTCACATAGTAAATGGAGAAGGAGGGATAGCAGGGGGGGAAAAGAGGGAACAAAAACATGTCCATTTCTCCCTTGTTTTTATTATCATAGCTGGAGCATAAGCAATGTGGATGATAGGGTTGTATGAGCATTTCCATTCTAATCCTCTGTTTTGATTTGCTCATGCTCCTTTGCAATTTAGACCTTTCGGTGTTAAAATTTTACAAGCCTCATTTCTATGTAAACAAAAAAGGTGGGGGGAGATTTGTGGGGGGAGGGTGTAGGAGGGGAAAAAGTGGAACTTTTTAATAAAAAAAAACCTGGAAAATATCAACCAAAATGAAAATTTTCTGTGAAAAATTTTATTTTGGTCAAATAGCCATTTTTCATCTCCCGCCCACCATCACCTCCTCAAAGTTTTGACCAGAAAATGGTGACCATCTTTAACTATTAAGCATGTACAGCTTGAATGCTTTCCTGAATCAGGGCCTCAGTGTGGAAACATGTTTTGGCTTGATGAAAAAAGGTTTTACATGTGCTGTTTTAATTTTGTACAACGTCAATGCTACTTTCAAAGATTCTTACAGGCTTGTGGCATTTTATGTTTTTATAATGATCCTTTGGTTGGGGCATCGGACTTCCAACTCTTTGTAATAAAATCTCTGAAATTGCTCCAGATCCCACAAGATCAACCTCAATTTTCTGGCATTTTCATAGCTGCCAGCTTAAGAGTCCCATTTGGGAAAAGCATCCTCCTAAAACATACCTAAACAGAACAAAAGTTCTTATGATGCTCTGTGCACATGTGCTACTAAAAACTAGCAGAGATGGGTAAGTAATTTGTAATGAACCGTTTTGTATGAATCATCTGCAGACTAACTGTTTTTTTCTTAAACTGATCTAATATTTGGAGTTTTCAAATTTTTGCAGGTAATTCTTTATCTGTACCTTAATTTTGTAATCAGTTCATTACAAAATTTTGACGGTCAAAATTAGAAATTCAAGCTGTTTTGACTGGACACTGGGTTTTTGTTTCCTGATTAGATGAGTGGAATTCTTAGGATCATGTTTCTGGTGTGAATACTCTCAAATACAAATTAGAAATTCACGTTTCATACTCTGAAATGTTTGCTTTGTGATTTTTGTGAACATTCCTATCTATAACTCATTCACTAGAGAATATTTTCAGAAAGAACACACAGAGAGCACACAGTCTAAGCATTAATTTAAAAATGTAAATAAACACTTGCAGAAAAAAATTATGTTCCCAGCTTTAGATAGTAGAAATTCTGTTATATGCTATGGGAAGACCTATAGATATTTTTTACTGTTTTTTAAATTTAAATGTGTCACTTTGTCAGAGCGTTTAAGAAAAAGAATCCACAGCATCAATATCAGTTAGGAATAGAAAATGTAGCTATAACATTTTGTGATACAGTACAGAAATTAGCAGAGAGCAAGCTGGCAAACTCTATTTGCTTATAGTGTGCTACATGAGTAGCAATTGATAATTAGGCTTGGAAGTATTAGATTTGTATCAGTAAATGTTAGTAAACGTCAATTTCCCTGTACATACACACACACTGATGAAAAATATTTTGATCAATTTACAGATAGGCAAAGTAAGAAAAATGCTGCTTGAGAAATTATTAGAGCTTGATTTAAGGATTCTTACTTTATATATTTTGGCATGCGAGCTGACAATTTCTGTTAACGGTTATAAAACTTTAACTTTTTGAATCTTAATGTCTACTGTCATTAAATAATTGTCTGACCTTCCCCCACCCCATAATGTCCTGCAACTATGAAAATTTAAATAGAAAAAAAAAGCTTAAAAATAAACATTAAGAATATCCATCAAATCTATATAAAAATAAAAATTGAATTCTGACCAGCCTATTGATGATGTCTGGGTAAAGTTTCAGTGTAAATCTATCTATGACTAATACATCAAAACCCGATAACTTTGGAATGTAACTTTAGCTGTGACATGAAAACTTACTGATAAATATTTTAATCTAACTCTGAAGTTAGGTCTATAGTAGTAAACAGTAATCCTGAATGCATGATGTCACAGCTCTGGTTGAGCTCCCCCTAGTAGACATTCTCACCAAGCGATGAGGTTTGGACCCAAGCTTTGGATACTACATGCTTCTCAGTCCATTGAGTCTGAGCAGCATCCAGGTAGAGTATCTGGGCTCACCTGATCAGTGCCAGTGTAAAGACTCCCTGTTTGGTACCCCTTCTCAGAAGTGGGACCCCACAGTCCAGCTGCTCAAGGCCAGGCCTGAATCCCTCTCCACCCCAATTCTCCCCAGTAGCTTAAGTACAGCATTTTGTCTGAGTTCCACCCTCTTGGGTACTCGGATTTGCAGTTTACTACTTGAGGGTCATGTGGCAATTACAGCAAGGAACCCATAGGCTTTGCAAAGTAACTTTTTAAACCTGCCCACCCATCCCTTATTCATAGACAGAACCTAGAGACTTACAGATCCATGCAAAAACTACAAAACCTGAACACAAATCCCTGCCTCAGATTCCTCATCACTCCAAAAGGCCTGTGGGATTTGGCCAGTGTCCTTTCATGGTCACAGGACCTTATCTTTTCCTCCTCCTGCTCAGTCCTCCCCACTGCTAGCGTCCCGTGTCCCCCCCCGCAAAAAACCTAACTGTTGAGAAAGTCCTTCTGTAATGTTTGCAGTCCCCTTTGTCAGGTGACCCTCTTGTTTAGCCTCAGAGCCCCCCTCAGGTAATCAAGGTCCCTCATCCAGTGAGGTATCTGAGGATGCTTGCTTTTGAATATGAGTCCCTGCAGGTTGATGACCCTTGATTGCTTTACATTGTTTGCCCTCTGTCAACACTTTTTGGAATATCAGTCCCAGGGGGAGGCAAAAAGGCTACAGGGAAAAGACAGTCCAGTTTTATAACCAAATTGATGCTCAGAAAACAAAATGGAATTTGACATTGATGTAGACATATACTATATCATCACACCATCTTTTGTTAACTTTAATGAATTGAACAACATAACATCCATTCTGTTTCAGAGTAATGAATGAGTTTAGGCTCTGCTAAAAGAGTGAGTTTGGCGATCCCTTGTCCCTCTTCAGTAGGGCTGCTAAGCCATCTTATTTAGAAGTGATATGAGGAACTCTAGGAAGAATGTAAACATTCACTTGAAACAAATGCCATCAACAGCCATAAAGAAAAGATGGTCCTTAATCCTCCGTACTGTATCTGAATGTTCACACTGAAGTTGTAGAACAGTGAGCCATACCATTTTCCACTTTAATATCCAGTGCACTGGTAATTTCAGCTAGAACAGCTGTCGTTAATAGAAGGCGGTCAGTGACTCTAGAACAGCCAATCATCACATCTGAACAACTAAAGGAGGGGTAAGGGGGATGGATGTAGGATTGTTGCCCTGGCTGTGTGTTTTGAAGGGACAGACTGTGAATGAGATCCAATCTTTTCAGAGTTTGAGGAAATGTTTAATGTCCATGCATGTTTTATGTCAATCAAACACATAAAACACTGTTATTGTGACTGCATAAGCCCATAAAGATGCACTTTGAAATCTCTAAAAGTCAGGTATCGTCATTACATCTAATATAACTCTCTGGGTCCCAGAAGTGTCTTTCCTGATTTTAAGATACCCATGGTGGAGGAGGTAAAAGAAAAAAAAACGTTCTTAACGTTCTGAAAATGGAAAAATGAAAAAGCTGTCCAATTCTGCACACAAGATCTTTCCCTCTCTTTGATTTATTGGCTTTAATAACTGTGGGTGCTCTCTCCATTTTTTTGACTTCAGGAATTGAAGCTATTATGCTGCGATAACTTCTTTTTCCAGACTAATCTCTGAGATCAGCAATCATTTGGGAAAGCCAGAAGACTTCAGTTTTATTCAACTCGTATAACATTTTCTATTTTTTTAAAAATTCTACAACTTCTTCCCTTCATTCCAAAGCATTCTCTGTTGACAGAAGGCTTCTTAGGGGAGGCAAAAAGTTTTATTTCACTTTGGAGACGTTGACAACATTTTTGAGTTGTGGTGCAAACAGTTCTTCTGCCATGATTAAGGTCACACAGTAGTTTTGTGACATGATCTTGTTTCTTCAGCGGCAAGAAGAATGAACTTTGTGCTGAAATATTTATTTCCTCAGGGGACCTCATGATGAGTCATGGTACTGATTTTCTCTTGGAAATAATGATTACTTGTGGCACTACTAGATATGTAGCTAAGTCTATCCCTCCTCCAATCATCTTTCAGTGCCCATGCTGACCTTTGTCAGCTTCCTCCCAGCAATTTTCAGGGAAGAGATCACCCCCTTCCTGTGACCAGAAAGCCCATTATTTCACCTCTGCTTCCAGCTCCGCTATGCTCAGAATCCAATTTGTTTTACTCTGCGTACCTAACAGTGATTGTCTCCATCAACAATCAAACCTTCCAATACTCGTCACCTTAAATAAAAGCAAAGTTTATTTTGTAGAGGGGAGAAAAATCGCCAAATGGAACGTTCAGAGCCATATAAACACATCTAGACTAATCTATTCAGAAATATATAGTTGATATGGTCTAAACTTAGTTACATAGAAAAATAATGGTTAAGAAGAATCAAAATTTTGGCCCATTTCTCTTTTTCTATTCCTGTCTTTTGGGGCAGGAATGGGGGTGGAAGTGCAAGGTTGGTTTAAGCTACCTCTTTGAGCTCCTCTTATTCTTGGACTGGTCAGGGGCCTACAAGTGTAAATTGGAACAGTCCCAAGGCTGCTCTAATTTATATTCTGTAAGCAACAGCCCCCTATAGGCCACCCACCAGCCAAGAATAGCTGGAGTGCTGGGTTACTCTGGTCAGGTCCCTTTCCCCACCCTGGCATATGTTTTTTGTGTTTTCATACAAGTGTTCGCAACCCTCAGTTGTATCATGTCAAATTTGAATAGTATGTTCTTCCATGCAGGAACTTTGTTTTTTTCGCTTGATTTTCATGAGGCACACATTTGGGTGCTTGGAAAAATGATAAATTGAACCCATTTACAGGCCACTCTGGTTATTAACTTCAGCGTGAGTTGTGTTCTGCAGCTGACAGGACTGGGCCCAACTGGCAGTTCATTTCTGGCTCTAATAATTCAAGATATTGCTTTAATAAAGTCCTTTATGGCTTGGATCCTGCTTCTATCATCTCTCTGCTCATATGACAGGTTAGAACCATAGGTTGAGATCAGCTAAACCTCCCAAGCTAACAGTCCCAAGGCTTCAGTAATGAGGATTCTGGAGGCAGGGTGATGTCAGGGGTTGACCTTGCTCCAATCAAAGTCAATGGTGAAACTCCCATTGATTTAAATGGAGCAGGGTTAAGTCTTCAGTGATGCTTTCTCAGCTCTGGAATTCACTCCCAGCGGTCCCTGCACATTTCATCCATTTTCTTTTTCTTGGAGGAGCTGAATAAGATGAAAGAACTGGGAGGTGGTTGGGAAAATCTTTAATCTGACCATTGGAGCAGTTGGAATTTTTATATGTATTTTTAAACTGAAATGAGCCTTGAACTTTGGAGCCATGCATTTAAAAAATCTGCATAAATGGTAAGGGGTACCTAGGAGGGTCAGGTCTGTCCACTATCTTTTCTACTGTCCTGAAAACATTGATGGCGCTGAGTGAATAATAACTAACTCTTTAATGTGCCTAATTTATATTTGTAGGTGATCCTAAATATGCATATGAACCGGAACATAGAATCATAGAATATCAGGGTTGGAAGGGACCTCAGGAGGTCATCTAGTCCAACCCCCTGCTCAAAGCAGGACCAATTCCCAACTAAATCATCCCAGCCAGGGCTTTGTCAAGCCGGGCCTTAAAAACCTCCAAGGAAGGAGATTCCACCACCTCCTTAGGTAAAGCATTCCAGTGATTCACCACCCTCCTAGTGAAATAGTGTTTCCTAATATCCAACCTAGACCTCCCCCACTACAACTTGAGACCATTGCTCCTTGTTCTGTCATCTGCCACCACTGAGAACAGCCGAGCTCCATCCTCTTTGGAACCCCCCCTCAGGTAGTTGAAAGCAGCTATCAAATCCCCCCTCATTCTTCTCTTCTGGAGACTAAACAATCCCAGTTCCCTCAGCTTCTCCTCATAAGTCATGTGCTCCAGACCCCTAATCATTGTTGCCCTCCGGTGGACTCTTTCCAATATTTCCACATCCTTCTTGTAGAGTGGGGCCCAAAACTGGACATAGTACTCCAGATGAGGCCTCACCAATGTCGAATAAAGGGGAACGATCACATTCCTCGATCTGCTGGCAATGCCCCTACTTATACAACCCAAAATGCCATTAGCCTTTTTGGCAACAAGAGCACACTGTTGACTCATATCCAGCTTCTCGTCCACTGTAATCCCTAGGTCCTTTTCTGCAGAACTGCTTCCTAGCCATTTGGTCCCTAGTCTGTAGCAGTGCATAGGATTCTTCTGTCCTAAGTGCAGGACTCTGCACTTGTCCTTGTTGAACCTCATCAGGTTTTTTTTGGCCCAATCCTCTAATTTGTCTAGGTCCCTCTGTATCTGATCCCTACCCTCCAGCATGTCTACCATGCCTCCCAGTTTAGTGTCATCTGCAAACTTGCTGAGAGTGCAGTCCACACCATCCTCCAGATCATTAATAAAGATATTAAACAAAACTGGCCCCAGGACCGACCCTTGGGGCACTCCGCTTGAAACCGGCTGCCAACTAGACATGGAGCCATTGATCACACGAGAGAGAGAGAGAGAACTCAGGAAGTAAAGCATAATCTTTGACCATATTTTTTAAAAAAGTGAACGGAATAAAAACAACAAAAGCCAATAAATTCCAAGCTGAGGCTCTGTAATTTGCATCTTGGTTTGCTTTTTTATGTCCCACAACAGCACAAATTTTAATTTATAGGGAATTGGCCTTAACTTTGAATATCCTGATTTATGTCAGTGCATGACACAAATGTTAACCTATTATACATGTTTTTAGTGGTTTTAATCTATTGACTCATATTCTGGAAATTAGCCCAACAGGAGTCTGTGTGGCTCTAAACTTTTAAAAACTAGTTTCAATGAAAATCCACACATGTGCCTATTAGTGTTTATATTGCAACTAAACTTTTCTGAGCTAATGCCGACATTCCCACGAGAGATCAAGGTGTATTGTATGTCTTCCTTTTCACTGGTGAAGAGGATTTAGATTTACCAGCTTTCACTGGTCTCTAGGGCCCAGGTTTTAAAGGTATTTGCATCATTGAGATGCTGAGTGCAGCAATGCGTAACTGATTTAGGCACTTAAGAGCCAAAATCCCATTGACTGATGGGATTTTGGCTCTTAAGTGTTTAAATTCCTTTTGAAAATGAAATGTAGGCTCCTAAATCAGTAAGGTGTTGCAATGCTGAGCACAGCAATACCTAGATAGATTTTAAAAATCTGGGCCTTATAACTGCTCAGCTTCTCAGGGTTTATTTGCAATATGTGATCATCTAAATTCCTCATGAACACCTTCCATCACCTGCTCACTGATCCATGTCCTGTTCTGTTGACTGAATTACATTTTAAAGTCCCTCCTGGCTTCACTTTGCTGGGCCTAACACTGGCTCCTATGAAATTATCCTTGTCCCAAGTGACTATCATTCATGTTCACCCTAAAAAAATACAGTGTACCAATGGTGTTAAAGCAAATAAACCACTTGTCATATTAGCAAATATGTGAAGTTAAAAACCAGTAGACCAGAAAGGGCCCATCTTATATTGTCTTATGATTCATATTTGAATATTTCTTCTCTCAAAGGTGGGAACTTGTTCAGATACAGTCTGTGTGGCCCTTTCCCACCAGTCCTGAGTGACCAATAATTAATTTATGCTGAATGTAATTACTCCCTTGTTAACAGTAGTTTTTCTGCACTTTCTCTCAGTTGGCTCTGGAGACATACATGTTGAGTGTGATGTATGACTCCTGGCACAGAATGAAAACCCTAGTCCTGTGAAAAGACAGAGATAAAGTGAGGTTGCTCCATTACTCGTTAATGAATTTATGGGCTCACCACTCTTATCTGAAATGCAGCAGAGAAAAATTCTTAGAGGCTATTAGTGTAGTCTTGAAATAAAGATACTAAAACTTGGATTTATCCACCCCTTTCAATCCTGTCACCTCAATGAGCACTTCAAAACAACAACAACAAAAAAGGCTTTCAATCTAAATGAAGGAGAGACAAACAGACAGCTGGTGTGTAGTGAGCTGTATTTTAGCCAAAAAACATCCAAGGCTGGAAAGGCAAGGAATAATGAAAATATCTTTCATGTGATAATTCATTAGCTGAGTCTATGTGTATGTGAGTTACACCGTAAAGAAAGAGATGCATTGCAGATAACAAGTTGCCATGGTTGTTATGTTGCAAAGTGGTAGTCATGTGAATGTGGGGCTGGTGGATGAAAGTGTGAGCCCGTTTGGAGGTAGCTATGATACTTCCTGTATTGTGATACCACTTCCTGCAAGCCAGTTAAACATTAAGTGCCAGTTAGCTATGAGGGTGTTTCTCTGCAGAGACCTGTACTTTAAGTTGTCCAGGGTCACAAAAATCCAGATCAGCATCAGCCTTTTATATAAAATTGTTTGTGAAAGGCAGCAAAAGTTGGAGACACGGAAAGTGCATTGTTTAAAGAAAAAGAAATATAATTGGGGTCTTCAAGCCTCCAGGCAAAGTCACAGGTTAATATAACAACAAGCTAAAACATTCTAGAGATGGGAGGAAATGTTTATGGTTGAAATCACCTAAATGTGTTTTGATGGGTTAATGTTAATAGAATGAGCTTGCCACCCCCTTCTTGGACATTGCTTATTTAGGAGTGACTAAATAGGAGTAAGGGGTGGGGGGAATGTGTGGGATAGAAGGAGTGAGATTTACCATCACTGCTTCCCCTCATCCCCCCTCCTCGGATCCCCCCTGACACTATTGGGCTTCACAAATGCTTTCCATTTCTGATGGAAACATGCCTGATTCTGTGCCAGCTCACATGGCAGGATTCTGGAGAAGCTGGACTTCGAAAGTATGCAATTCTGGGATAGACTTGCCATGTCAGGGCTTCCAGGCTCTCTGCCATGAGCGCTCAGAGTTTAGGTTCCTGGCTCTGCAGCAGAGAGCCTGGAAGCACCAGAACCCCACCTTGAGTCAGGACTTTCAGGAATTCCAGGCTCCCTACCATGGAGCTGGGAGCCTGGAAACCCTGGGGGCTGGCCCAAGAGTTTGGAAGCCCTGGGATCCCTGGCCTGTGGCAGTCTGTATGGCAGGGCTGACCTGTAGCTGCAGACCCTGGGAGCTTTGGCAAATGCTGACTAAAACTGACAAAAATGTCAATTTCAGCCAGCAGCTGCAAGTCTCTGGGAGCATATTTTATTCTGGAAACACCTTGTGTCAGTGCTTCCAAAACTAAATTTTTTCAGGATTTCTCCTTTGTGAGAAGTATTGGTTTCATTCATATTGGGAACACAGCCACATATCAAAATTTCTCACAAACTGGAAATGCCAAGTTTTGGCCAGCTCTAGTCCTGACCAGACCAGGCCAGAGAGAGAGACCCAGATGACATCACCTTCTCCACCAGCTTCAATTAAATCTTGACCAACATCTGGGATGTGAAACTGGAATTGGTTAGCCAGCCAACCAATTCCACCTTTTGCAACACTATTGGTACCAGAAAGGCAGGTAAAAACAATGTTTGACACAGCCCAACACTTGTACAAGTTTGGCAGGTCTTGGTGTCACTGATCAGACCATGTGCTGGACCTGTATTTTTCCAACTGTGAAGTTGCAAGTGAGTGTCAGGACAAGAGATAGAAGCTTCATTTTCTAACAATTACTCCACCAGACCATCTCAATTAACTTTTTCTTTTCCTCAAAAAGGACAGTTCCTACCATCTAAAAGACTGTCAAACACAGAGGTTTGAACTCTGTACAGTTACCAGGAAAGGATATAAGTAATGTTTTTAAATTGAAAGTCTTATTTGGTACTTTACATTTCAAATGCTTTAATTAATGTCCTTTTTTTTCTATATCTTTAGTAAAAAGTTTTAAAAAAATGTGATGGTGGTTGTTACAATAAGAGTAAGCCAGTGATAACTTGATGCAAAACCCCAAAGCACACTTACCCTTGTTCACTGCTACCACATTAAACAGTTATCAGTAACATTGTATCCCTTGTTGGTCGGAAGAAGCCATCCCCTTTCAACACAACAGTTTGTGGGATGGGAAAAGGGGTGGCAGCAGCACCTCCGCACAACGAGACAAAGCATTTTCTGTGTGCCATGGAGAAGACCACAGGGCAGGCCTCTGCCCCAGAGGGAGGAGAATTGTGGATGGGTCAGAATCCATGTGTGGCTCAGAGTCTAGGCCAAAAACCCACTTGAATGGAAACAGTGGACTGCATTTTTCTTCTTGATGGCATGTATTAGTGTGTAGGATACCATCCCTCAGCCCCAACATTTGTCTCACAGATTGGGGCCCTTTTTATCCAGGATTTGCAACTTCCCTAGGATTTGGTCCGTGGCTAGAAACTCTTTAAGCTAGGAAGTTCATGTTAAAAAATGACTGAGGTCTTCCTGAGCCCTCGTCACACAACATCTTCTGCTCCCTCTGGTGAAAGGGTGGAGAATTTGGGGGGCTGTTCTTGTCAGTGAAGACACAACTGAATAGTTGTGGATTAAATGACTGGTTTTAGTGTTATGTCGCAAAAAGAAAACCTGTTCCTTCTAAGAAAGAACCAAGATTAAGGTATGATACAAACAAATATTCCTAATAGTCAAATATCCACTATGCCTGCACAGTGATAAAAATGGTATAGCAATTCCTGAAAATGGAGTACTTTGCAGTTAATCCCACCTAACTGAATTGAGGGTTTCAGATTTGTCAGTTTGCTTTTGGTGTCTGTCATAAGCTGCATAGGCAAATAAAGTTGTTTCATTGGTTTAAAATGCAAGTAGGGAGGAGATTTTCATTTAGCAGAAACAACTGCTCTGTTGGTGCAAAAAACCCTGTTTACTGTTGTTGTTTATTGGCTACAACTACCAGAGAATTATGAGTTCATGGAAGAACACACTGGACACTAGCAAATAGTTAAGTAAATCTGACCCACAGAGGCACGTTTATAAGTTTTATGCAGGAGAAGGTAAAACTAATACTGTATCAGACTCAAAGGTGGCTGGCAAATCTTATCTAACTTGTCATCAAGACTGGGAAAACCCTGTTATCTGATTCGTCCTCTCCTTCCCAGCCACTAAATAAAGGTGAATTCACTACTGCTTGGTTACGTACTGGTGCCCCAAAACAGGACCAGACAAACATGCATGCCCAAGGCACCTCAGGACTCTGGAACTACACTATCCGCTGATGTCAAACTGTGAGTGGAGGTCTAGCAGATGGGGAAGGAGAAGTGATGTGATAAAGGGACACTTGTCTATTGGATCTTCACACCAGCGGGTGGGAAACTAAGTTAATAGACTCCTGCCAGAGTTCTCATGAGGGAGAGTTTTATTTATCATTCATTTAGATAAATTGTTGCTGTGTTTTCCCAAGCTGATGTTGTGCTCCCCTTTCCCCTAACAAACACTCAGTGCTTGCAAGTGGGCACTGAGAGAAGATATTTATTGATCCCAGAAATTCTGGGTGGGGTCTTGAGGCTGGAGTATGTTCATTTTAAGAGGGACCTCTTGCTATTTGAAGCTGGCTCTTTTTGCTGCCAAAAACATGTAGCAGAAAGGTTACAGAAACATGTACTGTATATAGAGCTTTGTGGAGCTCCCCAGATTGGTTTGCAGAAGGCTTACACAAAGCACTTTCTCAATCTGTTTAGGTCGGTTCAAACCACCTTAGTTTTGTTTAGTGTTCCAGGTTCAAAGAAATGCAAAATCAAAGAAACCCTGAGTGATTGTTCATTGTGTAACTCACACACCACCTGGGTGTGGTGTTCTGTCCCATCTAGTGGCACTGAGACCATTTTGAGAGAGAGATTAATGAGTCTCCTCTACAGCCTTAGCTAAAGGCCAGTTGGCTTTTAGCTCATGCAGTAGAGGCTCATGAACGAAGCTCCAGAAGCCCCAGGTTTGATCCCGCCTGCCAACGACCAGGGTCTGTCAGTGTTACAATTGTTTTTTTTAAACCAGTACAGATAGCTTTAGACATATAAGAAGATTCATGCCTCTACAGCTACAAATGAGGTAACAGTAATGAGGGTTATAAGGAGGCACCACAGGTGGAAACTCGATGTGTAAAGTATTTAGTTAAATTTGGAGAATTTAACTGGAGGATAGAAACAGGAACTCAGCCATTATGGGATGTACACATTGTAGTAAAAGTGGGTGTGTAGCTATGTGTCCGTATAAATATAAAACTTGGCAGTGTGATAAGATGGACAGAAATGTTCTATCTGAAGCAGTTAAAATCCTAAGAGGTATTTCCAACTCAGTAACAAGTTTGAAATGCTTATGAGCACTTGTAGGGATGGTATTTTCAAACCCAATAGAGGAGCAAAGGAAGTATCTGAACTAGTGTCTTCAGGACAGATCCTGAGCTGCCATTCCTCAGCAAGTAGAGCCTAAAGCAGTGCATATATTGGTGTTTCTGCTGTGTTACTGACCCAAACCGTGGGGACTTATGGTGAGCCAGCCAGTCATCCATGCAATGCATTTTAGAGTGCCTCTGATATGGGGAAGCCCTGGAATACTCAAGCCTTTAAATTACAGTTTCTCAAGCAGAAATTGCAAAATCTTCTGACTGAGAGCATGGATTGGACTTGGCGGTATATCACTAAATCTAAGGAGGCCGGTTAGGGGACCAGAAAATGAGCAGTAGAAAGGTGAACGGGGGAGGAATGGCACTAACAAAATCTAAGGTGAAATGAATAGTGCAGCTGATAGTACTGAGACGGATGGCAGGAGGCAGAGTCAGGGATCAGGGTCAGAAAAGTTGGGGAGAATCTAGTTGGGCTTGAAGGAGCAAAAGATCTATAAGGATGGGGAGCTACAGGATACAGAGAAAGGAGGTAAAGAGAAAACCTTACAAGCTTGGAGTAGATTTATATAAGCAATGGAGAAGTCTGATGCAAGAGGAGACTGGAAAATCAAAGTTGTGTGTCGCAAGAAGTAAACGCAGGAGGATTTATTGAGGAAATATGGAAGCCCAGCATCAATGTGAAAGCAATTTGCATGGGCCCCCTGACAAAAATTGAAATGGGTAAGGAAAAAGTAGAAGCCTTCTCTCCTGCAGAAATATACCATGGCAAGAGCTGTAGTTTAAAATATGGCCACATCTAAAACCAAATCCAAATTATTTTGGACGTGGAGTCCTGTATTAACGTAAAAGATGAAAACCAGAATCTTATCTGGCTGCTATATTCCCCATTAAAAGCCAGTTCCAGGAAACACACTTACTCCCACGCTTCAGGAATCCTAGATCCTAGGAAGCCTTAATTAAGACTGCAGATAGGAGCTCTGGAGATGAAGATTGATATGTTTCTGATTCTGGGTGCAAAGTTTAAGAAGAGGGCATTTTCTATGGCTAAGCTGATCACTCAATCAACACAGATGTGGGAAGGAGTCTGAGCTCAGCTCTGCTGTCATTAGGTCTTTACACCATGGGAGTACAGCAGGCTGTAGTTCTGTATGACAGCATTCCCAGCAGAGTTGTTAGCTTGATGAAACCTTCACTAACTAAGCATGTCTTCTCCTTTTGTTCATTACTTTGCCAGTCCAAAAGCATACAACTTCCTATACTAAAGAACAGTTAGAGCCATCCTTTATTAGAATAATCCAAAATTAAGAGTACCATTCTAGGAGTTTTGGAACTTAAAGCTAATGATGTGCTGTGCGCTAGTGTATCTGGTCATCACTGGGGTTGCACTAATATAAGTGAGGTGTGCCATGTGGCCTTGTATGGAACTCGTGTTAAGGTGCTCGGCATTCACTTGTTACACAGCATCTACTGAAACTTGCCTAGCAGGAAAAGATCCAAAGTAACTTGGTATAAAATCCATAAGAGCAGAAAATCAGTTATAATAAGTAGTCTGATGGACAACAAAAGATCAATTTGTTTGGATTAAAACCAGTTATTCAAATGTAATTTTAATCAAAGTTTAACTTACTGTTACCTCATTTTTTTTAAAAAAAGAAACAATTTATTTTTAACTGGATAAAGTTGCCCTGGGGAATTAATGTTTTCTGTGTCTCTTAACCAATTCACAGATGAAACTGGTTGAAAGAGAGAAAAAGAAGTCTGAAATAGATCATGGTACTGTTATATAAGAGCATCTCTGACAAAATGTACTCTGCCCTAGTTTAGAAACAAATGCTAAAAAAGGATTATGTGCAGTAGCTGATTATTTCTCAGTTAACAAATAATATCTTTAGAGCTGCTCAAAATATTAGATGTATTTTTTGTAAAAATTTCCCTAAAATTGTATCCTTTTTTTCCAATCAGAATTTTGATTTTTTTTCCAGCAAGCATCAATCCTTTCAGATCAAGTTTAAAGAAATATTGTAGATATCTATATTTAAGCTATTAGGAATAAGAAGTTGCCTTTTCACTTCCTTCACAAAATGCGATCAATATATTTCTGGGTACACATAAAGTTCACAACCATGGTGCTTTTAGCAAGTTGCATTTTTAAGTTAAAATGTATTCAATTACTGTTGGTTGAAACCCAGCTCAAATTGGAGGGGAGTAATGCTGGCACCAAAATGATGGCTTAGCCTAGCAAATCATAGGCAGCCAGGAGTTATAACCCTGCAATATGAACACTGGTCATTTCTATTGAATGGAAATTTAAAGTACTAATTTAAATGTGGATGGCTTAATTGGAGGATGAAAACTGATTAATCATTTCATCTCTGGAAAAAAAAATCTTTCTTGTTGCACTTAAAATGCTTTTGTCATCCTATCTTATCTAAGTGATTCACCAATCAAGCCTGACACCTTTCCTGCACAGATTGTTCTTTTTGTCTTTTACTAAAGCAAAAATGGGGTACTTTTTAAAAAATCTGTGTCTTAAAAGTTCATGTCACCAGTCAAAATAACGCTATCACTTCCGAAAATATTTTCATTTTCTGACATGTACCGAGGTGCCATAAAGTGGTGCTGACAACTCCATCTCTCACATTCCACAAATCTTATCAAGATATATCATCAGAAAACCACACTGGCTACATCCGGGCTCTGACAAACCTGAAACATGGCCTGCCAGCCACAGATAAGGTTTGAAATGTTGGTCAATGAAAAGGTGATAACAGTAACAAGGATCAAATACATGTACAACTTCACCTTTAGACAGCTGTGGTTTTCAGCTGAGCCACTATGTAAAAGATATTGTTGCTCTGCCTTAACAGATATGCCAACTGGCTGCTAGAGAATATGATACCCAAAGGATATTTAGGACAATAGTCATAGGCAGCCTTTATTTTGGCATTTCAACAGGGCAAGACAGCAGCATTGTACTAACTTAAACAGTATCCGTAAACACAGAAAACTCTTGAAGAGGTTTGACAGACAACAACTTGACACTTTGTTCAAGGGATCAAAGGATTAAGTTGTTTTATTGTTTAAAATGAACTGAAAACTGCAAAACATGTGAGGAGAAAAGCACAAAAGCAGCCTTCCCCCTGAGGAGATTTTGACTTTTCAGGCTAATTTTGTCTTTATAGAGAAAATTAAAAATAAAGGCACAAAAAGCTGAACCACAAAATATTAAACTGACTCTTTAAAAAAACCCTCATGATTTAAACATGTACCTACGGTTCTTAAGACAGAATTTATAATCATTTGCTTAATGGTACTTCCCCCATACCATCCATTTTCAAACAAAGCTTAGTTTATGGCTATCATAAGAGATTACGCTCCCTTACAGTTGCAGTATTTCTTCTATAATGATTTATTTTAAAGGGTTTCACCATGATAGCTCTCCAACTTTGTTCCTTCCTGTATATCACTGTTCAGGGTCAAAAGCTGGAAAAAGGGCTAGTCCCAGAGGCCTAACATATTTCACCAGTGGAGACTCTGGCTTTTCACTTCTCCTTCTCTCCTCATCACTTTATTCTTAAAGAATAACAGATGTGGAAACATTTAGAAAAGAACTAATTGAATTTCACATAACACAATTTAGCATTGTTTGAGGAAGTACCTAAATCAACAGCACATTTTCTGAAAGGCCCAGCGTTGCCTAATTAGAACACCAAACATGTGACTAATTGGCCACACTTACACCAAAGGCTCTGTTGCAGATGAGCTGTTGCCTATTCATCTTAGCTAAACTTAGTCCATTGGTTTGGCTGTGAGGTAAGTGTGGTTGTTTTAAATGAGCTGTGCCAAACATAACGGGAAAACTCTGCAATAGTGGTAGAACAAATCCATGAAAAGCAGAAGAGTAATCGGAATGCTTACACACTGGCAGCACCTGGAGGATTACCAGGAGGTTATCAGCACATAAATTATTGGCTTCTTGGTGCTCTGTAATTGGGACACTTAATAGCCTGCTCTTCATCATGTCTACTCCACTGTCTTTAAAAGCTTAGCATCTAATTAAAAAGTAAACCAATATGATCAGGCTCCACTTTGCCCAGCACTTGCCACTGCCAGATCTGCTTTTTGCATGCAACAGGATGTTTTCTTTCTTAATCCCCCCACCCCTTTTTTAATGCAAAGTATGGTAAGCATATTTAAGAAACATATTTAAGAAGCATATTTAAGCAGGAGAACAGCATGCTGCCCTTTCCCTATTTCTGGAATGTGGAAGTTATGCTTTGAGGATTCACACAATATTCTTTCAGAAAGCCCCATAGCTGGCTGCCAAGGTTTTGGATGGTTTCCTTTAAAAGGGATTATCAATTTGAAAGTAAACAATGAAGCAGTGGGACTTGGGGAGAGGTTTAGATGGTTTCATGCATCCCTGACAACAATCCCAATTTGGGTAGAATCATCACAAGTGTTACAATTCCAGTTTTGGCCAGGGTCCCAAGACCATTGGCATAATTTTACTGATGTCATACAATACTCACCTCCTATATGCCTTTGGGGATCACGTCTGGGGGGGGGGGTGTTTAATAGCTGCTGGTCAGGCAGGAGATGGGTACCTGAGACTTCTCTTCCCAGCCAATCCACTCGAGTCTCTTGCTACCTTGTGACTTGCCCCACACCCAGCCACTCCTGTTTTGGTTCTTATTGTCTCATTGCATGCAGAGCCATAGTGAGGTAGAAGACTGGGAGGTGGTTTGGTCTGGTGGATGAGGGAGTGCAGGAGAACCAAGCGCAGCCACTGACAGAGAGTGTGACCTTGAGATAGTCACTTCGCCTCCCTGTGCCTCCATTTCCTCTCCTTCCCTTTGTCTGTTTTGTCTACATACATTGAAGTTCCTTTGAGCATGTACTGTCTCTTTTGTACAGTACCTAGCACAGTGGGGCCCCAATCTCACCTGGGGCTTTTAGATGTTTCTGTAACACTAATAATGAAGAGCAAGTGAGAGACTTCAGCAAGCTTGATGGGGAGAGAGGGCTCTCAGTCATCCCCCTGCTTGAGGAATGTGGATTTCCAAGGATGGAAATCGATGAGGGGACAGGAGAGAAGGGGAATCTAAGGACAATGAGGAGAGACAACAGGAATAAAGGAGAGAAATCTGAATGTGCACGCAATCCTCGCTGGTGGGAATTGAGAATAATTAAAATCTATTTTGATATGAAATATTGGTCATACTTCATCACATTTAATGTTTTCCATCTTTTTGTTGATTTCCCCCCCCCACACACACACACACACTTTAAGAGAAATATTGTCTTTTCACAAAATCTTACCGCCAGTACAAAAAAGGGGTGGATCCTAAGAACCTCAGCACTTCAACATAATCTGCCTGTCAACAAGCTACCGTCTAGCTGCCACAATAAATGAATTAAGACAAAAAGAAAGGCAAAGTTCATGCTCAGTAGGACATGTCTAACTGGTGTACACTTGGTGGCAGCCTGAGGAACTGCAATGCCGAAAGCCAACCATGTGTACTGTAAAGGAAAAGCCATGGTCTTGACCCTTCAGATACTTTAGTCCCTAGACAGAATTCAATTTTTATTTTTTGTAATTTCAACGGATAATATTGATGTTTGTTTAATTTTTTACTAGTTTTTATTTTAAATTTTCTTAAATGCCCAAAATTATGGGTTTTAAGCATTTTTTCCAATTTTATTTATTTACATTTTCACAGCTGCAGGAAATTATGCGGATCAGACAATGACAAGGGAGTCAGATAATGATTTAATGAGTAGACACCGAGATGCAAAAAGTTAAAACTTTCTAACCATTAAAACACAAATTGTCAGTATCCTATGTCAAAATACACAACGAATATAGCCATAAATCAAACTCTAAGTTCTCAAACAGCATTTTCTTACTTTGCCTATCTGTGAATTTTCATTTATTAACAATGGAAATATTTTTTTCATCAATTTGGGTATCTATGGTGAAATCTGTTTATTGATATTTACTAATATCAAGGGATATAATACACAGGGGGGAGGGATAGCTCAGTGATTTGAGCAGTGGCCTGCTAAACCCAGGCTTGTGAATTCAGTCCTTGAGGGGGCCATTTAGGGATCTGGGGCAAAATCAGTACTTGGTCCTGCTAATGAAGGCAGGGGACTGGACTTGATGACCTTTCAAGGTCCCTTCCAGTTCTATGAGATGGGTATATCTCCATATATTATTATTAATAAAAATCTAATGCTTCCAAACCTACAAATAAGAAACAACAAAAGTAACGGGCAGTTTACTTGCCAGCAATTAAGAGTCCCCTATGGCAGAACTTTTATTTTACTACTTTTTGAAATTTTAATAACTAATTTCAGTTGCTCACTTTTACAACTGAAGTAGCTGGCAAACAACTTGATACTGACAAGGTTAGTAAAATCAAACTGTCTTACCTTTAAAATGATGGCAGGAAAGATCTCAAATTCCTAAACAGATAGATTTTACAGTAACTCCACTGCCAAGCAACTTTAAAATGTGTTTTACTTACCAAAAAACAATGTTTTATTATCCTTCTGTTGACACCGCAACTTACAAACATTTCCCCCAGATTTGTAAAGACAACAAGTGGTAGAAATAGATATTTAAAAACCTGTAATAATCTGCTGTATCAATTTGCAGTTTCGTGCAAATACTAAGAATAAGTTAATATTTGCAAAATAGACAAAACACTACGGAAAAGAAATTAATTTCAGGTACATAAGTTATTAGAAACTTAAAATACTTTACTTTATTTACTTAACACACTCATTAACAAAACCCCAAGTAGTAGCAACATATATAACAGCCTTTAGATGGTTGACATGTTCTGCAAGTGATGCCTCTGAATCTGTATAGGAGAATTATTTTCATTATATATCAGTCTCTGGCTCAATTTATAAAGGCCATATACACTCCTCATACACTAGCCAGTTCCTGTCTGAAAGAAAGCACAAAAATCCACTTTTGTGCCCCCTTGGGTAAGCATGTGTCCCATCTGTAATGCCTGGCAAGGAATTCAGTCCAGTGCAAGAGTTTCTGTGCATCAAAAACTGACTAGATTTCAGTGGGGTTACATCTGGGAGCAGGAGCGCACTGGAACAGTGCTGCTTGCAGGACTGTGGCTTCTGTTAAACAGATGCTTACTCGTATGTTACCAGTAGGTGACCAAAAATGACAAACCTGTCAATTGCACTTTAATTTCAATGATTTATTTCAAATACAAGCAAAATATTGTGCTGCTAGTCACTCTTATGGCCCGAATCTCTGTATTGTAGTTTGGCAACTTGCTGATGCTTTGATATGAATGCATCATTGCGATACTTGCATAACATGAGCCTGTTCAAACATGATGACATTCTGACACTGCCAACTTGCAACAGTTCATCAGGGTTAATCAATACTTCAAGAAATTTTAAAAGGAAGCTTCCAAATAGGACAAGAAAGATATGGTGAATCTCCTTAACAGCTGGTGCCAGTGATTCATTTTCCCCTTTCCCATAGAATTCAAAAACCCACTCTACCTTCTATATCCATCTATTTTGCATATTATTACTCCTGGGGGAATTCTGTGCACAGAATACCCCCAGGAGTAATGGCATATATGTAAAGTATTATAAAAAAGACCTAATTTTATGTCACAAAGCATATGGTCTGAAACTAAACCTCGCTCCAGCCCACAGCTAAGCAGATCTTTTCCTGAAAGTGCTACTTCTGGCTGCCACGGGCCAGTCTGATGCCAGGCACTAAACTGACAGCAGAGAGTCTTTTTCATATACTCAATGCTCTGCCTGATGGAACCCAGTCAGCGTGGAGGGGAAGGAAGAAGCAGCCTGACTCAAATGTAAGGGTGTGAGGAGCAGAGTTGGGGGGCCGGAGCAGGAGATAACAGAAGGGGGAATGGGATAGGCTGGGGAGAAGTGCAGGAATAGAAGCAGAGGGAGGGAGAGAATTATTAGCCTTTGTGAAGCACTCAGATGCTGTGATGAGCACCACTAAAAAGCCCATGAGGAAATTAATACTTTGTCATTCTGTGCATGGCTCAGATATAATGTGCAGTAAATAAGGACTGGGGTCACACTGAATGATGAGCATAAAAATAAATATTAATTGTTGTCCAGTGAGGGCTGTCCATCCCGTATATTGAATGAGGGAGGCGTCCTATAGAAAAAATTCAATGCGGTTGTGTAATTAAAGACTGTTTTATAATGCATACACATAAGGGGCCAAAGTAAGGCTGGGCAACCTTATTTCTGGAATTTCTCAACTCTTGAGTTTACAACCTTAATATTCTTTTACTGTAGTGCTTTGTATGTAATTTGTATTGTAGCAGTACCTAGAGGCTTTTATGTGCTAGGTGCTGCACCTATACATATTAGGTTCTTGCGCTGAAGAGCTTGTAGTCTAAGTAGAGACAAGAAAAATAAAGGCTAAGGGAACTATAGAAATGTAGGACTATGAGGGACCTCAGCAGGTCATCTAGTCTGTTTCTACCCCCACTGCCTGAACTGTGGCAGGACCAAATATACCTAGACCATCTCCTGACAAGTGTTTGTCTAACCTGTTCTTAAAAACTTCCAGTAATGACAGGGATTCCAAAACTTCGCTTGAAAACCTATTTCAGTACTTAGCTATCCTTTGTAGTTAGTAAGTTTTTCCTAATAGCTAACCTCAATCTTCCTCGCTGCAGATTAAGCCAATTACTTTTTGTCCTACCTTCAGTGGACACAGAGAACAATAAGTGTTACCACCACATTACAAACAGGGAATTGAGGCATAGAGAGAGTAAGGATCTGATCCAATTGCCATTGGAGTAACTTCCTAACAGTTCTCACTGATATGTCACTTGGAGTATGAGCATGGCTCTCATGTTGTTGTTCATGGAATTGTATAATAATAGGCATTATTATCTAAATATAATATATAGGCATTATTATATTGTCTAAAATATTATTGTTCAATTGTCACAACATCGATACAATGGAAATGTGTTCAGTAACAAATACACATATAGGATAATAGTTTTAATCAAACATTACATATTAATATGAGATCACATATGTAATGCAGAATTACAAATATAGCTATTAAAAGGAAATCACTAAACTGGAAAGAGGAAGCAGTCTAGAATAATGGCAAAAGAAAACAGAAAAGGTAGGAGCAACAAACCAGAGATGAAGAAAGAAAAATGTATACATTAATTTTTTTTGGACAATTGTTCTTTATAATGTACTGCCATATAGTAGTTTGAATTAGGTGTCAAGCTTCACTTGGTTTATGACAAGGGATCTGGAGGTTATAGGGGACCACAAGCTAAATATTAATGTAACACCATTACAAAAAAAGCAAACATCATTCTGGGATGTATTAGCAGGAGTGTTGTAAGCAAGACACAAGAAGTCATTCTTCTGCTCTAATTTGGCCTCAACTGGAGTATTGTGTCCAGTTCTGGGCGCCACATTTCAAGAAAGATGTGGACAAATTGGAGAAAGTCCAGAGAAGAGCAACAAAAATGATTAACAGTCTAGAAAATATGACCTATGAGGGAAGATTGAAAAAATTGGGTTTGTTTAGTTTGGAAAAGAGAAGACTGAGAGGGGACATGATAACAGTTCTTACATACATAAAAGGTTGTTACAAGGAGGAGGGAGAAAAAAACTTTGTCTTAACCTCTGAGGATAGGAAAAGAAGCAATGGGCTTAAATTGCAGCAAGTCAGAGTGTGGTTGGACATTAGGAAAAACTTCCTAACTATCAGGGTGATTAAACACTGGAAAAATTTCCTAGGGAAGTTGTTGAATCTCCATCATTGGAGGTTTTTAAGAGCAAGTTAGACAAACACCTGTCAGGGATGGTCTAGATAATACTTAGTCCTGCCATGGGTGCAGGGGACTGGACTAGATGACCTCTCGAGGTCCCTTCCAGTCCTATGATTCTATGACATCCCAAGTGCCTCTCAGTGGAGCTAGAACCTTATATACAGTTGGAAGGTGATTGTATGTTTTTTCTTACACTAATTACAGAGAAGATAGCTTTATGACCCATGTAAAGGGGTACATTTTGTATCTGCAGAAAAATGGTTTTGCCTTTAGTGTAGACCAGGCCAATCATTTTCAACACCCATAAGAAAAAGTATGCCCCACTCCTTTTTCAAAGGTTGGGGCCGGGAGGGGAAAGAGTGAGGATTTAGCACATTCTTTGCCATGCATATTGAAAATGGTTCAGCTTGTCTACATTAGCAAGGCCAAACTGTTTTCAACCAACGTTAAGACAGGCTGGGGAAATGTTTGTTTTTGAAAACTATTCTGATTACATCATGCCCTGTCCAAACTAGGGAGAAAATTGAGCTGAGGTAATTTTAAGAAATGGGTTTTAAAAATTGTTTCATAGCAGGTCTTTTCTACATTTTGGATAAAGCAAAATGTCCACTTCTTCTACCATGCACTCTATGTAGTATGTGTGTGGGATAAGTATAGTAAGTGCCATTAAAATTGTTTACAACATTGCAGTATTTACCTTTACTGTGGTGTTTGAAGTTTTCTCTATGCTTAAAATTGGAAATATCATGGTAACTTTAGCTATTACTGGTGGTAGTTGTCCAGAGTTTAATGTCACCCACTGTAAAGATGACAGATTTAGAATGATGCCATCCTCATCCAGTAAACTGGAAATGTTTTAAGAATTGCACATCTTCTGCATAGTTTGCATCTCTCCCAGAAGCATTTCCCCCAATAAAGAGAGTACATATGGCTTGGTATGCCTACAAAAGTACATATTTTTTGGGTGGGTGGAGTTGGTTGTTGCTAGGGCGATAAACCCACACGATTAGAAACACAATAGCAGAACTCCTTGTATCCATCCCTTTTTTTTTTTTTTTTTTTTTTTTTAAAAACAGCTGAAGCCTTGATATTGATAAGACAGCCAGGAGACACAGTCATATTCACAGATGTTCCAGAGATCATTTGGCAGAAGATGTCTGAAGGGCTGCGTGGATTGCATTGTGGAGACAAAACCTGTGGTGATTAGCATCTTAAACCCACTGTTCACCAACTATTAGAGTGGGGCCCTTTTATATCCTGGTGCAAATGCCAAAACCATTTATAATTTTTCAGAATTTCAAAATCCAGACTCATTTGTGATCTCTCTTAATTATTAAAATATATATAACTTAACTTGCATAACTTGATGTTTAGCCATAGTGCTCTCCTGGGTTAACAAGTGTCAGATTTTTTTCCCCTAAAGCAAAATTGCAGTAGAATTGATTTATGAAACACACTTGCCTTTTACTTATTTTATTCCTCATTATTCATATTCAATGTTGCCCACACTTAACCTTTTGACTCTAATTCCTTAATCTGAATGATGCGCACACACAGGCTTTGTTCTTTCTGTCAAGCCTTATTTTTTATCTCTGTCCTCTATTTTTTCAGCCATTAGCTGATCTTGGGCTCTCTGTATCTCTAATCTGTTTACATTCTTCTTCATTATTTAGTGTTAGTGTAATTCTTTCAAATCATTGAGCTATTTTCCCCTTGTTTCTTGCCCTTTGCTTTTTCATTCTCTGAGCCAAATCTCTGTGACTACCACACTTTAGAGAATAACAATAACTTCAGTCATGGAACTGCTTAAAAAAATACTATGTGATGAAGGGTAGAATCTGCCCTCAGATGCTCACATACATAACTGAGGACAGGTTTGGAGCCTCTGACTAAGAAAGTGGAAACTTCGTTTTGAAACCACTGAGCTATCCCTCTCTTAGTTTTGAAAGTTTATTTTAATTATCAGTGCCTCCGAAAGATTACATGTGGGATAGCCTGGGGGTTTATTAATGGGACATAGTTGAGGTTAGCAGCACTGTTCGCTGAAATATACTACTTATATTTGTTTGCAGAGTTCATTGCATATTTTGTGGGTTTTTCTATAAAGCAAGTAGTTAAATGGTTTGGATTTTTTTAAATGAACAAATAAATAAAAAATTAACAACAACCCAGTACTCAAGGACAACTCTAACATAACAAGCCAATATATATGTTTATGGGTACAGTTGAGGTGGGTTTGATAAATAAACTGATTTTTATCATTAAAAAAAATTAAGCGAACCCATATTTGTACAATATACTCATGTAGAAGGTTTTATTTAGTTCTTGGAAGGGAATGTGGTCTAGATATCACAGAACCTTCTGCCCCCATTCTTCCTATCCCAAGCCTGATCTGAAGTATTTTGGTTCACTTCAACAAACCAAACTGAAACACTTCCATTTCAGGAATGTCAATGTTTAATTTAATTTGAAAATATCAAAACTATCAAGTGATTAGAAAAATTAATTGCAATTAATCGCACTGTTAAACAATAGAATACCATTTATTTTAATATATTTGGATATTTTCTACATTTTCAAATATATTGATTTCAATTACAACACAGAATACAAAGTGTACAGTGCTCACTTTATATTTATTTTTGATTACAAGTATTTGTACTGTAAAAAAAACAAAAGAAATAGTATTTTTCAATTCACCTAATACAAGTACTGTAGTGCAATCTCTTTATCATGAAAGTTAATTCTACATTTGTAAATTCATTTACAAAAAAACCTGCATTCAAAAATAAAACAATGCAAGTCCACTCAGTCCTACTTCTTGTTCAGCCAATCACTCAGACAAATAAGTTTGTTTACTTTTGCAGGAGATAATGCTGCCCGCTTCTTGTTTACAATGTCACCTGAAAGTGAGAACAGGCGTTGCCAGTTACAACAGTGCCATGCCATCACAAGATATTTATGTGCTAGATGTGCTAAAGATTCATATGTCTCTTCATGCTTCAACCACCATTCTAGGGGACGTGAGTCCATGCTGATGATGGGTTCTGCTCAATAACAATCCAAAGCAGTGCGGACCGACGCATGTTCATTATCTGAGTCAGATGCCACCAGCAGAAAGTTTTTTTTTCTTTTTTGGTGGTTCGGGTTCTGTAGTTTCTCTTTTAAGACTTGCTCTTGTAAGACTTCTGAAAGCATGCTGAACACCTCGTCTAGATCAGATTTTGGAAGGCCCTTCAGACTCTTAAATCTTGGGTCAAGTGCTGTAGCTATCTTTAGAAATCTCACATTGGTACCTTCTTTGTGTTTTGTCAAATCTGCCGTGTAACTGTTCTTAAAATGAACAATATGTACTGGGTCACCATCCAAAACTGCTATAACATGAAATATGTGGCAGAATGCAAGTAAAACAGAGATGGGAATATACAATTCTCCCACAAGGAGTTCAATCACAAATTTAATTAATGCATTTTATTTTAACGAGTGTCATCAGCATGGAAGCATGTCCTCTGGAATGTTGGTTGAAGCATGAAGGGACATACAAATGTTTAGCATATCTGGCATGTAAATACCTTGCAATGCCATCTACAAAAGTGCCATGCAAAGGCCTGCTCTCACTTTCTGGTGACATTGTAAATAAGAAAAGGGCAGCATTATCTCCTGTAAATGTAAACAAACTTGTTTGTCTTAGCGATTGGCTGAACAAGAAGTAGGACTGAGTGAACTTGTATGCTCTGAAGTTTTACATTGTTTTGGTTCTGAATGCAGTTATGTAATAAAAAAATCTACATTTGTACGTTGCACTTTCATGACAAAGATTGCACTATGGTACTTGTATGAGGTGAATTGAAAAATATGTTTCATTTTTACAGTGCAAATATTTAATCAAAAATATACACTTCGATTTCAGTTACAATACAGAATACAATATATATGAAAATACAGAAAAACATCCAACATATTTAATAAATTTCAATTGGTATTCTATTGTTTAACAGTGCGATTAAAACTGCGATGAATCACGATTAATTTTTTTTAGTTAATCACATGAGTTAACTGCGATTAATCGACAGCCCTAATCAAAACAAAACATTCTGTCATTTCCAAATCAAAAAAACATTTTGGAATGTTTCATTCCATGAAAAATTTGATATTTCAACTTTTCATCCTGATTTGGGATGAAATCAAATGTTGAAATATCAGAATTTCCTGAGGGATGGGAATGCCAAATGTCACTAAGCTCTAATTACTAGAGAGTTACTAGAGTCTGACTACCAACTCTGCCTGTTATACAGTTCAATTGGCTGAACGTTCCAAACCAGCATGTTTGAATGAAGGATGCCTCATGCACAAAACTGGATTTTTTAATAGGAAGCCGTTTCATTGTGATGGCATCATGAGTGCAGGGAGCTGGGAAAATTTATAATTGTTCTCCCTCTATTATAGGACACCTACAATGCTAAAATTCACTGTCCAACAGTAGGTTTTCACAGTTTTGTTTCATGATTCTTTAGCACAATGTCTGAGCTGCTAAATTAACATCTTTTAATTCACGATCTCCTCCTGTCATTGCTGTATAAATGTGGAATTAAATATAATTGGCATTTCTCCTCACTCTTTTTCTTATATCGATATGTAACTGATATTAACTATAAATATCTACCATGGAAAGGAATGAAAGCTGTGTGCAGTTTGCCAGATCCCAGAATAGAAGCTTTCCTTTCTTCCAAATAGGGATGGGGAAAATAAAGATATGGAGACAATGGAGAGAGATTCACTTTACAGAGAAAAGAGAGGCTGCATATCCCAGTGTAAGTCTGGAGTAACTCCACTGAAAACAGTGGAGAACAAGACTTGCTGGACTGCAAATAAATGGATAACCTCCCCTGAGTAGAATGAGTACAAAAGGGAAAGGAAGGATAAATCAGTGGTTGGAGCACTGGCCTAAGATATGGGAGACCCAGCTTCAGTTCCTTGCTCCGCCATAGACTTTGTGTGACCTTGGGCAATCACTTATCCTCCCTGTGCCTCAATTCCCCGTGTGGGCAGTAGGGATAATAGTACTTCCCTACCTCACAGGGGTGTTGTGAGAATAAATGCTCTAAAAGATTGTGAAGTGCTTTGAGATCTACTGGTGAAAAGTGCTATATCAGAAATAGGCATTATTATTAATGCAGAGCAATGCTTACATTGGCAGGCTGCCAGGATAGTTCTTGGGAGACTATGTATTGTTAAATTTCCATAAACATGGACTCGCAGCAAGTTTTCCCTGTACAGTTCAATGTTTGGAATTGCAAATGTCAATGTGAAACTTCAGATGTGAAATGACCCCTTTATTAAATAAATAAAATGATTGGCAGATTTGCATCTTCCCACAAGTTAATCTCTCCTCCTGTAGCTATTAAAAATACAAACCTACGTTATGGTGACAATTGTAAATTTCAGCACACCTTTTTCAACATTTTCATGGAAATGTAAGATAAGCTGCTGCTCCTTTCTCCAATGCAAAGTGCAGAGACACTATCTAGTAAAAGCCTGTCTTTTTCCTACTGGAAAAATGACTATGAAAATACAGTCCTACATCTTTCAGTTGTAATAGATAAGAAATTCTAAAGGAGCAATAATAATTAATGGTTATACAAGATGAAACTCCAGTTGTTCAGACGCCTGTCTCCACATAATCTGTATTTTATACAAAAGGAGAAAGAACTCAATGGAATTTCAGCTGTGACCGGATAAAAACTGCCAACAAAAAGTGATAAGGAAAGTCTAATGTGCATATTAATCATGTTTATAGCTTCTCATTTGCTGATATATTAGCCTAAACTCCCTCTAGAAATACATTTTTTGGTCACTGGTACATTCATTTAATACAACCAAACTTAAATAGGCCCAATTAATGTTTCCAGTTTGTATTAACTAAAACTAATTGATTATGATAATCTTCACAATAACTCAAAGAACAAATGGGTTTGAAACTGCAGTATAGGTTGAGCATGATTTTAAAAAATGCTAGAAAGGTTTGAGAAATGAAACGTGTTTTGTGTTTATTGCTTTAGTCCAGCTTCATCGTTTATTACCTACATAGTTTTTTCCAACTACAATTTAGATCTACAAATGTGAAAAGAACCTGCCTGCAGAATAGTGTAAATCTTACATATGGTACCCCTTATTTCTCCACTGTTATAACTGATATAACAGAATAGATAACTGCATAAACTATGGAATATTGTGTTGTGTTTACCTTTTTTGTAATTTTTGGAGCAACATGTGTCTTTCATTTGCACCCCAGCACAGCCTATAGATTATCAAGCCCCTTCACGCCCACTCCTCACCTTCTAGAAAGCAGTTCTCAAATTTTAACAACCCAAGGACCCACATTTTGATTTAAAAATTTTCACAGACCCCTATGGCCCCCGATCAGCCCCAGGCCCCGCCCCCACTCCACCCCTTCCCTCAAGGCCCCACCCCTGCCCCTCCTCTTTCCATCCCCTTCCCCAAGTGTGCTCCATCCCCACTCCTCCCCCTCCCTCCCAGCGCCTCCTGCACGCCACTGAACAGCTGTTCCCCAGCATGCAGGAGGCGCTAGGAGGGAAGAGGAGGAGTTGATCAGCGGGGCCTGTGGACCCCCTGGAGTAGCCTCATGGACCCCCGGGGATCTGTGGACCCCAGTTTGAGAAACGCTGTTCTAGAACATTGAATGGTCTAAGTAAGAGCCTGAAATTTTCACCTATCCCTTGATTGGTATTTTTCAGTTTAGAATTTTGCCATATATGGCTATGTTCTCTTCTCTTTACAGCCTAACAATCAGCTATTTTGCCATGGCACTAATTAGAGCAGGTCAAACTATTTGCTGTGAACAGTTTATTTGAAGAATGCCAGCCTTCCATCTGTCTGGTCATTGCTTGACTGCTTTACACAAATTTGTTTGTTATTTATAAATATTCCATGAAGACCTGAGCTAACATCCATTGAAATCAATGTAGAGACGCCTCTTGATTTCAATAGGCACTGTATCAGGTTGAATGTGAACATATTTTAGTCTATGCATTTGTGAACTATGCTTATTATGTGTGTTTGTTGGTCATAATGTCTGCTGTGTGATCAGTGACCTTTAGAAACTGGTAATGTTCTGTTCTCTGATTGCTGTTTCATTCATCCTTACTTACATTGGATTGCTTGTATATCCTTGCAAGTAGTCCCATTGACTTCAATGGGTTTTGGTGATTATTCGAGCATCACATTAGATGTTAGATCCCATGTATGGTTCAAGGCTATATAATTCACTACGTAACATCAAGTTGTGAAGAAATTCAGTGTCTCTGCTGTCATAGCCTTTCAGAGAGAACTCCCAGACTCTGTCTTCGTGGGCTTCCCTCTAGGCTGCAACACAGCCAGTTAACATGGTTTCAGATGTGTTAACTTTCATCTTAACAGAGTTTTTCAATTGTGCTAAGCTACCTTGATTTGAGCTAACATGACTAAAAAAAGCACACCTTTTCGCCCATCTGTACATAGCCCCAGTGAGTCTGAACATACAATGCACATGCATATTACGTTTTCTTGGGCTTGGGTGAGATTTTTGAATAGTAAGTTCTGTTTCAATTGTAAAGCTCTTTTGTTCACTACTGCAGTACAAATACTAATAAAATGTAATTAAATATATGTATTAGCTAGCACTCCTCTGATCAATGTTTCTGTTACTTATCTAGTATCATGTAGTCCATATGAAATCAAGGCTCGCATTGAAGTCCTAATATATCTATTACAAATAACATAATCTGGGGACACAAAATCATTCTGGAACTGCCTATGTTTATATACTTACTTTGGTATAAAAGAAAGGAGGAAATTAAACTCTAGTGTGTCAAAGTTTTACTATATTAAGTTGCTGGGAAAGTCACCATTTCATGGTTCATGTACTCTGTGATATAATTTACCATATGACAAGCTTTTCCCTAGATGCTATGACTTCATTCATTCAGTCGTTACTTTTCAAGTGATAACACTCTAATTAGCTGCCAAACTTTGGTATCCTTTTCATACTCTTCCCAGTCCAAGTGTTCACTTATCTATACAAAAGTGCTACATGACATCCTTGTTGTTTCAGGAGAGCACAGTTACCATTCACTGACTGCCTCCACATTATCTAAGATAAGTGTTATGGCACATCTCCCTAATTCAGAGCAAGGCACAGACAACAAAAACTGCCCCACTACAAAAAACTTTATGGCAACAAACTCAGAATGCCATCAGCTTATTGGATATTGAGTTACTTTTCTTATAATACTTCTGAATGCTTAAATATGGCCTGTGCAAGTTATATAGTCTCAAACTCTTGCAAATATAATTTGTGTGCATGAATGTTCAGTTAAGTTCATAATGTTTATCAAGCACTTTGAAGACGGGAAATTTCTATGCCACTGTATCGTGTGTGCGTGTGTGCGTGTGTGCGTGTGTGCGTGTGTGCGTGTGTGTGTGTGTGTGTGTGTGTATTTTCCTCTTTTGTGCCAAATTCTACAATTCTTACACAGCCAAAATTGCCATTTAAATCATTTTGGCTAATAAAATAAAATAAAATAACACTGCAGGAATTAGTCCTTTAAAAGGGTCACAACCAGAATTCTAAATCTCACACCTGAAATTCCACATGAACAATTCGGGTTTGATGTTAACTATCCAATTTGTGCACAAACCAAACTGCTGGTGCAGTCTGAGGGCTGAGGGCTTGTCTGCACAGTAGGGTACTGTGCTTGGCGGGGTGGGGTGATTTCTAAAACGCACTGTGTTGCACAGCAATTGGTCTACATAGACCCTACCAGCATGCACTAAATGTTGCCTACTGTGCTACATGGCACTACATTAAAGCATATTAAGGAACCTTTAGTGTACCCCAGCAGAGTCTGTATGGACCAATTAATGCAAATTTTTTCCACTCTGTGTTCTAGTCCAGGTATTCCCAATTCTTTTCATGCTATACCCTGAACCCTATTCACCCATTCTCAACTAGTTGTCCACCATTGCAAAATCTTTTATTTTAATTTCTACAATGCTTCAGAGGTCCATTGTGCTTCCAGAAACAGAAGCAATCATTCTATTCTATTACTGAGATTCTCTTGAGCTAGTGTCTTTGAAGGGTTTTTTTATGTGACTGAGTAAACCAACTTTTGATGGGAAATCAACACAAGGAATGGAAAACATGTTCATGATGATGTTCTCCTACAAGACAACGGCCGGACACCTCTTTGAGGTTTGCAGCCCATGTATGAAGACCCTCTAGGCATTGACAGAGCCTGCTAGGGTCTCCAAGACTTGTTCCATTGCACACAGAAGCCAAAAACTAACAAAACATTGAATAAAGCAACAAAGAGCCCTATGGCACCTTATAGACTAACAGATGTATTGGAGCATAAGCTTTCGTGGGTGAATACCCACTTCGTAAGACGCATGTAATGGAAATTACGCATGTATCTGGAGATAACGAGGTTAGTTCAATCAGGGAGGGTGAGGCCCTCTTCTGGCAGTTGAGGTGTGAACACCAAGGAAGGAGAAACTGCTTTGGTAGTTGGCTAGCCATTCACAGTTTAATCCTGAGCCGATGGTGTCAAATTTGCAAATGAACTGAAGCTTAGCAGTTTCTCTTTGAAGTCTGGTCCTGAAGTTTTTTTGCTGTAGGATGGCTACCTTAAAATCTGCTATTGTGTGGCCAGGGAGATTGAAGTGTTCTCCTACAGGTTTTTGTATATTGCCATTCCTAATATCTGACTTGTGTCCATTTATCCTTTTACGTAGGGAACACTGAATGAATTTCAGCTGGTGACACCATATGGTAGATTAGCAGGTTTATCGTCACTACTTCTGATTGCAAACAAATGTGCATTTGTACTATGTTTGTTGTTTTTTTCCCCACTGACTCCAAAGGAGTATAATTTTAACTGTTGAGCATTTTAGTCCTCATGAAGCCACTACACACTACATGTGTCCATGTTTCTCCTTAATTAATTCTAGCACATCTTCCAGTCTGTAGGTCCTGCTGGAGAAAGCTACTGCTCTATAGCATAATAGTCTATTGGAATTTCACTTTATGAATAATTAACAATTGAGAAAAAACCCTAGCATTTTTATTTAGTTATTGAATTGAATTGGTTAGGCCGTACACCTCACCATGTCTTCTGTTGAGAAATGGAAACCAAAGTCAGAAGGTGCCATTGTTTTTTGTGGGGCATACTATTACTTCTTTCTCAGACCCTCAAAAATTAAGTTTCAACAAATATTGAAATATACTTTAGGACAGAAATTCTGTTTTCTAACCAGCTCTAATACCGATAGAAGGATTTAGGAAATGCCAATAATGGTGGATGAGTAGTTCTGAGCTTCAAGCTATCAGAGTTCCCACCCCCACCTGCATATGCTGCAGAAGAATGGACCCAGCAGTTGGCATTCATTGAGTAGGTAATTGCAGACAAAAAGCAGAATTTGGCAGAATTATTTATTTGGGCCTTGTTGATACTTTGTTCAATGATTTTTGTCTGAAATGGTTGACTATGCTAGATTCACCAAAGCACCCCAGAACAGCATCTATAAATCACCGTTAGCTGATGAGCATCACAACTTGCATAGATGGCCCAGAGCATCACCACTTGTGAATAGGTTTCTTGGATTTCAAAAGACATTCAAAATATAGAAAACTCTGTCCCACAATAGACTTTCTTCCTCGATGACTAAGGTAAATTCTGGGCTTGATCATGTAGCCACAATACGCGCAACAAACCTATTTAAAACAATGGTGTTCCATGCACAGAAGAGCTATAGGTTGAGGATAAGTAATATTAATTGTCTATGGGCTTGATCCTGCACCAGAGAAGTTGATAGGAATTTTGCCATTGCCTTCAATGAGAGCAGGAATAGGCCTGCTGTCTATAAACTAACAACTGACTTCTTTTTCCTAGCTATACATACTAACAGTTGATTGTTACAAACTGCTTCCCAGTGTCGTAACAGTCTTGTACTGCCTGGTATTCAGTGTGATAAAGTGTAACTTGGAAAGAATCCTAAAACAGTAAGACATGGCAGTAATCCACAGTTAAGATTTTTAATAGGGTAAGAACAGGATGTATAATCTAAGAAGTTTTATTTGTGGGATTGGGCATGCCTTTCAAGTGGTAGAAGTTTTTTCCTCTGCTTTGCTTTTTAGGGACTGGGTTAGTATACTACAGTATACATTCTAATAAAGAATTCCATAATATATAGAGAGAAATGTGCATGCCCAAGTAAAACCAATATTTTTCTTGGTTTATTTCTGACCATATGAAATATGGTTTCATGAGCATAATCTCTGCAATCTTAAGGATTTACACTCCACCCATTTTATATTTCTTGAACATTATACACAAAAATAATTCCTTTGGCTCCTACACCTACTTACTATTCTGCTTAAAAAATGGATTCAGGCCAAAGGTCTTAGTAACATGTTGTTTCCTATGTACCAAATACAGTTTAGGCAGTATCACACAGAGGATTCTTTAGTCACTGATATGTTTAAAAAGGTGAATATGTAGCTGATCAGAAATCAACTTGTTCAGAAAAGGACATCTAACAACTTGGGCATCTAAAACTGGGCACCAGTAAAGCCATATTTAGCCATGTGAGGCCAGATTTCAAGGTATTTAGACACCTAAATATGCAGTGGGATTTTCAAAAGTTTGAAATCAATGGGAGTTAGGTGCCTACCCTGCTTAGGACATTTTGAAAATCCCATTAGGTGACTATCTGCATCTTTAGACACCTAAATACCTTTTATCTGGCCCCTACACAAGTGGTCTCTTTTTAGAGTTGATGAGTACTTGGTTATTCCAGAGAGTGGATCTTATGCCTCCAAGTCATCTCTGATAATCAGGCCACTTATTAAGGTGCCTAAATATGGTTTGAGGAACCTACATGAAAGTTTTGATCAGTGTATATTGGACTAAAACCTCTTTATACTGTCTTATCTCCTGTGATTTTTGGTGCAAATATGATGAAAATAAAGGAAAAAATCTGCTTTGTTAAAAATCTGCCAGAGCCTAAGTGTGATTGCTCCTCCCACCATGTGTTGGGTTACTATGGTTTTAAGGTGTGTGATTGGGCAGAGAGCATGTGGTATTGAAGGTGACTTTCCTTTTTCATCCTGTTACCCGAGCAAGCAGCAGGGAAACACCTAAAGGAATTAGTGCTAACTGACATAATCAATTCCCACGAGTTGCCACTCTCTCCTATCTGCCCTTGTTGGGATAGGGCATTGACAGCATGAAGCACATTTCTAGGTGGAGCTGTGCTGCAAGGAAGGCAAGGTCTCCGGCAGTACCATGGAGGGGCCAGCCCCCTTTAGAAATGCCCTGAAATCCAAAGGATTTACCCTCAGTTCTCAAGACACCTATGGGAACATCCCTTGACTACAGAGTGGGAAGATGAGGGTGGCGGATGAATGAAAAAGCCTGCCCACCAACATACCTTGGAAAGTGTGGGACAGAAAGTTCAGAGTTTTCAAACTATCTTTATCTCCCCTAATTATCCCCATATAACATCTGGCTATGTGTTTCTCTATCATATAGACCTCTCTCTCTCATGCCTATGTTCCATTAATGCTGAGATAAGTGATGCAAGGTTCTATTCTACTTGGGTTCCTACCTATCACTGTTCATTAACCTGTGTGTTGTTTCAAACTATTAAAACAGAATACCGTTTCCAGTTCTGGTGTCTATACTTTGGAAAGGATTTGGAAAAGAACAACATGAATGATTTGCTGTCTGGAAAACTGGCCTTGCAGTGAGATCTAAAGAAGCTCAGTCTACTTAGTTTAACAAAGAGATGGCTGAGAGGTGACTTGATCACAGTCTTTAAGTACCTACAGGGGAGATTTTCTGATAGTAGAGGGCTCTTCAGATTAGCAGACACAAAGGCAAAATAAGAGCCAATGGCTAGATGTTGAAGCTAGGCAAATTCAGACCAGAAATAAGGCAAACTTTTTCAGTGAGGGTAATTAAGCACTGGAACAATACTCCTAAAGATGTGGTGGATTCTCAGTCACTTGAAGTCTTTAAATCAGAATTGGATGCTCTGATAAAAAGAAAACTCTAGCTCATCCAGAAGTTACAGGCTTAATGGAGCAAGTACTTTGCGCAATTCTATTGCCTGTGTTATGCAGGTTGTCACACTACATAATCATAATGGTCCCTTTGGGCTTTGAAATAATGAATCAAGTTAATTATTTTAATATTCTCCTAGATAACATCAAGTTGGTACTGAACTTAGGGATCAGTTACATGGGGAAAAGAAATTCACAGCCACTCCAAGAATGTGTTTCTAGTTACATATTGCTGTTTTTCACACCTGCCCCTCAAGCTGGAGACTCTGCACTAACTCACAGGTGGTAGATAGTGACAACAAGGCTGACAGAGACTCTCTCAGTGATGCCATGGGGGCAAGAATGCTCAGAAAGAATAACTCAGCCAGTAACTTCAGTTGAGAGAGAGAGACTTGTTTCAGTGTTGCATCCTTCCTGGCCAGGCATGAACCCTTCAAAACAATGGAGCAAAGCAGTAGTGAAAAGGTCCTAGTTCCAATGGTAAATTGACAATGAAGACTGAGCTGAATGGGCAACTTTCACTTCACCTGTACCTGATTGTAATACAGCCCACGTTTCAGAGCTAATTATTTTTCCATCTAACACACAGTTGATATCTCAGTATCCATTGTTATGAATTATCAACATCAAGGAAGCTGAATTATGAAACTGAGGATATGGAAAACTTTATACATATTAAATAATTGCATCCCACATCATTTCTCTCCTTAGCTAATTACTGTGTCTCTCATTTGGAGGCTTAGGTTAGACATTTGGGCATTAGTAATTGAGAGTTATGCTGGGGAAACTTCCTCACAATATGCCTAGCGCTTTAGGTCAGTGCTTCTAGTCATTCCTTAACACTGATAAAATATTAAAATGCTATATTTCTATTGTTTAGTGCTAATTGATGTAGAAATGCTTGAAGATGTGAAAGACTGAAGCAATAGTTGAAAGACCAATCAGTATACTGTACTTTGAGGTTAACAGCTTATACTTCACAGCTAATGCTATATTTTCCTCTAGAAAAACAATACAGATGGATTTTCTGTTTTTAGCAGCAAAGTCTCCTATATCAGCTGTGTGCATTTAGTTTCTCAAGAACATTAAGCATTTTGTAGTGGCTGATGAGCATAATTTAGATATGCCGACGACTGATATATAGTTTGTTTCTTTTATGTTAGAAGTTGCCTAAAAAGAACCATTATTTACATCCTTTATATCTAACCAAGATAAATCCTGAGTCTCATAAATAAGTATAGCCCTATTTGTTTTAGTGACTTATTTGAGTCTGTGAAGATTTGCTGAGCAGGGGCTCAGCTTGATAATATTTCACCATGCTAAAAATTTGGACTTGATACATTCTTGACACAAGGCACATCATTTCTCATGTGTAAGAACAATTACCTCATGTTTACATAGTATTTAAAGCATGATTAGTGATTAGATTTTACCATCTCTGGCATGCCCAGGATTTACAAATTGCTACTGGTGCTTTAAAGACATTCATTTAATGTTCTTTAATTTGGTGCCCCTTATCTATCTGCAGAAAGGTTCACTCCTAGCATGGGTGATGGGTATGAAATACAGGCCTAGAAATAAATGTCAGAGAAGGAGTAGTTTTTAACTTGAAGATAAATGTGAAGATAGATCTGCCTCCTTGGATCAGTGGGATGATCCCTATATACTGGATATCCTACTCCTTTCCATTTGATAAGCTATTCAAATGTGCCCAAAGAGATTGGCAGGCTAGGTCAAATGGCTGCTCCAAAGAAGCCTTCATGTTTGGGAGGGCAAGATGTCAAAAACCATGGAGAGAGAAGGACAGAATGGAGAATCAGGATTTGTGAATGACAGTTATTTGGCAAAAGGAAGAGACTAGTTACGATGATGTATGCTATGTGGAGGTGAGTGAAATTCTTTCAATATATTATGGAGCTAAACTTCAGGAATACCACATAATATGATAAGTTTGGACGAGATCTTAAAGTGTGATTATACTCTGAAAAGTAACTGCAAAATGGACATTTTCTGACCCCCCATTTTTGTTTTGCAGTTGTGAAAACTTTTTAAAAGTGAAAAAAATATTTTTCTTTCTGCCAGTCTTGTAAATTCAGCCTGGGATCTGAAAATCAAGCTGAATTCTTTCTGCTTCACACATCATTAGCACCATAAACCAAGTTTCTGCACTTGAAGTTAGGAAACTTCCCCACTATAAATGCTTTTCACCTGTGATGATATCAGAATAGAATCTAGCTCATGCTCCTATATCTGTACAGGTGCTGCACAGCTAAGAGTGTAAAAAATTTATCTTTGTCAGTACAGTAATCAGGAAGTTCTCTAAATACCCACGGGGAGCAAATCTGTTAAGCAAGGAGAATTGACAGTTCTTCATATTCATTTTTGTGACCATAACTGCAGAAACTGTACCATTTTTATATATATCAGTAGTAGACCAGAATCAATATATTGTATATTGTATCTACATATATTGTTAAGGTAAACTCAATATAGAGTAGACTTATCAATGTAGTATTCTTTTTAATACTGTGTGTGTAATATATATTATAATCTAATTCTAAGATGAATATATTTATGGCTAGACCATTTGTCTCTGTCTGAGGTAGCAGTCTAGGCTGATCTCCTGACCCTTTTCCCTCAATATGGGTTGTGCTGTTAGCTGTCCTAGACTAATAGACTTGTTATTTCTCTGATAAACATATCCGTGTCTGGCACAGTTACCAACCCATGTATGGTGTTTGCCTCAGGCTTATTAAAATAGCATGAAAAGTCCTGTAACTCCACCAGGATTGCCAGTTTTCTGGCTGTACTTCTGTCCATTATCCTTAAATGATGTATTTTCATGTCCTGGCTATGTAATTGTTTAATCTCAATGAATCATTATCTTAAATTTGTCAATAAACTAATTGCACAGAACAATTTATTGAATGCCCATCAAAAAGAAAGGATTACACGTGACTGGACTAAGTGTTCACGTTTGTGAAATTGGGTGTCTAGTTCACAGGCATTATTGCCCAGTAAAAAATGACTTACTGGCTGTGAGAGGTCCTTAATACCTTTGCCCTGTGGATCCTCCTGGCCGCCATCCCTTTAGTCACACTCTTCAGCTGACCCATAATGCTCTTGTGATGTACTGTTACCAAAGGGCACCTGGAGGTTGATCAGTAAGAAATGAATGAGTGGGGTTTTTTTTAAATAGAAACTGAAAAAAAAAAAAAACTTTAATTTTTCTTGTGGGGTATCTGTGGCTGATTGAGGGCGACCAACACTCCCACAGGCTGGCCAAGCCTTTAAAATATAGCTTTAACAGAAACAGACAAATATTTTTAGGTCCAGGCAGGCTGGGGCCTTCAAGGTTTTCAAACAGAGAAAGTCAGAGAGGGCAACACCCCCATAATTTATATCAGTTTTACACAGCTTTCCAAGGTTCCAGTTAGACCATTTGGTTTTAAACAAAATATACTCTTCAGTAAAGTAGAAACAGTGCTGGAATTACTTACAATGTACATTCTTTCCCCTAAGTGCATACTTTCTCTTTTTAAGGCAAAAATGTTTGGGGCATAATGGAGTAAGGGTACATAGATTTTTCCACTCACAGATCTTTACCAGGGTAGATAAAATAGCTTCAGATGGAAACTGATCCAAGAGGTGTGTGCAGTTTAATAATCCTTTTCTATAGTATTCAAGAGAAAAAAAGCTTTTTATGTACAGCTGCTCAAAAAATTATCAAAACAGTTTTCCAAACAATCCTAACATTCAACTTCCAGGGAAATTAATTTGTGTATCTAAAATTAACTATTTCAAATCCAAAGCATTTTAGCAAACTAGTGATGTGCTACATCAAAAGTAAATTGATTCCAATGGACCAATTGAAAATTGATTCTGATTGGTAGTATGTATTTACTTGGCTGTTTACAGTCCAAGCCTGGTGGGACAGTGTCCTACAAATAGCCAAGGTGCAGCACTCTTTCCACTCTCTCCCTCTGCAGGGGAAGCATTAGATAAATAAACAGAATAACATTGGCAGCCTTTAGAACCCTGCCTTAAGCAGAGTACTGCCATGAGTGAAAGTAATTAGAGACTGTTTGCAAAGGTTGTTCAGAAATGTGTAAACAGCAGTATAAACATCAGGTCAGGTCGGGGAGGGAGGCTGGCAGTTGGTGAGGCCCAAAATGGAGCTTGCCAAAGTGTGACATTCCCAACAGGGAGAGAACATTTGGAAAAACAACTTGATCAAGTTTGATCAACAAAAATAATTTCCTTAAGTTGCATTTTTTATTTAGAGAATGTGTGGCCTAAATTTAAATGATAAAAACGTCCCTTCTTCCATCTCAGTTTTATCACTTCCAGATATCTGTTTACTGGCAATGCTTACAATACATTAATTTCTTAACAGTCCATTTTGAACATTTTTGTGCTTTTGGTGAGGCTCACAATAAATTGTCTATGCACATTTCCCACTGCCAATAGTTAAATGGAGTTGTGTTTATAAATCTCTGGTGTGTTGATATACCTTAGCTTAGTAAAATGAGCTACTCTGTAATTCTAACTTTAACTCTTTAGAAACTGTAAACTCTAGCCACGATTCATAAAAGCACTTAAGCACACACTTACCTTTAAGCATTGCTTAAATGCTTTCCTGAATTCCATGGCATTCTTCGTTGAAATAGGAATATATGAACCCTCGTGTCATGGCCAAAATCTTAAGTAAGCACAATGTAAAATAACCAAATTCCTCCTGAAACATCAATTGGAAAAGTTTCCAGTGTGTTCTAAACTATTGTGTGGCTGTTGTGATCTGTTTGAAATTTTGCTTTCCTTTCTCTCCAGAGGTCATTGCAATTCATGCTTGGCAAAACAATCCCTGTGGGTAGTTTGGGGGGGGTGTTTTGAGTCTATAAAAAGCTTCTGAGATCCTTACGAATGAAGGGAAGTATAAGATCATTACTTATTATGATTATTCCATGCAAGTTTTTCTAAGGCACTCATCACAGTAATATCCAAGATCCTCACAAATGTTATAGAATTTGTGTCACATCATCATTGTGAGGTAAATTAGTATCCTTAAACCCCATTTTATAGATGGAAAATTGAAGCACAGAGAATTTAAGGCTTGCCCAAGGTTGTATTGGAAGTCAGTGGCAGAGTTAGGAATAGAAGCCAAATATTGTCTGTCCGATGCCTTAACCACATAACCTCGGAAGTACTGCCACAGTGGAAGTTACCAGATGGTGGTACACAGTTTTATAAGTTTTTTCTTAGTATATGTGAGAAGTGTACAGTTTTTGAAGGAATGTTGTATTGGTCTTATTTTTTGCAATGTCTTTTGGGGGCGAGCCACTGTAAACAGCAAGAGTTTGCTTCTTCCTTTATCCCTCTAAGTAGAGCCAGTTCTTGGTGCAGTGTTGATTTCTGGAAAGCAAGTGTTGGTTTTTGGGTTGAGGTTTCTGGAAGCAGAGTGCCTGGTCAAGGACTATTGTATATACATTTAAAAAAAAGTTGCACTAAAAATAACCAGAAAATACCCAGTCACTGATTTCTCCTCCAACCTACTGGGCCCAGTCATCAGTTATCATTTGGCAATATAAATTGGCCTGGTCTGTAAAACATGATGGACCTTTGTATTATCTCCTTTACAGTGTTCTAGCAGCACAAAGGAGACAGAAAGCTTCCCTAAGTGGGTAGATGAGATTCCCCTTCCATGTGGGAATCCCATGATAGTATAAAACTAGCACAGCCAGCTCCACGCCCCCTACTTCTGTTCTCCCTGGAGAAGGGGCCTGTTGGGGGGGTGTAAAGATGGGAGGAACTAGACTAGAGCACTCCAGGCCAGTGGAATGCCTCTTAGGGGGATGTTAATGATGGAGCTAAGTTGCACAGGAGGCAAAAATAGCCCCTGGCAGTTCCCAAGCTTAGCGGCAGAAAGCTATTTACATTTCCCCACTATGACTCTGCCCCTCCCCCCCCCAGGTGCGCCTGAGTATAGAATTCTCATTGGACCACTTGGGTCTTTTAATCTCTACTAAATGCAAAAGGTTGCTCTATTGTGGTTTACTTTATGCCAGCGTCTTTCCAGGTAATGACAGTCAGAGCATTATGGCCCCTTCTGAACCCATTAGCACTGGCAGGACCACAGAGCTCAGTACCAGACTCCAGTTTATTTATGGTTTGTTTAAAAAAAATTATACTCTAAAGTTGATTAAATCAACTTAATAGGAGCTGTGAAGTAAAATAAATAAATATGGAATGAATTTCTGCAGTTAGTGGAAATTATCCTGTTTGTTTACAAAGGCCATTTTAAGCTTACTAGAGGTGTTCATTTCTGTTAGGAGGCCTCATTGAAGAATCAGAGCAGCCTTGCCAAAACCGTATCCAAAATTTCACAGCAATGCTGTCTTCAGGCACTAATCTTTTAAAAGAAAACACAACTGAAGAGGACTATTAACATTTCCCTATGGCCTCCAAGTTCTCCCACATTAGTTTTTCCCAAACCACACCACATAAAAACTCTTTCAAGGCTTTTAGGGCTGGTGGCCTGCAATAAAGACCAAAAAAGAAGAGCTTTTTTTTTTTTTTTTCTGTTTTTTAAAGTGAGGCTCCTTAAACTTAAAATCTATTTAATTGTAGTGACTACTGCAGCAGACCCAGAGCATTATGTCTATAGTATGAAGCAAGTCAACAAGGAAATAATGATCTGTTGGTAATAAGGATAATAGCTGTAACTCAGGGCATCACTGACCATTTTAAAAGAAGACGTAAGCATTTGTAAGGTGTGCTGGTTTGTGGCCTATTTTAATTCCTACAAGCACTACCATATTTAACTGAAGTAAGGACTGGCCCCTAAGCACTTGAGTTTATATTAAAAAAATCAAATTCATATGAACGGAAACAGACAAACAATGACAGACATACAACTCTGGAATGTTTTCTTGCTTCAACCAGCAATATATTTACTGTTTGACGTTTAATAAATAATTTGTTGTACATTTAAATAAGCCAGAATTTTCAAACCTGGTGACTAGTGTTAGTCACATAAGTCTTTATTTACTTAACAAAGTGACTGACTGTTTTTTCAGAGGTACAGAACAACCTCTGATTCCATTGATTTCAGTTGGAGCTGCTCAGTACCTCTGAAAAACCAGATCCCAAAGGGTAAGGTTGCTGGTTAGCCTACCTGCTCAAGCAGGGGTATAAGATGACCCTATACATCTCTACATTGCTATCTATATCATGAGCTGCCATGGGGCTGCAACTCTTGCCCCACACAGGAGAAGAAGAGAGCTGGCAGAGCTTGGACTCCACCCACTCATCCAAATACAACAAACAGTTCATCTGAGCTACACAGGAGGGAGAAGAAATCTGTGTCAAGTACAGCAGTAGTGCAGACTACTCCCCCTTGGAAAGGGAGAGGAGGGGGAATCAGCCTTCAGATTGTGACCATGACACACAATGTACTTTCTGGTTTGCTCCTGGGCAGTACAGTGACTGTGCTGAAATTTGATGTGGGCTTGTGGTAAAACCACAATTGAGCCATAATTTAGGTGCTTAGGTACCTGACTTTAGGCACCCATGTTTGAAACTTTTGGCCAGTAACAAGTACAATGATTAAAACTTGTATTTTTGGTACCTCTTCCTAGTTTCTCTTTCAAGTTACCCTTTGTAAGAGCAGTACTGACAGGGCTGGTGTCATGATATCCACAGTCCAAATGCATATAAATAGTGTTGGCACCTTACCTCTATGCTGCCAACTAGATGAGACTGCTATCTCTGAGGCTCAGACTCTCAAAAGTATTTTAGGCACCTCATGCCCATCAGTGGCGTTAGGTGCTTAACTACTTGTGAGGATCTGGGCCTGAGTACTTAGGCCACTAAGTTCTGGGACAGCTACAAAGTCTGTGTGTTCAGCTCTGGGATGAAGGAAATTTTGTTTCCCCTGTGGCAGGTTAAACTGCAGTGTTGGTGCCTTCAGAAAGGAATCCTTTCTAGTTCTAAAACAGTAAGGCTTGGTCTACACTAACGAGGTAAGTCAATCTAAATTACTCAAGTTAAGTAACTTAAATCGATGTAACTTAGATTGACTTACAGTGGTCTCTACACCACACTATGTAGACGGGGACGCTCTGTCGACATAGCTTCCGCCTCTCAGGGAAGTGGACTACTGAAGTCAATGGGAGAGCGCTCTCCCATAGATTTATCGTGTCTTCACCAGACTCACTAAATTGACACTGCTGCATCAATCGCAGCGGTACCAATTTAGCTGGTAGTGAAGACAAGCCCTAAAATGATGCATTCAGTGAAGGTCTTCAAGAGGCCAAACCTACGTCTACCTTTGTGTAGTGCAGTAGCAGGAGTATAGATGGTCCATGGCTGTTGCACAAGGCTAAGAGACAGCACAAGTAGCCTGCCTCCCCTTGCATTCCTCATTCAATAGCCAGGGGCCATCTCAAATTCTGGCTCTCAGTGGAGTGTGGAGACTCCCTCCATTTACTGCACAGGACACACATCCCCAAAAGGGGGGCAGAAAGGAGGTGAGGCCATGATCCCACTCCCTCTCTGCACATTTCCTTGAGATTCCCAGTGCCCAGGAAGGAACAGTTCTTCCCTGTGTAGCTAGTGGAGTGTGTAGCTCTGCGGAACCCCCTGCACAAGGCCGTGCCTAAAAGGCCCAGTGTAGCTCTAAGTGTTTATAGACACCATGGGTGCTGAAGAATCAGACCATATCCCTCACAATGTAATTACTGCTGCATACCCCTTCTCCCTGTCTCCTTGGCACCCCAAGTTTTCCCTATGTCACATGGTGCATAAAAAAGTGTGGCATGAGAAAATTGTGATTGTAGCCGTGGGCAGATCTCCTTATTCTCAGACTTAAATGGCAAACTCCATTTTGCAGCGGCCATTTTGTTTAAGCTGATTTTTCCCTCAGCGCTTGCACCTGAGTGTTCCCATTTGCCCAGATGTGTACTGTATCATTCCCTTGCTCACATGACTATCTCCCCCTAATTTTGGCTGGTGTAGGATATGAGGTCCCCAAGTAGATGTCTGTGTGTGGGGTCTGAGGGAAATGAGTTAAGCTAGGGGAAATGGGAATCTACGTAGCTCATAGGACAGCAAATCCCTGGTGGGTAAAGGATAAAGGTATCACTAGGAAACTGCTTTTAACTGTAGAGATACAGAGAAGTTAAATATCTTCTGGCATATCAAATTTGCAATCTTCAGCCACTTTAATTCTTCTGAGTTGTCTTTACTTGAATACTCGTAGTCCAAATCCAGTCCATATATGACTATTTCATAGGAAAGCTTCTATAGACATGTGACAGCTGTATGGATTTTGGAAATGTTCTCTCTCCCTTTCTCATTAGATATAGCAAAATTATAACCATTTGAAGACCCAGACTGTTTACAAGCTTTATGCCATGGGCAGCAATAATAAACCAGGGATCCCCGATGACTGGTAAGCAGGGCCGCCCAGAGGATTCAGGGGGCCTGGGGTCTTCGGCGGCAGGGGACGCCCGCCGCCGAATTGCCACCAAAGACCCGGCACTTCAGCGGCGGGTCCCAGGGCGGAAAGACCCCCCGGTGTGGGTCTGTAGGGCACTTCGGCAGCGGATCCCGGAGCGGAAGGACCGCCCCCGCCGCCGAATTGCCAACGAAGACCCAGAGCGGAAGAAGCTCCAGGGGTCCAGGTCTGGGCCCCGCGAGAGTTTTCCGGGGCCCCCGGAGCAAGTGAAGGACCCTGCTCCAGGGGCCCCGAAAAACTCTCGTGGGGGCCCCTGTGGGGCCCGGGGCAAATTGCCCCACTTGTCTCCCCCCCTCCCCCCCTGGGCGGCCTTGCTGGTAAGCAGAGATATGGACATTTTAGAAAGCCATTCTCAGCGCAACAGTCAAAGTTAAGATCTGAATTTGTTCTGCAAACTTTCATTATTCCAGTGTCTATCACGCCAGATCCATTATAAAGCTGTGTATTAAAATCCTACATACTGTAGTGAGATGAACTTTTTTCCAATGGCTGGTTTTATAGAACCCTGGCACCAGAAAACACATTTCTGTTTCATTATTATGACATATAAAAGTTTAATGGGTTCTCAACATATTCTTTTAAAAAAAAATCATTAGCACATGCTGAAATATACAATGTATTGGCAAATGCACAGTAGTCCTCTTTTGACACAAAATTCCCACTGCATTTCTAAAATTATGTGAGATCATTCCTACGGAGGAGGAGTATTGAAATAAAAGTTATGCTCTATATGGAAAAATATCCCAAATCATCTGTACGATACTTTGTATGTGAAAAGGCAGCCTGAATTATTTTTAAAAATTGTCTAAATACTCTTTAATCTACAGTTCATTTATTTTTAAACCCTAGTTCAAACACTTTAATTATTACACTCTTTTCACTGTAGCCCACTAAATTCTTGTTTGGCTGTCAAAAATAATATTTAACACTTACATAGCACATTAGGTTTTCAAAGTGTTGTACAAACATTAAGTAATTAATGTTTGTACAACCCAGATTAGCCTTATAAAGAGGCTGCAGTGAGTGTATTGAATATTTTCTCTCTCTCTATTAACAAAACATTAAAGGCATTGATGTTGTACAAACACGAAAATTGGGCATAGCTTGAAACAACCCACCTGTTGTTGATTTTGGCCAAACTATGGATAATCTCAAATTTGCATCTTACCTCTTAGTATTATCAAAAAAGAAAATGCCACGATCTTTTTTATTCTTGCTTTGGTACTTGTTTTGGTACTTTTTTGCACTTCCCCATGGCTCCCTCACATTCTTCATCCTTACCTCAGGGCTTTGTCCTTGTGGAATCCCAGCAACGAGCCTGGAGCACCACCTACTCTCCTCCAACTCTAACAAGGAACTGCTCTCAGTCTGGCCCTGCAGGTCTTCTTATACTAGCCACTCTAGGCAGCTTGGAGGCTCTCTCTACTGCCCTTTTCTAGGGTGGGTGTGGCAGGGCCACTACGCCTCTAGAAGGGACCTCAGAGCCTAGTCAATCCGGTCACACTGATACTTAAAAAATCAGCCTTAGGCAAATCCCTGGCATGGAAATTTTCAACCAGATGGTTAAAGTCTGACAAAAGCTCCACCTATGAAACTTGTTTATTCACACAGAACATAGGAAGGGGAGAGACAAACAGGAAAACTGTATGAGGTGATCCTAGGCACATGTCTTCTTAATTCCATGATTTCTTTTTATTTAATATAGCCACTCTTCTTCTTTGTGTCTCAGTGCCAGAAGTGTAATTGAGGGCAGAATCTGGCCCAATATATTAAAGGGGATTCACACTTGGAGGGAGACAAGTGAATGCACCCTACGTTGTAAGCAAAACCATGGAAACCTAAACAATCCACATTTTTTCTTATTCAGGAAAAACTGGCTAAATTCATCAAGTAAATTGTTATAATTCACTCAATGGTAGAATACACAAGATAAAGGACTCCAATTTTTAATACTTGAATTGTGGAATGGAAGACATATTCACACTGCATGTTAAATGTTCTCCCCATAATTTTTTCAACTTGCTCTAGATTCTGTGCATCACTTTCTAATATTCTTCAGAGACAAACCAGGATTTTTTTTTTCCCTGAGAAAAGTTTGGAAGAACAATTGACTTTCTTGTTTCTTTCAGGGTCTTTTCTTTTTTAAAAATGAAGTTAGCTTTTTCATAATGAGCCTGAATTTCTCAAACTATCTATGGTTAGATGGTTGTCTCAGATTTTAGTCACCTAAAATGATTGGTACCAATTCCCTTATCTAATGAGAGCTACTCTTTTCAGCCTCTATGGCTCCATTGGAAGCCATGAGGTGCAATGCAGTGATCTCAGGTAAACATTACCGGCTCCTGACCCTGGAAAGGGAAAACTCAAAGTTCTTTTGGAAATGACACATTGTGACCTTCAGTCTGCTGTAGCACATTAAGTCTGATAAATGATCAGAAATGATGACTAAAACAAGCATCTGCGAGAGAGCGTTTTGGTTAATGTACCCAGCAGTTAACCTTATGTAGTCACATTGCATAGTGGGCTCATTTGAAAGCCATGTCTGCCTAGCTAAGAATAAACAAAGTATTGCAGCACCATTAAAAAGTTTTCTACATCTTCCTTCTGTGTTAATGTGGTTCAGTGCTTCTGTCATGAAAATGAACTAAACGGAGAGTTTCCCACACTCCCTATCACAAAGAGTGCACTATATTGCTTTTGTGATGAAGGCATTTTATACTTTCCTGAACACGTGCAAGTTCCAGGAGCAAACTATGATTTTTCATAGCACTAGAGTGGCCTGCATGATAGAACAGGGATAATCCCAAAACAGAAAATAAAAATCAAGGTGATATTGCAACCATACAGTTTTTGTCAGACTGTAGAAAAACAAGCATGGAACACACTCAGAATAAAAATCTATATAGCTGTAACCTCAATTTTTGGTAAAAAGATTGTATGAGATTAAAAACTGGTTCGCAGCATACTCTGAAGAAATGTTTCCAGTTGCATTATGCATTTTGCTTCAATATCTCCACCACAACATGTACCCCTCTCCTGAGCCATGTGCTAACCTCAGAGTGGCCAAGAGCACATTGAAACAAACAGCAAGATAATGTGCTCAGTCATACTGGCTTGATTTGTACAAGAAGATACAAACGTCCTCTGAGAATGGAGATCTAAGAGGTATATAGATGGAATCAAGAAAGCAACAGCTTCTGCAGTCAAGACGACTGCCCCACTTAAATCTCTAAATGGAAACTTCATCACTGACAGAAGCAAACAGATGCAATGCTGGGTGGAACATTATCACGAACAGTATTCACATGAAATCACTGTTTCTGAAGCAGCACTAAATGTGATCCCCAGGCTCCTGACTATCAATGAGCTTGAAACATAAAACCATCTATAAATGAGTTTGAAAAGGCAATCACCTTTCTAGCACAAGGAAAGGCTGCAGGAAAAGATGGAATTCCAGCTGAAGTACTGAAACCAGGAGATCAAGTTGTGCTTAAAAATCTGCACAATGTTTTGCGTGCCTGCTGGAGGGAAAGGGGGGCTACCACAAGATACTAAGGATGCCAACATCCTAACATGGTATTAAAAAAAGATCAGAGTATTTGTAACAACTACAGAGGAATTTCTCTCCTTAGTTTTGCTGGTAAGCCATTCACATGGATCATTCTCAAAAGACTGCAAGTTCTTGCTGAATGTGTATATCCAGAGAGTCAGTGTGGCTTCTGTGCTAGTAGATATACTATAGACATGGTCTTTGCAACAAAGCAACTGCAAGACAAGGAAAATCTCTCTGCATGGCCTTCATAGATATTACAAAGACTTTTGACCTGCTTAGCTGAAAAGGCCTTTTTCAAGTTCTAGAGAGAATTGGTTGCCCCCCAATCCTCCTCAGTCTGATTTCATCCCTCCACAATGGCATGAAGGCTACGGTCTAGTATGATGGTGAACAACTGACCGCTTTGACATCTGCAGTGGTGTCAGACACAGATGTGTTTTGGCACCCACCTTCTTCAGTATATTCTTCTCTGTTGCTTCTTCATGCTTTCTCATCTAGCACCAATGGCGTACATCTCCATACAAGATCAGATGGAAAACTCTTCAGCGTTGCCCATCTATGAGCAAAAAGCAAAGTCAGACACCAACTGATGAGAGCTTCTTTTTGCTGAGATGCAGTGCTTGTCAAACATAGCAAAGAGGAGCTTCAGCAACTTTAGCAAATAGCTTTCACTAGTTTGTGATGAATTAGGACTAACCATTAGTCTAAAGAAGACAATGATTATGGCACAAGATGTGTTAGCTATTGAAACCTGTGATGCAGTCAACACCACACTAGAGATTTGCGCACAAGTTCTGCTATCTAGGATTAACTGTATTGGATAACCTATCTTTAGATGACAAGCCTAATTCTTACATCAGACAGGCAGCTACCACATTTGGTCAACTAACCAAGCCCATGTGGGATAACAGGAAACTAATCTTGACCCGATGTGTGGTTTTGAGCATGCTGCCGTATAGTGTCAAGACCTGGAATGACTACAGCAGGCATGAGAGAAGGCAAAACGCCTTCTATGCCTGCTGTCTTCACTTTATTCTAAATATCAATTGGGAAGCCAAAGTTCCTGACATCAAAGTACTTGAGAAAGCAAAATTGCCAAGTATAATCACTACTCTCAAACACAGATGTCTCAGTTGGCTTGGTCATCTGCATCAAATGGATAATGAATACATTCCAAAGGATTTCCTGTATGGAGAACTTCTGGATGCTCCCAGGCCACTAGGCAATCCTGGGCTCAGGTTCATGGATGTTTGCAAGAGGGACTTGAAAACTTTCAACAAGCTGGGAAGATGCAGCTAGTAACAGGCCACACCAGCGGGCTGTGCTGTGCCAGGGAGTCCCAGAGGCTGAAGAGAGGTGGTTGAGAGAGACAGGAAAGCAAAGAGGAAAGTGCAGCAGGCCTCAACTGCTAGTAGTGCTCTGGCTTCATCCTCTGGCCCTGCACCTTATGCTTGCGCTATTTGTGGGAAGGACCATAGCTCGAGAATTGGACTTATTAACCACTCACAATGTTGCAGCATGACACACAATAACTGAACTGTTTTGCTGCTTACACCATCATCTTTCTAAATGGACAGTTGCCACCATTCTAGAAAACATGGACCCAGATCCTGCAAACACTGATGCATCATAGTTTACTCATGTGCATATTCCCATTGTATCTGCTGTATCATTTGTTTCATGATGATTTATTCAGTATTATATTTGAAGTATCTATAGGCATCCCAGCTGTGTCAATGGATGAGGGGGAACTTTATAAAATACTATTTATTTAGTATTAAATGAAATCCTGGTTTCCATGGCTGCCAAACTCCCACTCTTTCCAAACAGAGGAATTCCTCCCCTAACACCCATGGGAACAATACTGTAGAGATACTGCACATGCACGGTGCCTCCATGAGTCTGTGTGATGGGGAAGTTCTCAGGGGCCCATGCACTCAGAAGAACAGTGCTGTCAGATGGACATGAACTGTGCCCATCAGACAAAATACCAAACCCTCCTGAAATCAGGAAGAGAAGGATACATTGCCCCTTGGGTTCACTTCTCTATCCACACAAATAACTTTGTTTCCTTGGGGAAGGGAAGTGTTCTGTCTTTCTCTCCTCTCTCTCTGCAGCTTCTCTACAGGAGTTATTGCCCACTGTGTGGGGAGAAACGATTGCCAGAATCCCTGCCAGGAGTGTGGGATACTTGGAGGGGAGCTCAATTACAGGAACTTTCCACTTCTTTAGGCTGCTCTGATGCTCTCTGTGTGAAATAAATATGAAGGCTCCTTGGCCTCCTCTCGCACCTGGTCAGAACAGGTCAGGCTAGTGTGGTGCTGGAATACATGAGTAAAAGGTGCTTACATGCCTTCATTCCCACATTATATGAAATCAGGATTTGCTCCATTATTAAATGCCCCTGAAGGAGTTGTACCTGGTATGAGTTTGGCCCACTTTTACATATATGCGGTAGCATGAACAAATCCCACATCTGTGAAATTACCAGACTTGCTATGCTCTTCTTTCTTTTTTAGTTAGGCTTTATACTTGCAAATCCATTAGAATTCTTTGCATTATGTATTGTTGAACTATTTTCATGTTGTTTGAGCTTGGCTGCAACTGGGAATCTTTTTTTTTAAGTTAGCATCTTAAGCAAAGGAAAATAAACAGTAAGTCAGAATTTCCTGCAGGGCAGTGGGAGGGAGAGAGATCGGATCAGCTGGAAGATGTTGGTTTCATTTTCCCAGGATGAGCTCTTTTAAATGTATATACACACACATACTACTTCTCCATTTATAAAATCTGTACAGATTTGCATGCAAAAATGGAAGGGGTCTGTGTCTTTCAAACGTAACCTATTTACAATGGGATAAATTCATCCTTAGTGTAACTTTTCTGCAGCTAGTGCAGTTACATCAGGGATGCCTTTATAGTGCAGTTACATCAGGGATGCCTTTATAGAAAAATCCCATAAAAATGGGAAGGATTGTTCCCCATCTTACTCAGCCAAGCAGGGGAGCATGGACTTCCCCACACATCCTTGTACTTGGTCTATATATATACACACACATCCCTCATAGAACTGGAAAGGACCCTGAAAGGTCATTGAGTCCAGCCCCTTCACTAGGAGGACCAAGTACTGATTTTGCCCCAGAACCCTAAGTGGCCCCCTCAAAGATTTAACTCCTAACTCTGGGTTTAGCAGGCCAATGCTCAAACCACTGAGCTATCTCTACCCCAATCTTAGTTCTAGAACATGATTCCTAGGAAACTCCACTACCTTGGAGTGCAAATGGAATAGGGAGAGGGCAAGGAGTAGAAAGAGCCTAGCATTGTCCTCCATCCCCTCCTACTATAAGGATGAATTTGATTTCAAAAATAAAAATGGGAATTCCCCTGTCTAAATTATGTAAAACTGTCTAATATTGGCTGTGCAGTCTTCGCTTTGTTATACCATTTGTCAGTTTGTTCTAGGAAAGGAAAATGTGTCGCTGAGGAATTGAAGGGAAATTTCAAAGTGAAACAAGCACACCTGGATCTGCTGTATCCCGTAAACATTTGTTTTTTAACATCTTACGGCATACAGCTTTCCATAAAATGCAGACTCAGGAAGATGAGGGGCTTGATCTTGCTGTCATTGATATCAATGAGAATGTAGTTAGTGAGGGCTGATCTAAAGCCCATTACAGTCAACCGAAAGGATCCCTTTGATACAGTGTGCTTTGGACAGGCCTTAAGGACAGTGAAAGCAGAATGTGGAGTACTACATCCCTAAAGAACTATAGGCCCAATTTTGATATTGGCTACATGGTATAAACCCAGAGTAATTCCAGCGATGTCAATGGGGTTATGCCAGTTTTACATCAGTGCAAATGAGCTCGGAATTTGGCCTTGTGGGCCCTATTTGTGTGCGTTCTGAGTACTTTTAAATAAAGTTTCCACCTTAAATGAAATGCAAGTATTATCTGTTTTTATATATAAACTCCTTGCTCTTTATTATTTAAAATGTCCAATGTAGTAGATGAAAACATAAATATTGACTGCAGCTGTAGAATTTAATAAAACCTCAGGTTTGAGCTAGCAAGTGAAAAAAATACATATTATTGGAAACTTATGGTCAAACTTGAAGCTTAAAGGAAATATTTTAGCACTATCACAATATTAAATTGCAATCATTATTTAATTTATCTTCTCTGAAATGACTTAAGGGAAGTACACCAAAAGCTCTATTTACGTAAGCCAGGAAATAAGTCAGTGATCAGCTAGGTGGATGAAGTAATTGAAAGCTGACAAGGGACAGTATAATGCCACTATTGTAATAACACTTAGAAGTATTGTTTGATTTTTGACTTGGTTAGAAATAAACGTTGCACTGTTTTCATTTCATCAAAAAAGCAAAGCAATAAAATAAAATGTGTTCCTTTTACTGAATTCTTGATTTTTTTTAAATTGAAAAATATCAGCTTTGGCACATCTGGAGGAAAGGCATGTTACCCACAATTACCAAGATTTTGAAAAAAATATATATGTATTAGAAATTAGGGTATTCACCATTCAGTGCTTCCAGAAGAAAGTCTGAACCCCTGGGCAACCTGTGCATTTCAATTGTCACTTTGAACTCTGGAACAAAGGATAGACTGTAAAACCAGTTTATAAAAAGTATTATGAGATACCACAACTGGCATTTTTATGACCTTATTAAACTACATTCAAGTGGCATAAATTATAAGTAATGAAAGTAAAAAGGATCTCTGTCTTGATTTTAATATCAGGATCATGCTTATTAGTTTGAGGGGTTTTTTCTGACTAGAAGGGATTTTTTGTTGTTGTTGTTTTCTTACCTTAGCAGCCAATATGATGAGGAAGTCATAAATGTCAGATTACATTAAAATATTTTTGTTCCTAGAATAACATCACTATTAAATTACTTGGGAGTAATGAGCAGTTTTTCTCACTAAGTAAAGCTAAACGTGTTAATTTAGATTCAAAACATTCCACCTCATTATGAAAGACACATTAATTTGCCAAGTTTAGAAGTATAAACTAGTATTTACACTCCAGAAAGTCTTCATTCCTTCAGGAGTGATGGTCCAGAAAATTTGGGGCTTTTAAAATACCCAGCGTTTGTGTTAGTAAGACATTTGCAGACCTTGGCTGAAGGCAGACTCATTTTGGGCCAAGTCCTTACACAAGACCCAATACTGTGCTGCCCTAGGGGGATGTTAACACTGCAATCTGTGGTATGATTGCAGCACATGTAGACGTACCCAAGCTAGCATTGATCTAGCTAGCTCAAATAACAATAGCAACAAAGTGGTGGCAAGGTGGGCAGCAGCATGGACTAGCCCCACTTGAGTACATACCTGGGATGTCAGGTAGGGCTGTACAGCTGGGCTGCCATGGCTTCATTGCTATTTTTATTCGAGCTAGCTAGAACAAAACTAGCTTGGGCATATCTATATGTGCTGCAGTTTCACCTCTGACTGCAATGCAGACATGCCCTAGGTGGCTGGCTTAAGCCCAGAAGTAGCTTAGGGCAGGTCTTCAGTACGGGGGAAAGTCGCTCAAAGCTACACCGTTTGAGTTGCTTTAGTAGCATTGATCCACTGGTAAGTGGACACAAGCCCTTAAATCTGTTGGCCTGGAGGAGCCAAGCAGCAGAGATCCCATCACAAGTGTGATCTTGTGTTCTCTTGTATGCCAGAGAGTTGGGTTCTCTTGCAGGTTTCTGAGGCTCATCATAGCTAGGGAAGTAGCATGTGAGTTGGCCAATGGCAAAATTATTGGTGAAATTGCAGTTTGCCTGTGTAAAGACTTCAGTACTTGGCCCAGTGGAAGTTTTCTTCGAGCAGGGAGTGTAGAATTGGGCCTTTAGGCTCTCCTTCCTTTATAGAAATTCCATCCTTTAGAAAAAGGCCTGTACTTGAAACATCCTGTGGTATATTAGAGAATGTGCACCAGTAAGTCCCCCAAATATATTTTAAATATTTATTTAAAGTATTTTAGATTTTCATATGGCCAGATTGTCCCTGCCCTGGTGCGGGGAAAAGGACCCAAGAATCTCTCTCCGTGCCCATTCCCCTCATCCTCCATGTTCCAGGGACAATACCATCCCTGTGCTGGAAGGCATAATGTTCTGTGCACCTCTAGGCTACCCCACACACACCTGTTTTTTACACCCGTGCATTGAGCTGCCTGGTCACAGAGAGGGCAGCATGCTGCACCAGCCCCTCCCCTTCCTTTCTTTCCCTCCAAACATGAGAGAACTAGAGAACATTGTACCTTCCTCAGGCACAATCCCTGACACAGTTTGTCCAGGAAGGGGTAGCTTTGCCCACCCTCCTGTAAAGGCCACTGGCTAAATATCACAGTATGGTCAATAGTTTGTTGTAAAGGGTAAATATGGATTTTATTACACCATCAGTTTTTTTAAGGATACCAGAAAGAAAACAAAGGATTATTCAAAGTGTTGGGAAGGCAACAGTAGCCATGAATGTCATGGCTACTATTGAATGTCGTGAATGAGAAGTTATAGAATTGCATCCATAAAGCTGCCCCAGAACTGGCAGCACTGAAGACTTCAAAAAAAAAAAAAAAAAAAAAAAAACGTGAATCTGAAGGGAAATAAGGAGATATCTGAATAAATGACAGGAATAACAGACATTTAAAATCTGGGCAAAAGAATATGAACAAAGCTAAGGGAAAAAATCAGAACAATGTGCTCTGACCAAGATAGGTTGAAGTAAATAAACGTTTGTAAGTGAAATATTCTCATTGAAATGTACAATCACCCTTAATCATTGTTTTCACTTTTTTTTATGTTGCATTTTGTAACAAACTCATACAAGAGCCTATAGTTCGCACAAAGACTGCTTTTACATTGGGAACTTGAAGAGTGTTTGATACAAAAACTGCCATTTCGTAAAATTGTGAATAAAGGAAAACTGAAGGGGTGCAAAATCCCACAGAACACTGAAAAATATGTTTTTAAATCTACACACACACAAATTTCTGCTTGAAAGCAGTAGGAAAATGGTTCCCTGCAGCACTACACAAAGAAAATAAATTAAAGATGTGGCACACAAGAGACGTATTCTCCAGAGTACTGTTTGATTGACTGGTAGAAATTTTAACTTTCACCAGAAGACATCTCTAAAATTATGGTGAAACAAAATAAATAGGCCATAAAGATCAGAGAAGGTGCAAAGCAATAGGAGAAACTGGTGTTAACTTAGACTACAATTTATAGTTGATTAAACTTGACCCTCAGCTTTGAATATGACTTCCCTGTAAGGACTCAAATAATGTGTTTATACCTGCTGAAGGACATGGTACCTGCAATGTGAAACATAGCAGGGCTGCAGCTGGCTTTTGCTGTTTGAGAAGATGTGTTTTGTATTGCTATCACAGGTTTAACTAAAGAAGCTTGTCTGCTGAAGTAGTAATCATGTGGTATGTACTTGACACCCAGGTGGTGTTGTCACAAGCATTTCAATCAGATGGAGTAAGATTACACTTAACTCATGGAATAATTAATAGAGTTTGAAGAAAAAAATAAGTAAAAATAATCTAACGATGGCATTAATTAGTCACCACCTTATCCACTTTCAAATTTCTCCTTAAAAACCCACTTCTGTCTTGATGACTAGAAGACACTGCCAGCTAACAATGGCCCACTTAAGCCAAGGCTAATACTCCTTTTGATAAGATGTTTGTTTGATACATGTTACCTCATCCTCCCTCTCTCTCTCCTGCCCCTGTCTGTTATGCTCACCTCTTGAGACCTGTTTTAACATAGATTGTAAAGTCTTTGGGTCAGGGATGAACTATTTAGTAAGTGTATGTACAACACCTAGCATGATGGGGCATTGGTCCATGATCAGGGCTCTTAAATGCTACTGTAATTTAAATAATAATAGTAATTAAGATAGGACAAGTGAAGAATCTCATGAACTACAGATGTATTCTGAATCAATTCTTAGTGTTATACATATTCCTCCCAAAACTAACGAGGGCCTAAACTACCTCACAATCTATTGATGATCACATTTTAAACTTTTTTGAAATCACTTTACTCTTTGATCATAAAAATAAATAAATGCCTAAGCTAAAAAATGTAGACTCAGGACAAACATGGCACAAAATCGTGCCTAAAGAAAATGTGGAAGGAAAAAATGAGTCTCAATGATAGGACAAAATTTCTGTAGAAGCTTTTACGGAGTCTATGTGCCTGGACCATGGCTAGATGATATTCCAAATCAAGAAGATAAGGTGGTGAAGAAAAGAAGGAATGTTGGGTTTTGAGTGTCAGTCTGAAGCACAAGTTGCCTCCATATAAAAAGATTATGATGACAATATGTTGCCAACCTTGTGGAGTAGGAATGTGGGTAGTTAAATGGGTGACTGAGCAGAATATAGCAACTGGGGAGCAAAACAGAAAAGATTTGTATCACTTAGAGATGGTGCAAACAAATACACAAGAGCAACCCAAATTAGAATATTGAAGACTGAATGCTAAACTGAAAAGGGTTGATCGTATGGTGAGTTGAAGAAATTAAGTGTGAATTGTGGTCTGATGGAATGGGCACCTGCTAGCTATGAAAATGAGAGGTTCACTGAATTTGTGCAATCATGTTTGGCTTAGGACACAGATTCTGAGTACTCAGCTGGATTTTCATCCATCAGCGTGTAGTGCAAATCAGATCAGAAATATGTTAAAAATAATTATTGTCTTGTGGAATTTCAGCTTTAAGCACCCCAAGTGTCTGAGCAGGCCTATTATTTCCAGTTCCATAGATAAAAACATTGGGTTCCAAATATTTGATTGTATATTTATTTTAAAATTTTCACTCACTCTGTTCCAAAGGTTGATGGTACATGTACAATCATTCAGAACTCAAAAATGAAAAAATAAATATATGTGGGGTTCTCTGTCTAAGACTGATGCTCTCTCTCTCTCTCTCTCTCTCTCTCTCTCTCTCTCCATTGTGTTAAAATGTGACTTCTGGTCATATCAGATTGACATTGAATTGGTGATCAATGAGCCAGAAACACTACAGAACTTTAACAATGACAGCACCAAAAACAAACAAACAAACAAAAAGTAGTCTTTTTTGTATGAAAGAAATGCTGCATAAATTTGGTAGCAGTTAATAAAATACAAAGAACAAAATCAGTGCATAGTGTGATTAATGATGACTGTAGCATAGTATACTACCTTCTTCCTTTTATAAAGGATATGCCTTCATTGCTTTCAGGGTAGCCCTTGATGTTGCAATGATATTTGAAGGGTGTCTACGGATCTCTGGTAAGATGAATTCATGTGTCTTTTTTTTTTTCCAATGGATCAGTAAAGCTGTATTATTATTCCTTTGAAATCTCTGTGTTGGAGGGTTTCCACCATCCTTAAGGAATGTGTAGGCATGTCTGATAGACAGGGTTATATAGTGCATCCATCTGTAGTTCCAGGGTGTCTGAAGTTAGTCCCTGGGTACTGATAACATGAGGTGTGGTCTGCCAGAGGATGCTTTTTATTAGTCACATCTTTAGCTACTTGAGTAGGGAAGCATGTAATTTAAGAACTAAAAAGCTGCTTTAAGTGTGCGTAAGGCATCAAAGAGACTAAAACAGAAGAAAACAGAGCATGGAATATAAGATCTTAAACCAAGCAGGACTTCTAAATGATTTTTAAAATGAAACATCAGCGACATTAAGAAGAAGGAAGGAGAGAATGAGTGAGCTACAAGCTCTATGTAAACATGTGTAAATGGCTTTAGAGCTGCACAATCTAAGAAGCATCGCGGAGACTAAAAAAATGAGAGAGAGAGAGAGAGAGTGCGTGTGTGTCGATGAGGTGACAGAATGCATGCAAAATACCTGTGACACTCACAAATAGTTGTGTAGTAACTTGTTCACACAAGGTGTGCTCAGATTTCATATTGTTTATTACCAAACACTGACAGTGCACTATGCTAATAGGATCTAATCAATGGCAGTTTTGTCACTGACTCACTGGGATCAGGATGTAGTCATTACAGAAGAAAGAGCCAGGCTCCTCAGACTCAAAAGCTAAGTAAAGTTTGCTATGTTCTTATGACTCATAGTTTATATCTTAAATAAAGCATTGCTTGGGCCATATTTGGCATATAGGGTCAGAACTGAGGTCCAGCCAAACTACACACAGTGCAGATTAAGTGCTGGTTGGTGCAAAACTCACCCAAATGCTCAGTCTGAAACAGCCTAATGTCTGTTCAAAATTACTCTGGATGCTGATGGTGCATATGGCCTGAAACTTTAACCAGGGATTGGCACACCATAGGAGCACCTCAGCCAGACCCCTGTTTTCATGTCTACATCCTCTATGCCAGCAGCAGGGAGACAGTGGGTACAGGAGACTATCTGAGTAAGAGAAAACAGTATATAGCAGCACCAATGATAAATGAATGTACAGGCTTACAAGGGTGGAGAGACATGTCATGCACACAGCTGTGTTCAAAGGATAATTCTGTTTTTCAGATTGAACAAGGATTATCATATGTGTACACAGGAATGGACTATGTAGGATGCAGGACAATATTTTTAATTTTCCAAGGGAATATTGTATGGCAAAGGGGCACCCTACTGGGTCACCTTCTGATTTATTACACCCAGGCAAATCCAAAGTAACACTCTTGATTTAAGTGCAGTTACCTTGGGATTACATCACTGTAATGGCAATCAGAATTTTAACCATTGTGTATGAGAGCAGGTGTGTCTTGGGAAATTATAGGTACAGTGTATGGTGGTACAGAGTAAATAGGCTTATGTAGTTAAATATTTGAATTTTGTAAGCTTCTGATTCCAATTTGTTACAATTTAGAAGCAGACCTATGATAAATTTGTGGAAAATTTCCAAATTCTCTTTTCAATTCACAGGTTTTATTTTTCTTATTGTGTATATATATTTGTTCAGTTTTATGTTTTGCTGTGGAGTTTGGTGCCGAAGCAAATGTTTTCATGAAAATACGAAGATCTGTCACAGGGTGAAGAGTGTACATTGTCATATTTTATTGTGGTGACTTCTCTAATACATATGCCTAATGGGGAAAAATAGATCAGCGATGAGAAAAATGTTAGAGGTTTCCCTTCTTCAGTACTGTAAACCGTTGAATGGTTGCATTTCAGTCAAGAAATAGTATCAGCTTATCTCTTTCTTCTTTTTAAAAAAATGGGAGGAAGGAACATTGACTTTCTGCCTACACCTGCACTGAAAGCACTCCCAGAATGGCAGTGGCACACTCCCAACATCTGCTCCTTTCATTGAACTTAGCTGTAAATTGAAATTCCATTGCAATGTTTTTAGACTCAGTTGAAGTAAGAAGACTGTCAGAAATCCTCTTTAAACTCACCCTTATCCAAACAGGAAGCTGACCTCTAACCCCCGGACGTAACAGTACACCAGTGGAAATTTCATTATCCCCGTTTCAGCTGTACTAAGTGAAAATTAATTGTGTAATTATCTGGATGAGCGCATGTGTAAAATTTTACAATGTGCCAGTTAGATTAAGTAATGTGTTAGTGGCATGGTTTAGTGCAGAGTCAAGACTGTCTTATAAAAACTGCATAAAAAGTTCAACAAGGTTTGAAGGAAAAAACATATGTCTGAACAAATGTTTTACATGAGAAAGTAATGTAATGCGTAATACCATAACCTGACTAAAATTTTAGCCTTCCATGATGTAGGTAAATCTGATGTAGTAGAGATTTTTAATGTGTAAGTTTAAAATAGATAACTGAATGGCCAAAATATTAAGTCACATAGCTTGGCATTTTGATCATACACATTTCTGACTCTAAAAACTAAATAGTGTGTGACATATTATTAAAACATTGTTCCTCCACTGTATAGATCACCATTCACCTACATAGTGAAACCTTTTGTCTCTTCCCTTGACAATAATATTAATACATAAACTACTATTTAAACTAACTAAAATACAGAGGCAAGATCTAGATTCACAGATTCATAGATTCATAGATTATAGGACTGGAAGGGACCTCGAGAGGTCATGGAGTCCAGTCCCCTGCCCGCATGGCAGGACCAAATACTGTCTAGACCATCCCTGATAGACATTTATCTAACCTACTCTTAAATATCTCCAGAGACGGAGATTCCACAACCTCCCTAGGCAATTTGTTCCAGTGTTTAACCACCCTGACAGTTAGGAACTTTTTCCTAATGTCCAACCTAGACTTCCCTTGCTGCAGTTTAAACCCATTGTTTCTGGTTCTATCCTTAGAGGCTAAGGTGAACAAGTTCTCTCCCTCCTCCTTATGACACCCTTTTAGATACCTGAAAACTGCTATCATGTCCCCTCTCAGTCTTCTCTTTTCCAAACTAAACAAACCCAGTTCTTTCAGCCTTCCTTCATAGGTCATGTTCTCAAGACCTTTAATCATTCTTGTTGCTCTTCTTTGGACCCTTTCCAATTTCTCCACATCTTTTTTAAAATGCGGCGCCCAGAACTGGACACAATACTCCAGCTGAGGCCTAACCAGAGCAGAGTAGAGCGGAAGAATGACTTCTCGTGTCTTGCTCACAACACACCTGTTAATGCATCCCAGAATCATGTTTGCTTTTTTTGCAACAGCATCACACTGTTGACTCATATTTAGCTTGTGGTCCACTATAACCCCTAGATCCCTTTCTGCCGTACTCCTTCCTAGACAGTCTCTTCCCATTCTGTATGTGTGAAACTGATTTTTCCTTCCTAAGTGGAGCACTTTGCATTTGTCTCTGTTAAACTTCATCCTGTTTAACTCAGACCATTTCTCCAATTTGTCCAGATCATTTTGAATTATGACCCTGTCCTCCAAAGTAGTTGCAATCCCTCCCAGTTTGGTATCATCCGCAAACTTAATAAGCGTACTTTCTATGCCAATATCTAAGTCGTTGATGAAGATATTGAACAGAGCCGGTCCCAAAACAGACCCCTGCGGTACCCCACTCGTTACGCCTTTCCAGCAGGATTGGGAACCATTAATAACAACTCTCTGAGTACGGTTATCCAGCCAGTTATGTACCCACCTTATAGTAGCCTCATCTAATTTGTATTTGCCTAGTTTATCGATAAGAATATCATGCGAGACCGTATCAAATGCCTTACTAAAGTCTAGGTATACCACATCCACCGCTTCACCCTTATCCACAAGGCTCGTTATCCTATCAAAGAAAGCTATCAGATTGGTTTGACATGATTTGTTCTTCACAAATCCATGCTGGCTGTTCCCTATCACCTTACCACCTTCCAAGTGTTTGCAGATGATTTCCTTAATTACTTGCTCCATTATCTTCCCTGGCACAGAAGTTAAACTAACTGGTCTGTAGTTACATGGGTTGTTTTTATTTCCCTTTTTATAGATGGGCACTATATTTGCCCTTTTCCAGTCTTCTGGAATCTCTCCCGTCTCCCATGACTTTCCAAAGATAATAGCTAGAGGCTCAGATACCTCCTCTATTAGCTCCTTGAGTATTCTAGGATGCATTTCATCAGGCCCGGATGACTTGCAGGCATCTAACTTTTCTAAGTGATTTTTAACTTGTTCTTTTTTTATTTTATCCGCTAAACCTACCCCCTTCCCATTAGTATTCACTATGTTAGGCATTCCTTCAGACTTCTCGGTGAAGACCGAAACAAAGAAGTCATTAAGCATCTCTGCCATTTCCAAGTTTCCTGTTACTGTTTCTCCCTCTTCACTAAGCAGTGGGCCTACCCTGTCTTTGGTCTTCCTCTTGCTTCTAATGTATTGATAAAAAGTCTTCTTGTTTCCTTTTATTCCCGTAGCTAGTTTGAGCTCATTTTGTGCCTTTGCCTTTCTAATCTTGCCCCTGCATTCCTGTGTTGTTTGCTTATATTCATCCTTTGTAATCTGTCCTAGTTTCCATTTTTTATATGACTCCTTTTTATTTTTTAGATCGTGCAAGATCTCGTGGTTAAGCCAAGGTGGTCTTTTGCCACATTTTCTATCTTTCCTAACCAGCGGAATAGCTTGCTTTTGGGCCCTTAATAGTGTCCCTTTGAAAAACTGCCAACTCTCCTCGGTTGTTTTTCCCCTCAGTCTTGATTCCCATGGGACCTTACCTATCAGCTCTCTGAGCTTCCCAAAATCTGCCTTCCTGAAATCCATTGTCTCTATTTTGCTGTTCTCCCTTCTACCCTTCCTTAGAATTGCAAACTCTATGATTTCATGATCACTTTCACCCAGGCTGCCTTCTACTTTCACATTCTCAATGAGTTCCTCCCTATTTGTTAAAATCAAGTCTAGAACAGCTTCCCCCCTAGTAGCTTTTTTTTTTTAGATCTAATCAGATCATACATCAAGTGCATAAGAAATGTAGATGCTAAACTTGCCTCTGTCATAGAGGTTTTAAGGGATAGAGTCCTAGGAAAAGCTATTTAGTGGAGATAATTTCCATTTCAAAGACCACTGGATTGTTTGGATAGCAGGATCTCTGGATGAAAGATGCTGCTTGGGTAGACACAATTTTTTTTTTTTTTTTTTTTTGGAAAAGCAATATTCTCTTTAAACAGGCATGCAGTGTACTGTCAAGGATTTTTATGCAATTTTATTAGCAATTAACAAATTTTATTAACAAATGCATTGCTAGTATTTTATCAAAATAATGGAGCCAAATTAATCCATGATATAATTCCACTAAAATCAATGGAATTTTACTAAAGTTGGATTTGCCCAGGAAGTCTTAATAATACAGTATGAAAATCTACCTGCAGAACTCTGCTATTGGATCTGTAATGAGAAGTGAGGAGAGAGCCATTTTTTGAGTGCAAAATATCTGAGTGAATGGATTAACATATGCACTGGGGTCAAACAATAATGCAGTCTCTCACATCTCCTGTTGGGCATTAAACTGACTTCATTATAAGGAAAAAGTGTAGCTGGATACAACACAGGCATTGTATGATTGTACACTAGAAGATTTAGATTTTGCTGACAACATAGTTCTTCTAAGTGACAGCTCAATCAACATGCAAGTAAAGACTGAAAGACTGTCCAACATCAGAAAGAATGGGGGTTAGTAATTAGTTAAGGGGAAAAACAAATCTAATGAGAGTCCAGCAGGTCCCAATTCAAGCATTATGTTAGAAGGAAAAGGAATACAAGAGGTGAGACAAGTCACATACCTCGGCAATACCATGCAAGTGCATGGAGATCTCCAGAAGGAAATAATGGCACAAACTGGCAAGGTGGTAGCTGCATTCACCAGCTTGAACAAGATTTGGTCATCGAAAAATCTATAACTTAATGACCAAACTATGAATCTTCAACTGAAATGTTGTTTCCATCTTAACATGTAGATGTGAAAGCTGGAAATCCACCAAAAGTACAGACAGACATTGAGATGCCTTCAAAAGAAAATGCTTCAGTAAAATATTATTTAATGGCATTTAATGGAATTAATTTATAACAAATGCCAAGATTTATTAGAGTTCAACAATTCCTTATCTCTAAGGTTATGCAGAAAAGAAGATGGAAATATCTGGGAAATGTGCTAAGAATGAAGTGAGAACATTTGCCTTGGAAGGTATGCCATTGGGCAGTTGTAGGCACGTGTAAAAGATGCGAACTGAAAGACATCCTTGGTCAAACAGTACTTAGAGAGGGAAAACTCATGGTACTTGATAACACAGAGGACATGCAAAGAGCATCCCAGGATAGACAGGGATGGTGGAGCCTTGTTCATGCCTGAAAAGACATTTCATGGTATAGAATAGATTCAGAAATGATGGATTGTGTAGATAGTTTCTGAAGTGGATTTTAAATACTTCAAGTGCCGTTTTCAGAACAAGGGTGGAATTTTCAAAAGACCCTTATACTCCTAAGTCAATGAGGTGTTTTGAAAATCCCACCCAAGGTCTTTATTATAAAACTTAAATTTGTATCCATGATCCAATCACATTACAGAGATTGGAAAAATGATAACTGAGGCTATCAAAGATTGGAAAAATAAAATAAGTAATTATAGATGAGACTCAAAATCAACCTCAGAATAAGAATGGAAAACTTTTACTACTATTTTTCACAGAACTTTCAAACTGAGTTAAACTTTATCAGGGCAAGTCACTTTTTACACCAGTGCAGCTATAGCTGTGCAAAAAACCCTAGCGTAGACAAGGCCTTACTCACTAGAAACCTGAGTCTAAGTTTTGCATTCATCTATTTAGGTCCCAGTTCAGGAAAGCTCGTAAGCACATGCTTAAGTACCCTTTCTGAATAAGGATGCTTTCCTGTATCAGGGCTTTAGAGAACAGAAACAGGCCACATGTCCCAAGTGGTCACAAACAAATGTTTGGAATTGAAATATGTTAACAATTTAGAGCCATCTCTGCCTGCAGTAACTATGCCCCTGCAACCCTAGAGGCTTCTTATTTAGAATTGCATCTATGTGGCTGACTTAACTGGGGCTCCCTGAGCCGGGCCGGCTCCAGGGTTTTGGCCGCCCCAAGCAGCCAAAACCAAAAAAAAAAAAAAAAAGCCGCGATCGCAATCTGCGGTGGCAATTCAGCGGGAAGTCCTTCACTCCAAGCCGGAGTGAGGGACCTTCCGCCAAATTGCCGCCGAATACCTGCACCTGCCGCCCCTCTCTAGAGCGGCCGCCCCAAGCACCTGCTTGAGAAGCTGGTGTCTGGAGCCGGCCATGTCCCTGAGTGTAACTGGAGACAAAATTTTGCTCTTTCTGTGATTCCCTTTTCACTGCTAGTCTGGGCTGGATTGTGAGCAGTGGTTTCCCCAGGAATTGAAATTAGGGAGGGTGTTCGAATTTACAGGGGGGTATCAGGGCTGATAAGGGGTGAGACTGTAAGGGTGAAGGTGGGCTGTAAGGCACCATAGTAAATACTGAAAAATGTTTCATGACCATTTTATTAGATTTAACTCATGTTTTAAAATCATCACACAAATTAAAGTTGGCTACTCAAGCCTTCTATGAAGCACTACATCCTTCTTGGTTTCTTGTTATAATTTTGCACAATTCTGTTAATGAACTTCTTGAATGAAATGTGTTCATCTTTGGTGGCTTCTTGTGTGTCCGGTACTTCCATTCCTTCAATTGATATACTCAGTAGTTCATTCACATGATCAGGCAGAAGGCGACTTCTTTCAGAACACAAAATTCTATTCAATGATGAAAAAGAACGCTCAACTGTAGCTGTTGTGACTGGGAGTAGCAAGAGATGAACTCCTACTTCTTTCATCCCAGGAAACAACACAAAGATCGGGTCGAGCCACTAGTGATGATAAAAAAAAAGTTGAAGTCAAATCTTCATTCATTCATTGTATGATATTCCAGTCTGTGTTCAAATTCTCTATTCTGTCCTGATCACATGGCAGCCCCATTGCTGGTAGTGCCTCACTTCACTCAACTGTTGGTGTTTTATAGGACAGGCATCTGTAAAAGCTACGTAGAGGTTGAGTAGAATCTAGAAGTTGCTGTTGTAGATTTTTAAGACTCAAGTCTGTGTACTTTTTCAGTTGTCTTAACAAACACTTCTTGTCTTCTTCACTTAAGGATTCAATATAAATGCCTTCATTAGTCAACTTCTGGACTGAAGTCTTTGCTTCTTCCAGGACTTTTTCAATTGATATCTCTCTGATCCAAATGTAGCTTCTATTGCTGGACAAAGATCTACTACTGTTGTAGCAGATGCCTGGATGGCATTGTTTAATGACCCAAGTGGTTTCAACAGTAGACTTATGAGAGAGAGAATGGCAATAGTCTTCTCTGAACATAGTAGCAAAAGTTATCCACCAGCCTTACTACTTAGTTCCATCCCATCTTGGTAGATACTTTCCAAAGCCAATAATAATGGCTGGAATAATTTTAAGACAACAGCCAAGGATCGCTCATGAGAAAGCCAGCAAGTTTTCCCAGGTTGGACTAATTTGAACTTCAGTCCCAGTGTATCTTCTATATTTTCCAAGATATTCAGTCTTTTTGGACTCTTGCTGAAAAAAGAATATAATAAAGACATTAAATTTATAGCTTTTTAATGTCTTTTGAAGATTCTGCAGCTCATACTAGTGCTAGTTAGAGTAGATGGCCTCTGCAGTATGTATAGGAGAGATTAGGGTTACACTTTTCTCTGAGCAAAGCTTGTACTCCACCATGTCTTCCAGAGAAGTTTGCAGCTCCATCAAATGCACAAGCAGCCATCTGTTTGGGGTCCAATTGACAAGCATTTAACTCTTCTAAGATGTGGGTTGTCACAGATGCAGCCGATGTGTCTTCTATAACTTGAACATCTAGAAATGCATCTACTGGTCTACCCCTGACATCAATGACTTAATACTTGATTCCCATTTGCATCGGTGCATTCATCAGCCATGTATGCACATTTTTTGAATGTGGTGAAAGAGTTCTGCACTTTTTCAACTGTTAAGTCTTTCACTGTTGCATCGCATGCTTCTAGCCAGTCAGTTGAGTTTCTTGCAGAAAGATAGTGAGCATTTGCTGGTCTTGTTCAGAACCAGTGTTCAACTTCAGGATGAACAAGTGACAATGCACTTAAAATTGGCCTCCAGTTTGTAGTGTGTGGTATCTCTTGCTTAAATAGAAAGTAGGATGCCACAGCCATGTTTGTTCACATGAACTGTTGTGTCTCCAGCATTCTTAATAGCCTCATTAAGTACTTCTAAAATTGGCTTTGAAAGTGGGCTTATAAGGCTTTCTGCATGTTGATGCACTCCAGAGGCCTGGTGTTTTGCAGCCTTTTCACATAGTTTGTCAGCATTGGCTTTGCTGATCGGTTTGACAAACCAAGCTCCTCCACTTTTACCAATAGCATTGGGAAGCTTTCCTTCTTCGTAAGCTTTTTTGCAAGAGGTGCACCAGTAGCCATCTTTTGTAACTTCAATAAATGGGAACACTTTGACCGACAAACATCGGGAACTGCCTTTAAGTTTTGGAGACACTGTTTCTTCAGTAGGTAGCTGTATTTGTGCTTTGGGCTGGTCGGGTGTGGATATACCACTTGAACCTTCAGATGACATGTTGATATAATCTTGGTTCTTGATGTGTTCTTCACCTTGGTTAGTTTTTGAGGCCTTTCAGTGGAAAAATTGTTGTATTGTTTTTTGTCTTTTCATTTTCACTTTGACCTGCAACATATAAAAGAGATATGAATAAAGTAAATGTTTTGTTAGGATATGCAAATTTAACATAAGGATAATGCAAGTTACACCAAAACACATAACAGGTCTAGATTTCTAAAAAAATATAATTTTTTTAAAAAAATGTATTTAATTTAAATTGACTTTTGAAAAGTAAGCCATCATGGGATAAGAGGGAAGTCCTCTCATGGATCAGTAACTGGTTAAAAGATGGGAAACAAAGGGTAGGAATAAATTATCAGTTTTCAGAATGGAGAGAGATAAATAGTGGTATCCCTGAGGGGTCGGTACTGGGACCATTACTGTTCAACATATTCATAAATGATCTGGGAAAACGGGTAAACAGTGAGGTGGCAAAATTTGCAGGTGATACAAAACTATTCAAGATAGTTAAATCCCAGGCAGACTGCGAAGAGTTACAAAGGGATCTCACAAAACTGGGTGACTGGGCAACAAAATGGCAGATGAAATTCAATGTTGATAAATGCAAAGTAATGCACATTGGAAAACAATCTCGACTATACATACAAAATGATGGAGTCTGAATTAGCTGTTAACACTCAAGAAAGATCTTGGAGTCATTGTGGATAGTTCTCTGAAAACATCCACTCGATGTGCAGCGGCAGTCAAAAAAGTGAACAGAATGTTGGGAATCATTAAGAAAGGGATAGATAATAAGACAGAAAATATCATATTGCCTCTATATAAATCCGTTGTACATGCACACCTTGAATACTGTGTGCAGATCTGGTCACCCCATCCCAAAAAAGATATATTGGAATTGGAAAAGGTACAGAGATGGGCAACTAAAATGATTAGGAGTATGAAACAGGAGGAGGGATTAAAATGACTGGGAATTTTCAGCTTAGAAAAGAAACAACTAAGAGGGGATATGATAGAGGTCTATAAAATTTTGACTGGTGTGAAGAAAGTGTATAAGGAAATGTTATTTAATCCTTCACATAACACAAGAACTAGCAGTCACCCAATGAAATTAACAGGCAGCAGGTTTTAAAAAAACAAAAGGAAGTACTTTCGGGGGCAGAGGGATAGCTCAGTGATTTGAGCATTGGCCTGCTAAACCCAGGATTGTGAGTTCAATCCTTGAGGGGGCCATTTAAGGAACTGGGGTAAAAATCTGTCTGGGGATTGGTCCTGCTTTGAGCAGGGGGTTGGACTAGATGGCCTCCTGAGGTCCCTTCCAATCCTGATATTCTATGATTCTATGATACTTCTTCATGCAACATAAAGTCAACCTGTGGAACCTGTTAACCCTGTGCTAGGGGATGCTGTGAAGACCAAAACTATAACAGAATTTAAAAAAGAACTAGATAAATTCCTGGAGAATAGGCCCATCCATGGCTATTAGCCAGGATGGGGAGGGATGCAACACCATGCTCTGAGTGTCCCTAGCCTGTTTGCCAGAAGCTGGGAATGGTCAACAAGGGATGGGTCACTTCATGATTACCTGTTCTGTTCATTCCCTCTGAAGCACCGGGCCTTGACCACTATCAGAAGACAAGATACTGGGCTATATGGACCATTGGTCTGACCCAGTATGACCATTCTTTAATTAATAAAAATTAATTATAATAATAAAAATGTTTAGTACAGAAACTTCCCAACATAATGACCTCTCAAGATAGCAATGATGTGAGATAACAACCTTGGCAATTTTAAAAATTATGGCCTACTAGGAAACATATTTATATAAGTTTCCATTCCCAGTCACAAATCTAGCATTCTGGAGCAAAGTCACTAAAATATAGTCCAAGAAACAAATGTTTATTTAATGTGCCCCTCACTTTTCCCTCCACCGCACCCCACTCACCGGTGTTGTCCTTGGTCAGTGGAGACTCAGAGTTCAGAGGTGCTTTCATGTGAGTACACCTCCCAGGTGGGGGGCAAGAAGGCACCTTGCTCGTTCCTCCAGCTGCTCACTGTTCACTCTGGCCACTGCTGTTTGTTGTGCCACCGTTCACTGCACCACTCTGTTGCCAATGGCCCTGCGCAGTCACCTTCTGCTGCCACCTGCCACTGTGACCTCTGCGAGTTGGTCTCTTGAGGTTCCACCCAGCTCTCAGTGCTTTCAGCTGAGTTCTCAGTGGGGGAACCTCACTGCTAGTGCAGTCTGGGCTGTCTCTTCCACAGAAACACTGTCCCCACAGCAGGACTCAGCACTTAGACCCGATTATCAGTGATTTCAGCTGCAGTGGTCACTTAACAGAACAAAAGACTATCTATGGAGCCTAATCAGCTCTGTCTTTAAACGGTGGAGAGGGACAGGTCCCCACCCTCTCTCTTGATGCCCTCAATCAGCACAGGCTAAGTACAGTTCTACTGCCCTTTACTCATACAATAAGAACAACAACATTTCATTCCCCCCACCCCCCATGTCCCTACATTCCAGTGCTTTATAACCCTACCCCAGCCAAAATCTATCACTTGGGCAACACAGCTCTGTTTGCTGGATACCTAGGTAGATTAGGTGTGAATGTAAATACAATCTGGTCCTGAAGCCTTTCCCCCAGCCCCAGCTCATCACTAGCTGTCAGAGAAAGCTCATTTAGACTTTGCTTACAAATCATTACTTGAAATTATTAGATTGGCCAACATCACCGAAATGAATGCACTGACATTGTCATAAAAAACAACAGCTGTATAAGGAAGCTAGTCTATGTTCATACTTTTCAGATCTATTATATTTTTTCAGATACACATATTTTATCATACACATATGCTTTTAAAATGTGTATTAATGTTTCAATTTCAATTCACATTTCCAAACAGTCACTAAATTGGCATGTAACTAGTTCACAAAACTGGGGGGGGTTGGGGAAATTCAGGGGGGGGTGTAGGGAAATCATTGATTGTGAGGCCGGTGGGGTGCTCTCACAGGAGAGTAATTGGGAGGAATACTACAGGGGAATGTTTAAATCAATAAAAACGATGGTTCCAGAAGTGTAAAAAATAAATTTGCCAGTCTTTCTAGCCATATTAGGCTTGTCAATCTTCTTATTTTTAACAAAAACCTAAAATTGGAGCCTATGAGTAGAATTTCCAAACACGCTTGGCACTGGGCTAGCTCTGCTGGTATTTAAATCAATGATAAAATTGACTGAACTAGGCCAGCCCTGAGTACTTTGGATAATCTCACTCTAAGAATTGATTTCCTTTTAATCCAAAAAAGAGTATATTAAAATAGATGTTAGGTTAATATAGTTTGTAAATATTCCTTCAGTTTAGGTTCAGAACCTTTTGGAATCTAATTGTCAAAGTAGGGAAGCTATTTTCAATCTTGAAAACTCTTGCAATTTTATCATGAGATGTGGTATTTTTCTTTAAGCCTCAGCTCTTGTCTCACCCCATGTGAGAATCTTGACTTACATTTTTTTAAAAATGCAAGTCGCTAATTCTCATGGCAGTGGAGAAATGCATGAAAATGTGAACCCTGAAGCCTCAAAACCAAAAAGGCCAGTGAACCCCAAATGTAGTATTTTTTTTACCAAAATGGGTGATTTTTTTTTCAGTCCATTATGATTTTTTTGCCATCTGACTCATAGTTTTTGAACATTTGGGATAGGTGATACTGCTGTAGTGCCCCTGCCCACAGAATCCCACTGTCCCCACTTGCCATATATTGCCATTTGGTTGGAGAAAGTCACACAATCTTGATGTGGAAATGACCACAATGGAGTGTGATGTTAGATGTCCCAGCTCTTTGCAGGTAGCTGGCATAACAGACCTTGAGCGAACCACCCAATGACCACAAGATCCATTAAGACACAAAGGCACCGGCCAGGTTTATTGTTGACAAAGGATAGTAATAGTACCTGGCAGACCGTATGAGGATACTAAGACATGTATGCCTGTGACAATGGTCGCAGCTCAGTGAATGGTGGGACTTTCCATTCCCCCCTTGGCTGGCCAAAGACACTCCCTCTGAGACTCCATTTTATACATCAATACAAACAAGTTACGTATTGCCTCTCTGATGTGGTTAGTTACTGCCCCCTGATGTGGGCTGTTACCACCAATTACCTTATACATGTTGGTTTGATCAAAACATCTCTATCCAGCACACTGTCATCCTGACCTTATCTTTAGGAGGGGTCAGTGTGTTCTCATTACCTTTGGAGGGGATGTTTGTACCATACTTGGTATCGGGGTATTCTGGTACCATCCTTCTGGAATGTGTTTGCATGAGTGTCCTGTGCCTTGCCTTTCTTAGGAGTGTGTGTGTTTTTGCAATACCAGCCCTGTTCTTGACAGGTTCTATGAGCTTGACCACTACTTTAGTTCAGGCCTTAGGCCTCATACCAGGCTTTTCATACAAGGCCTTATGTCTCAGGCTCTCTTTCTACCACGGGGTGCTGCCCACCCAGAATTACAAAGCAGCCTCTAAGTAGCCCAGGACACCCATAACACTTCCATGGGCAGCAGCAGAGATAGGAGGCATATTCTGAAGTGAGCACTTTGCCCAATGTTTTCAAATTAGGCTGCCTAGAGTTAGGCATACTTAACTATGCTGAGGTACCTAAATAAAAGGGCCCTGATCCTCAGAGCGTCTAAGCACCCACTACTCCTATTGATTTCATGGAGAGCAATGGGTGCTCAACACCTCTGAAAATCAGAGCACTTATTTAGGTGCTTAACTTTAGACTCTTACGTTTGAAAAATCGGGACTTGGACTTCAGTTGTTTATAGTAAAATTTCTCTCAGAGCCACAAAAATAGACATGTCTATAAGATGTAACCACTTTTATCTCTACCGAAGAATATGCCTAAGTGACACCACTTCTGTTCTAGAGCAGGGGTTCTCAGCCTTTTCATAATATATATGAGACTCCCCAGCATTCATGATGACATCACATCCCTATGGCAACCAATCCTTCTCAACAGAGAGAAGACAGGTGAAGTAGACACAATGGAGACTCTTTAGTCAGGATGTCAGACACACAGAGACCCATTAGCTCCCTGGTTCTCCAGTTTGCTGGATAAGGACATGGTTTGCATCTTAATATTACCACAGAGGCTTGTCTAAATCTGGCCCAGATTAAGCAATCATGGAATGGATTGTTGGACTACCCAAGTACTTGATTATATGGAATAATAGTATTAAAGTATTTTAGTTGTCTTTTAACACAATTTAACAGCTGGAAAGAGGGAAGACGGCCAGCGCCATATGACCAGCTGAGTCTCCAGAAAATACCATCCAGTGTTCCACAGACCACCCTTAGAATACAGACCACAGATGGAGACATTTTTTTGTATTAAAGCAACAGATTTTTTCCCCTCTGGATCCTTTTCAGAATCTATGCAGTGTTTTAACAAAAATCTGTCTGGCGCTCCCCAAATAAAGAGCTTTGGAAACTCATGGACCCAGATTCTCCAGTCTGCAAATGCTACTTTGCGCCACATGAGCAGCACAAAGGGGTCTTGAAATGGCTGAAGACAGCCAATGGAGAACTTTTTTCCTGTGCAGGCAAACTCTCCTCAGATGTACTTCTGGTGAAGGAGTCTCTGCTACTTGCTGTGTCAGCTTCCCTCCTCTCCGCCCCAACCTCCAGCACAAGAGAAAGTAAGGAGTATGATGGGGACAAGGAGGAGAGTGTAGATCTGTTGTGTCCATTGTTCCAGTAGCATTGGATCTGCTTAACTTTTGCTGGAGATAAGGGAGCTGCAGCTGTCCCCATGTGGCTGCCCCTCTACTCTATTTGAGCACAGCTTAGATGGAGTGAAGAATCAGATCCTTAGAAGTCTTTGCCTTTGAAATTCACATTGATTTAAAGCATGCACTGTTTTTTTTTAAATGTAACTGTTGTTCCTCCACAAATGGTCTTGATGATTCATCTCATTAACCCAAGTTTGCCAATTTTGGTTGGATGTATTCCTGGAGATTTCATCACATGACATAATCTTTAATTAAAGATTAATCTTTAATTCCCAGAGACTCCAGGCTAATCCTGGAGGGTTGGCAACCCTAGTTTAGTGACACCTGGCCTCTGAACCCTTTGTATGTGTGACACAACTACATCATAGCATACAAGGAAATTAGTTTATTAATTTGACAATTTATTAATGGTAGACATGTTTGTTTTACTTTAAGAATGATTGATTTCTTTGCTTTCTATGAAGTCAGGAAACATGCACCCAATAAACCTATGAAGTGTGAAAGGCATTACCTATATTATGCCCAGAAGTGAAAGCCTATAAAAAGGTTAGCAGCAAGAAGTAACTGGGGGCAAGATATTCCTTTGCTAGGGGGAAAGAAACTAAATAAAGTCACTGAGCTAAAAATAAATGGCAGAGTATCAGATCTTAGAAAACATACCATATTTTCTTGAAGAACAGAAATATAAGACAGCAAAGGGAATTCTTTTCCTCACTGTCCCACTTTTATCCCAAAGATCTGAGGAAGTCAAATGAAAATTTCCTGGCATCCTGGGGCAATGAAATAATCTCAGTCTTCTTGTGAAACCACATTAGTGTGGAGATCGAACAGTGGTTCTTTTGAGAACAGTAAGTGCTATATAAGCATCATGTTTCCCAGGAAACGGAGGCTTTGTTTATTTGTACAGAGCTATGCTACTAGTGTAATAAGAAATAAACTGCTCGAGTAGAGAGACAGACCTGAATACCTATCATGTCAAAATATGTCAGCTTTCAGTTTTGTGACTGAGTCAATTATCCCTGTAAGAAGTACCAGAGCTGATTATGGTACTGAGTCAGCAAATCTGTTAGACATGTGCGTAAATGCATTGCGGAACAGGGAAGGACTTAAGCAAATGTATAAGTGCTTTGCTGTATCAGAGTCTATTGGCTACTGGATACTATCTGTACATAATTATGCACAGCCTTCAGAACGTGCAAGTTCAGTTGGCTGAATACAGTCACGGGTCAGTCTCTCCAGGAGACAAACTAGCCAGGTGGGCAAGATCAAAACGTGTCTCCCATTTTAAGAAAACCCACCCTTGACCTCACTTGGCTCTCCAACTACACCCCTTCTCCTTTTCTCTCTTTCATCTCTGAGCTCATTGAATGCACTGTTTACAGTTGCTGTCAGGAGTTACTCTTCTCTAATTCCACGCTAGATCCTCTTCAATTTGGCTTCCACCCCTTGCACTCATCTGAAAGCGCTCTCACCAAAGTCTTTAATGACCTCTTCTTAGCCAAGTCTCAGAACCAGTACTTCATCCACACCCTTCCTGACCTGTCAGCCACCTTTGACACAGTCAACCATGCCCGTCTTCTAGAAATCTTGTCTTCCTTTGGCTTCTGTGATGCTATCCTCTTCTGGTTCTCCTCTTACCATCCTGATAATGTCCTCCAGATGATACTACTTATAGCCCCTTCCAGTTTCCTGTGGGGGTTCCTCAGGGATCTGCCCTTAGTCATCTTTTCTTCTCACTCTGCAATTTATTTCTGGGTAATCTCAACCACAAACACAAATTCAACTACCATCTCTATGCTGACAACTCACAGATCTAGCTCTCCAGCCCTGTCTCCTTCTGACCAAGATAAAAATCAGTACCTCACACATCTCCTTGTGGATGTGTAGCCATCAACTCAAGTGCTACATGGCTAAAACAGAGCTCTTAATCTTCCCCACTAAGCTCTCTAGGCTATCTCCTTTCTCGATTACTGTGGACAGCATCACCATTTTGCCTATCAAGCCCTAAACCTGGGTGTCATCTTTGATTTAGGCCTCTCTCCAGATCCTCACATTCAGGCTCTGTGTAAGTTTTGCAGATTCTTTCTGCATAACATATCAAAGACATGGTTTTTCCAATCCATCCACACAGCTAAAACTGTCATCCAAGCTCTTATCATCTCACGTCTTGATTACTACAACATCCTTCTTTCTGGCCTGGACAAATGCAATCTTGCCCTGCTTATATCCACTCAGAATGCTGCGGCAAAGGTCACCTTCTTAGCCCATCACTTTGTCCATGTCAACTTTCTATTTCAATCCCTCCACTGGCTCCCTCTTTTATGTTGCATCAACCATAAGCTACTTATTTCCACTTTCAAGGCCCTCCACAGCCTATCCCCACCTTACCTGTCATATCTCATTCAGGGGTGTCATTTCAGGAAAATTCGAGGAGGGGGGGAGGGGACTTGTGTCAGCATATAGAACATTATATATTATATGCTTTGAGCAGGGGATTGTCCTCCTGGGATGGGGAAGACCGCTAGTTGAAGTCTTTGGAGTGAAGCTCAGTCTCCCACATCCCTGGGTGAGTGCTCTAACCACCAGGCTATAGAGTCATTCCCATGCTTGTATACATGCTCGATCGCTCTCTTGCCCAAATGACTCTTAAAGTATTGGATTAAAGTGGAACAGCTTCAACAGGAGAGATTGAGGAAACCCCATATTCAAATATCCCATAGCCCACTGGGTAGGGCACTCAGTTCAGAGGTAGCACATCCCTTTTCAAATCCCTTCCCCCTGGGGAAGGGATTTGAGGAGAAGGAGGGACTTGAACTGGGGATCTCCTACATCCCAGGTGAGTAACCTAACCACTGGGCTAAAGGTTGTGAGGGGTCTGCAACTTCTGCTGCTGCAGCAAAAAATGCCATAGGCACCTTACTTCAAAAGAGGATTCTCATTCATGAATCCTTAGCAGAGATAAGCAGGTGCTTAAGTCTATGAGAGGGATGGGGCTTAGCACAGATCCCTCTCATTGGCTGGTTTTAGGCAGCTTCTCACCTAGCATGCTGGCTTTTGTGAATCATGTCCTAAGGAGCCTCTCTCTCTTCATGCATTGTATAGGGAGCCTAAGCACCTAACTCAGGCTTTGTGGATTGTAGTGTGTTCCTGTGATATTCTAGGCACTTAAAAGTTAGGCACTGTGATGCCTAAGTACCTTTGTGAATCTAGCCCTAAGTCCCTCGGTCCCTAAATTCCCCATCTGCAACAGAGGGGTAGTACTGCTACTTTTCTCCCACACTTTGACTTCTCTGTTTAGGGCCCAACCCTTCAAAGACTTAGGCATATGCTTTACTTTATGCACTGTGGGTAATCACATTGATTTAACAGGATTATGCATAGTGCATAAAGTTAAGCATATGTGTACATCTTTGCTGAACTGGGGCTACAGACTGGAAGATCTTCAGAGCAGGGACTGTCTTTGACCTCCTTATAAACTGCCCAAGTATTATTTAGAGAAAATCTATAAGTTAGAGATGTGATAGAACAGGAGCACATATCACAAACATCCTATGGTCTTATCTGAATCTTTGTACGTTCTTGGTCATGGCAACTTTAGAGCTACCAAGTGTCACATAATTCTTGTGACACTCACACATCTGCCCTGTCATACATTCCCTCAGCTCAGCAGGAGCCTCATACATCCATCTGGGCTGCAGGCAGAAGCTGTAATTCCCATGTCCAGCAGCCACAGGCTGCTGGGTGCTTGATTTCAGATGGCTGCTCTGTCTCTTCTCTCTGGTCCCACTGCTGGCACCAGGACAGGAAGGAGAAAGAGGTGGTGTCAGCAGCAGCTGGTGAGGAAGGAACACAGCCAGGGAAGACTGAGAATGGGAGCAACACAGGACAGGGCTGAAAAGGGATAGGGGAAGAACAATTATTTGCAAAATAACTCATTAAAAATTGAATAAAATGCCACATGTAGAGCCGTACAAAATTTGGCAGCTGTGTAGCTGCCTGATTTATTTGATTGAGAGCAGTGGAGTCAAATATCCAGCCAGGTTGAAGTATTTAACAGGCTCCCATGTCAGATTTTGATTCTATAGAATGTAAGCTTTCCATTTAAATTAGAAGGAAGAAAGGAAGGAAGGAAGGAAGGAACGCCTTTATAGTTGTGAAGATAACATTGGATATGTGACCTGACAGCATCTTATCTTCGACCTGGCCTACACTCATGAACAATAGACCTGATTCACCAATCAGTGGCCTACAATCAGCATAGCTACACTAGGGCTGACTCCCACTGTAGACAAAGGCAACTCAGAGTTTGCCCTGACTTAGCTAAGTGGGGCTTACTCCTGATTTAAGCACATGTTTACAGATCTGGCCTCCTATCCTCTTTCTAGAGAACTTCAACTTGATCATTAATTACACAGAATATTTGGCAAAATGGTAGTACTCGAATACAGCACCAATTCTGCAACAGACATCAGAAGACCTCAAAGAATGCTATTCCTTTTCTAAAAGAAATGAATCCCTTTCTGCATAGCCCACCAATGACACTCCCCAAATCATGAAACTTTAGATTGACAATGTATACATATGTTCATATATTTGGACAAATGGCAATTAAAACAATTTTAAGGGGAAATGCTTGATATAAGACATGTCTAGAAATATTAAAAGAAAAATATATGGAAATTTACAGCACAGTTTTAGAGAATGGTTAGCGAAAGGATCAAAAGTGTAGAAGCAATTTATATACATGCACAAATGTCATTAATTTCTTGTAGCTACATTTTAAAAACTTATTTTGTTTATAATATGTTGTCTGTGTAGGGGTTGAGTTAAACAAAGTTCTGATGTGATCCATTTATCAGTTCCTAATTGGGGTTTATTATTACAGAGCTGTCTTTGTTTATTAATTGTACTGCTCCCTAAGTAGTTATTGTTTGGGTGGGACTCCTGCTGGTGGCTCACTGTCTCCTATGGGGTTTATCTTCACCCATCCAACAGCTTATGAGACAGTATTATTCATCCCGTCACAAGCAAACTTCTTGTCACATGATACCTGGCATACTCTGTCGACTCTATCATGGGCTCACTATAACTGATCCCTATAAACTGCAGGGTGAGAGCTGCTTTAGCCTTTTCACAGATGATGGATGCAGATTAGCAGATCTAAACAATTAGTTAGGGTTAGGGAATGAGCATTTGTGACAATTAGGGCAGTTAAGCATCCTGCTGACGGCTGTGGTGACAGCAGACAGTAAAACTACACCTTGATGAAATGCGAAAACTCTCTGCCTTTGTGATTTACAGGCAAGTTGACTTATCGGTTTTATGGTACTTAACTACAGTGGTCACAAAACCAGGCACTAACACTCCTCTCTCTCTAATGAACAATGGGAAATGGCAGACACAAAGTGATGCAATTCAATTCTGGTGGAGTTTGTCCGATGTAAGCTATTTGAAGGAATGATGCAAACCTGTCAGGCAAAAGGAGAGCAAGCTGAATTCTTATATTATTTCTGGCTCTAGGGGAAAAAATAGATTTAATGCTGTAGGATATGCCATTATCTGAGAAAGTTTGTGTTCCCCTCATGATTTTTGCATTAAAAACTGCCACTTAAACGCTTTTGTTTCAAATCCTGAAGCAGCTGTTTAGCGAATGTATTTTTAAGTATACATTAAGAACAAATGATCCCTTGTTTTTTAACCCCTTGATTCTGGGAGTCTGGATTTCCAGGTGTGCAATGATCCCATTTCCAGTCCCATTGTGCTCCTATTACCCATGAGAGAGATTTCAAATATTTGTGGTCAGTTCAATGGAATTTGTTGTAAGTGCCAACAAAAATTAATCTGTACCAATTCTGGGAGGTGGGTGGGTTTTGTTTTGTGTTTTTTCTTTTGGTGGGAATGTTTTAAATGTCTATGCCAAGTTGAGAGCCAGATGTGGGTTTTCTTTGAACCAGAAAAGGATGCACTGTGGAGTGGGTTAGAATCTTCAGACAATGTTCTTCCATAAGATCAAGAGGCAAATGTAAATTGCTGTACAGTGGTTCTCACTTAGATGTTAGAATTACAGGATATTAAAAATTAAACATAAAGGTACTGCAGTTTTTCACAGGGCATCTGGAAATGAAAACATAAAACAAATGATTACTATCAATCAGTGAAGTGTGATAACAGCTGAAAGCATTAAAGCTAGCCTAGAGAATCCAAATTGTTTGTGCCAGGTGGGCGGAGAGATGGGTGTCACATAATGTAATCCAAATAAATCCTTAAATGTACCAGTTCATACTGGGTTAAGACAATATGGTGTCATTCATTTCACCAAAGTGACAGGCATCCACAGATGGATAACCAGCAACAATGGGACTTATAATTAGAGCTATGCAAAACTTTCAATATGAAACCTGAAGCCACACACAACTCTCCTGATTTCAAGTTTCATTACTAACGTGAAACTCAGTCCATGTTTGAAAAGGTTCACTAAGATATATGAACTGGGGCCCTCTTTTATGTGAACATGAACTGACTGATGGTTTTGAAGAGAAACCTGGTTCAACCCCATGGTTTCCACTAAATTTCACTTTGGGTTTTTGCCTTCATTTAAATGAGACACAGTACAAAAAACTCTGGAACAAATCCACCTGATCAAAACCAGAAAGGAGCTTCACATGAATCCACATTAACCTCTGCATAGTTCCTACTACAATAGTCTGCACCATTTTATAAACCTAGTTTACATCTTCTTAATGTATAAAATCCTGGTCCCTTTGAATTCAGTGGCAAATCTCCCATTGACTTCTGTAGGACAGAGTCTGGCTCTTTTTGATTAGCTGTTAGTGAACCCATCCCTTTTGGGACACTCCAGACTTTAAGGCTGTGGTTTCAACAATAAGTTTCCCGCTTCTGTAACCTTCTTAGCTCAAATATTGTGGATTTTTTTCAGCCCAAACTCCCATTGAAATCAGTGACAGTTTTGCCTGAGTAAGAACCACAGAATTTGGCTTAGTGATACGTCTTAAAAACAAATATTTATTTCTATTATGTTAAGTCATCATGATAACACATAGTTACACTTGTGTGTAGAAAGTGTTTTCTTCCTCAGAACAATGAGAGCATGTTTTGATGTTTACTTGAAAGATTTAAATAAGGAGCTAATGCTTAGTTTCATTATATGATTCAGTGTAAAACAACTGTGGATACTGGAAAAATGTCTTCACTTCTGCGTCTTTGACATGAAAACTACTGAACGTGGAGAAGGACCTTAAGTGAAAGTCAACAGAACAATGCTGTTATGAAATGTAGAAGGCAATGAATATTTTAGTTAACAATTTTAGTTAATAATCACTAACATTTATGTAATACTTAAAAGAGTAAATTAAGTCAGAATGTTTTTATTTAAATCTTTCTGGCTCTGAAAATATTTAATTTAAATTCTGCATTATAGGGTTACCCATTCTTGAAACTCGTGTTTTCTTCAGTTGAGATAATGTACATTAATAATTGTTTTTTTTTCTCTTAATTAATTGGCCTCTCAGAGTTGGTAAGACAACTCCCACCTGTTTATGCTCTCTGTATGTGTGTATATATATCTCCTCAATATATGTTCCATTCTATATGCATCCGAAGAAGTGGGCTGTAGTCCACGAAAGCTTATGCTCTAATAAATTTGTTAGTCTCTAAGGTGCCACAAATACTCCTGTTCTTCTTTTTGCGGATACAGACTAACACGGCTGCTACTCTGAAACCTGTCATTAATAATTGTTGTGTCCCTTGTTTGTACCCAGCTGAGGAGAGGATCTGGGTCTGATGCACAAGAATGGTAGCACTTGTAATCTCCTTCAGTTGAGTTCTTCATTGATGTGGTAGACTTCTAATAGATGGGCCCACTTCTAATAATTCAAAAGTGGCTGTTGCCTAAAGAACTCTAGAATGCTAGCTAGGAATGGAGTACAAAATCCCTTTCTCCCAGGGGTCAATAAGCAGAAACAGGAATAGGGGATGAACTCCATTGTTCAGCAACCCAAAGCAGGGGTGGCTTAGTTTGGGTTCCAAAAGGGGGTTTTAATATAGCCTAGGAAACAAGGGGTACAATAAATACTTTTTATGTGAGAAATTATTAATGTAATATGTGTGTATATGCAACCAACAAGAACATAGGTTCTTTGTAATAACATTTGGCACTTCTCATTTGTAACAACTCAAAGAACTTTACACCAGTGAATAATCATCATTGCCTATGTTAGAGAGGGCAAATCTGAGGCACAGAGAGATTATTGACTTCCCCAGTCCTTAGCAGAGGTGGAAGTAGTATTCAGGAATTGTCCCACAGAGAAATACGGATCACTTGGCTCTCAGGAGAGTTAAGTAAGGTAGACAGCAAATCTTCACTGGCTAGCTAGAGGCCAAGCCTGTATGACGTGGTATATGTTCACCTTGGCAGGAAAATCATTTGGTAAAGGCCCTTGAAGAACACTGACAGACCAACACTGAGGCACTCAGGTACCACAGCAATGAACATAATATATAAGAAGTTAGATTCTCTCTCAATCATTATGCTTCTGTAAGATATTGGGGGAGGGATGGCTCAGTGGTTTGAGCATTGGTCTGCTAAACCCAAGGTTGTGAGTTCAATCCTTGAGGGGGCCACTTGGGGATCTGGGGCAAAATCAGTACTTGGTCCTACTAGTGAAGGTAGGGGGCTGGACTCAATGACCTTTCAAGGTCCCTTCCAGTTCTAGGAGATAGGATATCTCCATTAATTATTATTATGTTGTGGGTCCTGGTCAGCTTGGGAGACGGATTCTGTGGTGAAGCTCAGTGCAAGAGTTTCTTCATCCCATGTTTCCTCCTATGGCTCAGCACTCCTCTGTGGATTCCTCAACTGCCATTGAACCTTTGCGCTCTGCACTCCATCTCTTCCTGGTTAAAGCTTATCAGGTCTGTTAAACCAATGAGAGAGAGAGAGAGAGGATATTACCTCTATTGTTCCTCTTTTTCCTTCCCGGGCAATTTTTGTATTCTTCCCTGCTCCCCCACTCTGGTGCTGGGTGCTATTGGAGAGATATGGCAAAGGCTAGGGGCTCTTTGGATAGAGGCTACTCTGTCTTCAACAAAATATGAATTTAATATTTTTCTCATGACTTGACTGTCATCTTTACAATTCTGAATTCAGCTGTTCTGCAGAGCTCTTTGTTTTGTTCTTTTTAATTATTAAATCCTTTCTTCAGTAATTCGCTGTGACATGGTAAGTGACTCCTCATGGTTGTGACATGATTAAAGTACTGAAAGTACATAACTAACTAAGCCATGTGCTTGGAAGGCAGAGAATAGCACCAAGTTTTTCTTGTGGAAGGGGATGTACATGTGGTACATAATGATTGAGATGCCACAGACTCAGTTTCCTCTGGGAAATAAGAATGCAAGGAACAAAAAATGGGCAATAGACTTGGTTCTTCCCCAGTCTGACCAGCAGAAAAGGGCCCTTCCACAGGGTTCTCTGTCATCATGTGAGATGGATGGGATGCCCCTGATAAACCAGGGACTGAACCAGAGACCTCCACGCTTATATACATAAGCTGCTGCAGGTTGAACTAAAGAGCCAAGGCTGGTTAATTGTAGCTGTAACAGACTCATATCCTCTGCAAGTGAGGCAGAGAGGTGGACTGTATCACACACTTACCAATGGGTTACATCACCTGACTACAAGGTGCCAGGGTAGAGGCACAGACCTTATCCCACAATGCACGGAGAGCCCTCTACTGCACTCAGAGATAGGTTGGGATTGGTCCTGCCTGGGCATCTGAACAGGACCCTGCCTTCTACAATGGCGGGTTTGATCTGCATGTGATTGGTCCCTGAACTGTTGGTGGCTTTACTTGATTTCAGTATAGCATTTGATATAGCATGCCATGAAATCTTACTCTGAACATTAATTCTTTAGGTTTAGATGTGAATACTGTTCTGTTGAATGGAAATTGACTAAAGGGCCAAAAATAAAAGGGTTATGATGAATCATTTAAAAAGTATTGAATTAGGGTGGGGAACAGAAGTATTCAATGGGGTTCTGCAAGGATTAGTGTTAGGTCCTGCTTTTAACATTTTGATTAATAGTTAGGAAGAGATGGGTATACAGAACATTAACATTGGAAGTGATACTAAACTGAACGTATCTAACTTACATTCCTTTCTTAGTCCTCCCTTACCAGAAAGATATTGATAAATTGGAGGGAGTTTAAGGAACCACAGAAATGATTAGAAAGCTGAAGGGATTGATTCAAAGAATGAAATATGTGAGTAACATAGCTAACAAATGTTCAATGGAAGCATAACATAATAGGGATATCTGAATGGTGTAAGCGATACAGAAAGTGGGGAGTTATTTAGGGTGGGAACTTTGATAATGTGATGCCATTATGAAAACGTACTTGGGTGAATAGATTGAAAGGGTTCAGGGATTTAACTGATGAAGGATGAAAAAAATAGGCTGAACATCAGGAAAAACATTGTGGGAGTGATATTTAATACAGTTCTATAGCTATGAATCCAACTAGATTAATCTACTTAAATTAAATAGATTTAGTAGAGAAGATATCTTTTATCTAGTGTCTTTTTTTCAATCAACCTATGAAATGTTACAGAATGGGCATGATTTTCTATAAAATTCTACAGGATGGTTTTAAAAACTATAGAAACTTTATCATTGTTTTTGTTAAATTCTGAGGTTTTTCCATAAGCAATTTAAAACTACAGTGACCAAAGCAGTAGAAAATATACAGTAGGGAATAATAATCTTGCAATGGCAAAGAGATGTCACAGAGGATTTCAAAGGTCTTTCCCACTCTAAATGTCTTGATTCTGTTATTGGATTGTTACTGAATATTTTGAAAATAAGTATATGCAAATAGAGAAAAGAAAATGGAAAAAAATATACATGTATATTGGTCAATAATGCAACAAAACTGCCATGGGAAATGAAGACAATGGATATGAGGATAACTTAAAATTATCTGCAATAAGAAGAACAGGAGTACTTGTGGCACCTTAGAGACTAACAAATTTGTTAGTCTCTAAGGTGCCACAAGTACTAAGGTGCCACAAGTACTCCTGTTCTTCTTATTGCGGATACAGACTAACACGGCTGCTGCTCTGAAACCTTAAAATTATCTAGTAGATTCAGCTCAGTTCTTTGAGTTGATATATCAATATTACCAATATTACCTATATTCTTGACTCATTTTTAACAGACGGTCATAATTTAGTAGATTTATATTTTTAATTATATTTTCAATTGTGTGTAGCCTAAAATGTTGTTAATGTAAATTCCTTGGTATCTACTCAGGGAAAGTGCCACAGCAGCAACACTGAGGAAAGCAGGACATTTGTTTCCAGCTGCAGTTCAAAAGACAAGAAGGTCTGACCAACATATGCCTTAGGCTGCCACCACATGGTGAGTCCAGTGAATGAACCTGAATATCAGAATTCCAAATACTTCTATGATCTCTTTTGCCTGATGCTCCTTTTGTTCAGTCTTAACTTACAGAAAAACATATTTTTTTGTAATGGCTTTTGATCACACTGAAGTTCTTTCAAAAATCGTGTGCGCAATTTCTCTGTTTCATTCTTTGCATGGTGAGATTTTCTTTTATTCTTTCAGTGACAAGAGACAAGACAGACCTCTACTATAGTCATTTCACAGGATCAGTTGGTTGTGTAGTGCTAGGGATACAACTTTCATCCAGGAGGTCTGAATGCCAGTTGACATTTCTTATCCTACATCAGTAAAGTTAAAAAATAAACAGTGTCTCTAAGCACTGACATGCTTTTTCTTCTATAAACTTTCATGTTATGAGAACAAAAAGGAGACAGACTCTAGAAAAATATCTTCAAAACACTGACCTATTTTTAAGTATAGATTTTAAATAGAAATATTTTAATGACAGAGACTAGTATTGCCTCCCGAGAAATACATTTTTTTAAGAAAAATAGTTAAATCAGCTTAAACAGTTTGACGGGAAGAGAAGAAAAATGTCCAACTGGAAGTACAAGGGGAATTTTTAGGTAGATGGAATGTAATTACTCCAGATTGTAATTTGGTCCTGGGGCTAAAACCTGCAAGAAGTGTGAAAAATTTCATAAATGTCATTGGATTTTGAGTAATTAGAAGTCATAAATCAATATGTCAGTTTTATGTCATCTAATCCAAAAGCCAGCTCTTCCAGTAGTACAGTACCCTATCACCATTTCCACACAAGCACTGACCCAACTCAGTAAGAACTCAGTTTGGGGCCAGTGTTGCTGTATGAGATGGGGGGACCGAGCATCCTGATAGAGGACCATAGTATATGGAATACCTTTGCATAAGGGTGTTCAGTAACTATAGAGGGCCAAATTCTGCTCTTGGTTACACAAATGTAAATGCAAAATAACTCCAGTGAAATGTGAACTTGATCCAGAATTTCACCATTGCTCTGTTGTTCTAAAAAAATGATCTTATTTACTGGTGTAAATGTGGAGTAAATCCACAGAACTCAGTGAAGTTACATCACTGTAAAACTGGAGTAAGTGAGATCAGAATCAGGCTCTAAGCTTCTTGGCATTCTTTGGTTTAAGAACATACAGCAGTAATGGGAAGAGAGAAATCAGCTCAATGTGCCCCACATTTTAAATATTTTAAACATTAAGCTGTACCCTGTCCTCTCATTTTAACATAGTTGCCTCTGAATGTTATGGTTCAGTTAAGGGATTTTATACTGATTTTTTTAAGGCAGTGTCTGAAGTTAAAAGGATGTTTCCATTGCTTTTTGTTTATCTAAGGTATTGTAAAAGCTCTTTGTGCCTGTAACGTCCATGTATACTGTAAAATAATTTTAATATACAGACATAGACTCTTCAAAAGCTCTCTCCAGCCCATATTACTGTATCATATAAACAAGTATTTAGGAACTTTTCACAATGCATATCATTTTCCTGATAGACCATGATGGCTTATTGTGAGTTTTAACAGTCCATTGTGTAAATACCTATTTGGGGAGTTTTTAAAAGCTGATTTTTGATGCAATACACAAGGAGCTGCTGCGGTCTATAATGTCAATGAGTACTTAGAGACTCTTAAATCTCTACATTCTTCAGCTGTTCACGAGCACTGAGCTTGTTGCATGTTAAAAATCCACATGAAACTTTGATTGAAAAAATATTGGTAAGAGCATGCTCAACCAGAGGTGTTTTTAAACATAAAAAGCTGTCATTTTTATTTTCTTCTTTTTTCTCTAAATACCCAAAGGCACTTGTCCATGTTCTTTGACCTATAAGCCTGCAGGCCTGCACTGTTTGCAGTTAAAATCTATACTGTTGCAAAGAAGCAAAACGAGAGTTTGAAGAGAAAAGAAAAGGAAAAGAAAAACAAACCCTAAAACAACTTCTAATTTTTATTTTTTAAATGGAACAAAAACCAAATAACCAAAGAAAGGAACAAAAACAATTTCCAGATCTAAGAAGTTTCACTGCAAGTTTCAGTTCAGACTAAATTTTTATCTCAGTGTTAAAATAAAGAAAATACTGCCCCTTAGCCTTGAATCTCACCACCTTCAGGTCAAAGTGCAGAACCCACTTCTTTGCCTTAGCTTTTCGACAACAACAGTGGAGGAAAAAATAACTAATAATAAATGTTAAGCAGCCATCCCTACTGTTAGATGGAGTGGGAGAGGTAGAAATGCTCATCAATTTGAACTGTGTTCTTTTAATAGAGTATGTAATATGCTTTTCATCTTCTTATGTACCAAAGAGATGAGCACCTCTTAATGTTGTATTTTTTTTTCTATAGAGAGGATGATTGAGGTCTAAATGTATATTTACCAAAATTGAATTATACTCAGATGCTATTACAGTGTCTTGCTGTTGCACAACTATTCCTGTATGAATTAATTATTCTGCTTCAATTTTAAAAGAATAAAAAGGGGAACCACAAATCACAAATAAATAGGCAACATAGCTTACTGAATGATGGGGGAAAACCTGTTTCTATGTCCCTTTTTCTGTCTCACAAAAGTTTGCTTTCAAAGATAGGAAGTGTCTCTGCTGTACCTTAATTTCTGTCTGGGTGAAATTTACCACTGTGCAGAGGACCATCACAAGATTTATGTATCACATAAGGCCTCAAAACAATGATTAAGTGAGAATTTAGTGGTTTATAGGCCTTGTGCTGCCTTTTTGCAGATGGGTGGATTTTACCTTCTTAATACTCCTAGTTCAGCCTTGATTTTGAACTTTTCAAATAATTCCACATTCCACCACTACTTTAATAACCATTTGGGTTAATAACGTTAGAAAATAAAGACCATTATAGTAGAACTTTTTCATACCTCTGTCTGAGTAGAACACGTTACATTTCTAACATTTGGTAAACAAGCCCGTTATTTTGCTGTTTTTCTTATAAGCATTATGCAGTTCCTCTTTTGTTTGTTCATTTGTTTTTCTTTTCTTTTATTCTTTATCAAACTGGAAAATGGATTTCTGGAATTTGGGAACAAAAAGTGTCACTCCCATATTGCATAAAAATTGGTTTGGTTAAGCAAAATATAAAATATATACTCCCTTCCTAATAGTTCATAATCTTTTTCAGTTCTTCCTTTTGTGATTACTTTATTTTGAATGCATTCCTTTTTGGTATCACACTTTTACAAACACTCAAGATGGGATTTTGAAAAAGTGCCTAAGGGAGTTATGTATTAGGAAACAGTTAGGGTGGGAGCTGCACAAATGTGTAAGAGAGTTTTGTATCCAACACCCATTGATTCATTGAAAAATCAATGCTATTTGAACTCCTAATTCATTGAGAATCTTTTTAAAATTCCACCCATAAGACAGACGATTTTTAAAAATCTTTATAGTGTAATACTTCAAACCCTCCTTTCTATAAGCTGCCCTATCAGCTCGCCCTCCCTCAGAGAGCATGACTCTAGCCAGGATATTATTCAGTTGCAGTTTCTTCATAACTGCGGTGTAAAAAGAAATACATGAAGAAAAAGTCAGTTTTGGAAATCCTTAGTAAAATGTTATAAAATAATTGAACTCTGAATTGTTGCATTCAGACAAAAAAAAGAGGGAACTTGTTTAAAATAAGTCTGATTTTTATATATATTTATTCTTTTTAACTGTAAAGATTTGCTAAACAGAAATCTGTTGTCCCAGAAAAACCTCTGAAATCACTTAAGGTTGATTATTACCTGCTTCCTAACCAGGGAGTTACAAAACTACCTCTAGTTGTTTATATGGGATACAGTATTTGAAAGTTGCTAAAGTTACTATTTTATTTATTAGTTTATTTATTTTTCTTCTATGTGAAATTATATAGTTTACATTTTCGGTGTCTGGTCACACAATGTTTGATGAAGTGTGAGTTGTGCACTTCTGTGTGAAATAATTTCATGCTTGTTTCTTCGCCTCCACGTTCTACCAGTGTACCACATCCTCATGTAATCTTGAATATGCCCCCCCCACCCAACTCCCCCCACTAACTTTTGTGGGAAAATAAATTTTGCCTTTAAATGACACTGTCTGCCACACAATCTTTGTATAGCATTTGAGTTCAGCTTTTTGTGTTTCTAAGTGGTTTAAAATATCAAAGGTACAACAATTGTCCTTAAGGAGCCCTGGCCAAAGCCCCCCATGCCTACTTGCACCACCACCAATTCTCTTGAAGGCATGTACAGATGCCTTGAGGCATCTTTCAGCAACAGTATCAGATTTGCAGTCGTGCTGAAGTAAACGTTGTCATGGTCTGTCACCTTGATTTTATTAAAGGTGTTGGGCTAGACTATTAACCTCTGTTGGAAAAGTCTCCTGTAGAGGCTTTATATTACTTTTGGAATTTTTAATGACCAATCATTTTCAGCTTACAACAAACTTGCTTTGCATGGTACTATTGAGTACTTTTACAATTATTCTGAAGTAGAAATGTACTTCATGTACTTTAGGCTTTGCTGTCTTACTGTGTGTGCTTGTGTGCCTTAGATTTTAATCAACACATTTTACGCAGCTTTGATTTTGGTTTCTCTGGAACTCTATTCCTTGTGTCAAAGAAAGTAGAGGAGTTGAAAAATCCTGTGTCAAAATATATGATTTCATTGATTTAAACATATAGTCTCATATAAATTTTTTCATATTCCCATAAACAGCCTGATCAGATTTGACTTTTAAAAACCAATGTGGGCTTATTCTGTATCTTTAAAATGGCAGTTATGTTTGGTTGATTGCTTGTTTGTTTTTCACTATATTACATAACATAAAAATGATGTTGAGATCAAAGATTAATATTTGAGTTGTCAGTAATTTAATGTATGTGCAGGTGTCTTGGTATAGACTGTAATTTCAGGACTTGGTTAGAAGAAGGTACATTTGATATTTTTTCAAAAGGACTCATCCCTTGGAGACCAAACAACTTTACAAGAAATGTATAATTTTTACCAGCATAAATTCTCAGTTGCTGAGTTAAGCGCAAAATATCATTAAAAACTAAAAACACTAGTGTATCCATGCAAAGAGCTCAGTGTCTGCTGTTTATACAGCTACGGCAAGGCAAGTGTGTGCAACAGGGGCCCACATGCAAAACAGAATTGTGTGTGGTCTGAGTGGACTTTTTTTTGTCATCCTGTTTGGAAACCATTTCAGGATCTGTTTCTGTTGGCAGTTTCCTCTTGTTGTGAATATATTAGTACATTTCTCAAGGCCTCTGTACAGCTGAAAGGCTAGTAATTTAAGCCGGGAGTATAACAGGCAATCATCTTCCATCAGTTCAGAGATGGGCAATGGGATGAAAAAAAAAGATTACATCGCTGAAAACAAAAGAATTAATGCTGGCCAAGACCAGCCAGTGGGCTCTAATCTCTGTTTTACCATAATGTATGGAACCCTCTTATCTCTGTTCTTAAATACTTGTGTGAGAGCAATCACTGCACTTGGGTGCTTCATCTAGTTCCAAGTAGTGGCTCATAAACTGACAAGATTTTTTTTAAAATGAAGATTTCTTAAATGTCTCATAAGAGTTGAGTAGAAAAACTCCAGCCTTTTATTGTTTTACAAGGTGTTTAAAAGTTTCAATTAGTATTAAAAAGAGATGTATACAGTATATAAGATTTTAAAGCACCAAACCAATGGGAATGTACAGTATTGTGCTCTGAGGCCTCTATTTGCCATAAGTGTGCATGGGCTATGAAAACTTGATATTTACATTAATTTTTCAGTGGACTAAAGTCAGGTGCCAGTTACATAATCTAAGCTGCATTACAAAGTAAATGTCCCACAAATCTCTCCCTTAGCTCACATCTGCAAATATTTTGTAAAACCCCTACCTATATTGTATTTCCATTAATGAGGAAGGAACTGCTTGTATCTCTTCTATTAGCAAGTTGTTCAATATGTTCTCACTTGCTGGAAGCATTTCATGATATACACACCAACAATGGCCCTCAGGGATTCAGTGACTTATCTCACAAGGTACCTTCTCCACCTTTTGGTGGAAGGCCTCCCACCCCTATTTTAGATTTCCAGATTCGGGACTGAAAATGAAGCGTAAATCTTACTGCCTAATAACCACGGCAGTTACTTCAATAAAATGTTACTTAAAAGTCAATAGGCTGCACATGTTAAAGACATTAGAGCTGTTAACAGACCATTGTAAAGCAAAGCAGAATCTTTAATAACCTGCATGTAATGCTTAACCATTCTATTTTCAGCACAGGACAGGCTTAGTTCTGGCACCCTGTGGCTTGACTGTTCATATGAACCACTCTCACATTCCATGAACTAATGGTGTAACAAGACTAGATATAGTGCAAGACTCTCAGACCTCTGGGAAGGTTCAGGACACAGCCAAAGTCGTCATTTTTGTGAACCTAACATTTAAGTACAGCAAGGGTCAGGATAATCAAATGTATCAAAAAAGAATCCTACAAAAAATGGAAATGTGGACAAATTGCTATGTAAGAGTACAAAAAAAAAGCACGAGCATGTAGGGACAAAATCAGAAAGGCTAAGGCACAAAATGAGTTACATGTAGGAAGAGACAGACATAAAAGGCAATAAGAAGAGGGTCTTTAAATATATTAGGAGCAAGACAAAGACAAAGGGAAGTGTAGTTCCTCTACTTAGTGCGGAAGGAGAGCTAATAAATGATAACATCAAGAAGCCTGAGGTGTTTAATGCCTCTTTTGATTCAGTCTTCATTAAAAAGGTTAATGGTAACCAGATACTTAATACAATTAATATTAACAACAAGGGGGAAGGAACGCAAACCAAAACAGGGAAAGAACAGATTAAAAGAATAAAATATTTAGATAAGTTAGATATATTCACGTTGGCAGGGCCTGATTAAATTAATTCTAGGGTACTTAAGAAACTAGCTAAAGCAATCTCAGAACTGTTAGAATTATCTTTGAGACCTCCTGGAGGACAGGTGAGGTTCCAGAGGATCGGAGAAGGGCAAGCATAGCACTGAATTTTGAAAAGGGCAAAAAAGAGGACCTGGGAAATTTTAAACCAGTCAGCCTAATTTTAATTCCTTGAAACATATTGGAATAAATTTATCAAATTACTAAACAATCAATTTGTAAGCATCTAGATCACTGAGAATTACTCTGACAACAGTCTTTCAACCAGTTGTGCACCAACCGTATACTAATTTCATCTAGACCACATTTTCCTAGTTTGTGAGAATGTCATGTGAACTGTGTCAAAACCCTTACTAAAATCAAAATATATCATGTCTACTGCTTCCCCACATCCACTAGGCTAGTAACCATGTCAATGAAGGAAATTAGGTTGGTTTGGCATGGTTTGTTCTTAATAAATCCAGGCTGGCCACGGGCCGCACGCAGTCCATCAGGGTGATCTGCTGGCAGTCCGCGAGACAGTTTGTTTACATTGACCATCCGCAGGCACAGCCGACCACAGCTCCCAGTGGCCACAGTTCACTGTTCCTGGCCAATGGGAGCTGCGGGAAGCGGTGGCCACCATGTCCCTGAGGCCCACCACACTTCCCACAGTTCCCATTGGCCTGGAATGTCAAACACGGCCACTGGGAGCTGCGGGGGGCAGTGCCTGCAGACGGTCAATGTAAACAAATTGTCTTGCAGCCCGCCAGCAGATTACCCTGACGGCCGCATGCGGCCCGCGGGCCACAGGTTGCCCACCACTGATCTAGAGGATAATAGAGTTAGAAGGAATAGCCAGCCTGGATTTATCAAGAACAAATCATGCCAAACCAACCTAATTTCCTTCATTGACATGGTTACTAGCCTAGTGGATGTGGGGAAGCAGTAGACATGATATATTTTGATTTTAGTAAGGGTTTTGACACAGTTCACATGACATTCTCACAAACTAGGAAAATGTGGTCTAGATTAAATTACTATACGGTCGGTGCACAACTGGTTGAAAGACTGTTGTCAGAGTAATTCTCAGTGGTTTGCTGTCAAACTAATTGTATCCCAGAGGGGTCAGTCCTGGGTCCAATATAATTCAATATTTTCATTAATGACTTGGATAATGGAATTGAGAGTGTGCAAGGTCTCTGGAGGATAGGATTAGAATTCAAAGCAACCTTGACAAACTAGCAAACTAGTCTGAAATCAAAAAGATGAAATTCAATACAGACAAGTACAAAATATGACACTTAGGAAGGAAAAATCAAATGCACAAATACAAAATGGTGAATAACTCGCTAGGTGGTAGTATTGCCAAAAAGGATCGGGGTTTATTGTGGATCACAAGTTGAATATGAGTCAACAAAGTGATGCAGTTGTGAAAAGACTAATGTTCTGGAGTATATTCACAGAAATATTGTATGTAAAACAACAGGAGGTAATTGTCCCTCTCTATTCAGCATTGGTGAGGCCTCAGCTACTGTTCTGGGTGCAATATTCTGGAAAGATGTGGATACATTGGAGAGAATCCAGAGGAGAGCAACAAAAATGATAAAAGATTTATGTGCCGGGGTGTGCATACCCCACACTGGGCAAGAAAGGGTTAACTCTGCATTATGGGGAGCGGAAGCCCCACCCCTCAGACCGTGCTGGGCATGCTCCAACTGCTACCACAGTATAAAAGGGAGCAGCCCAGCTCATTCTAGATGGACCACTGAGGAGAGAGGATGCTTGGTAGAGGCTCCAGGCCAGGAGCTGCTACAGCCGCAGATTGCAAGAGCCTGAGGACCCGCAGACCAGACTGATGACCTGCAACCCTCAACAAGCAGCCAGGAGCCAGAGTTCCAGGGAGTTAACCCAGTCAGGGAATCCAGAGATCCTGATGGCATAGCGACTGCTACTTCAGTAACCATGGTAGGAAGTGGCCCAGGGAGGCAGGGGGAGTGGTATCTACCATCCGAGCAAAGTCGGCGTGTTACAGTAGGATTACCCGCTGACTGGGTGACAACCAACCCTATCACCGACAGGGCCCTGGGCTGGGACCCGGTGGAGAGGGAGAGCCTGGGTTCCCCACCATGGGCGCTACCCACCCCTAGGGGGTGGCCTGCTTCCTGGACTCTGGCCGCTAGGCTACGCAGCCCTGACCCCCAACGCAGTTATATTGCCTCTGGTCATTGGGCCACATAGCCCTGACCCCAAGGGCTTGACTCTGGCTGCTAGGCTGTGCTGTTTTCAGCTGGAGGACGATCTGGTAGACCATAACCCCAGTGGGATCACATCCCAAACCCCCCTCCCCCCAAAGGAGGAAGGGGTGTCCTTACCCCCTGACAGTTTAGAATACCTATCTGTGGCAGGTCTCTCTCACCCTTGGAATACCCCTTGCACTGGTGTGGGACATTGCAACTATCTTCAGCTCCAGCACATCCTGCCAGCCCCAGGTCTTCTGTGGCTCAGCCTTCCAGCCAAATCCCCTAAATTCAGACCCCCTTCTGGGGTATTATAAACAAGTCCAAACAAAAGTCCAAATGAAACTGAATAGTTCTCCTACCCTCTTGGGCTACTGAAGTCTTTTCCTCTCTACTTACAAACTAAATCTCAGGGCTTCCCTTGCAGGAGCCTACTCTGCCCCTGTAGTGCATTGCTCCCATTGCCTCTGTCCATGTACCCTAACTCTAGGGCTTCTCTCAACCAGAGAGTCCTGTCTCCTCTGCCCATCTCCCTCTTTAACTGGCCAAAAACTTCAGTCTACTTATTATGGCTTAGTTCTACCCCCTCTAGTGGGGGACCAATTAGCTACTCACCTCCCCGGGTGCAAAGCATGGCAAATTGAGTGCATTCGCTAGCCTTGCAGGAGATAAACTCCATCACACTCACCCCTCTCAAGGTAGTAACCATCAGGGTACTCTCTCCCCTTCACTGTAAGCCCTGTAGTCATTTCAGCTCTTCCTCTAAGTCATCTACTCAGGTAAACAAATAATTTGTATCATCTGACACAGGGATCGGCAACCTTTGGCACGCGGCCCGCCAGGGTAAGTCCCCGGGCGGGCCGCGGGCCGGTTTGTTTACCTGCCGTGTCCGCAGGTTCGGCCGATCGCAGCTCCCAGTGGCCGTGGTTCGCCGCTCCAGACCAATGGAGGCGGCGGGAAGTGGTGCGGGCCGAGGGATGTGCTGGCAGCCGCTTCCCGCAGCACCCATTGGCCTGGGATGGCAAACCGCGACCAGTGGGAGCTGCGATCGGCCGAACTTGCAGATGCGGCAGGTAAACAAACCGGTACGGCCCACCAGGGGCTTACCCTGGCGGGCCATGTGCCAAAGGTTGCCAATCCCTGATTTAACACATAATCATAATAATCCTTCCAGTAGTTGCTATCTTGGGCATGTAGTTGTAGGGCCTACTCTGCAGCAGTTAATCTCTCTCAAAATTCCTGAATCTGTGTATTCTCCACAGATTAAGGGCTGTTATAAAGAGGATGGTGATCAATTGTTCTCCACGTCCACTGAAGGTAGGACAAGTAGTAATGGATGTAACCTGCAGTAGGGGAGATTTAGAGTAGATATTAGAAAAAAACTTTCTAACAATAAGGGTAATTAAGCACTGGAATAGGCTGCCAAGGGCAGTTGTGGCATCCATATTACTGGAGGTTTTTAAGAACAGGTTGGACGAACGCCTGTCAGGGATGGTCTAGGTTTATTTGGTCCTGCCTCAGTGCAAGGGGCTGGACTTGATGACCTCTCAAGTTCCCTGCCTGCCTTACATTTCTATGAATCAGTGTATACCTTTAAAATATTAATGTACTTAGTTTGAGGGACACAGAAGGGCCCTTCCCTTGTCTAGGATTAAGCCTCATCTCCTACTGAGAATTGTTTCATGCATCCTCAGTGGGGAGCGCAGCAGTGGGAAAGAGGTTATAGATGCTGCCTGAAGGTAACAGGCTGTTGCTACCCATAGCAGCAGTTCTAAGACTTGCACAGGTTTGGAAGTACTCTGTGGGGGTGAGCAGGAGAGAAGCACTATGTTCCTCCAGGATAGATATGGGCCTGGTGGTAAGAAGGCAGAAGGGAAGTACTGCTGAGGAATTCAGTGGCCATGCAGTGAAGCCGACACAGGGCAATCAACTGCTACTTTAGCGAATCTCCTGCCTGACTTTAATCCCCTCCTGCTTTTCCAGAGCAGTAAAAGGTGCTGCACTTGCAGTAGAGCCCACACTCTATCTAGATATTAATCTCTCCACACTTCCAAATAACAGACTAGAAAGCATAAGAATTAGATTCTGAACACTGCACTGTTGGTAGAAAATAGATCCACTCACTGACCAGTGTAATCCTAATTTAGAAAAAGCTTTGCATTACAGCTTCAGTCTGTTCTGTTTTCTGTCTCCCTGTCCTCACCTCTCCGGTTTTTGGCCAGAATACTCCATTCCTGCATAAAAAAATAACCAAAGCTGGAAAAAATGAAATTAAAATTATATTTTTAAACTTGTGTAAGCAGAAACATCTGTGAGAAAGCAGGAGAAGAACTTATGAAGCAGCAAACTATGATCTGCATGTACAGGGATGAGAGACAGGGTCAACGCTGCATAAAAATCCCTTCAGACCAGCAACATCAACCGTGTAATGTGGACACCTCTGCACCAGTGTTTGCACCAACCCCCTTCACGACTCATATGGGCTTTGTCAAAGTGTAGAAACTGTATGTGCCTAAATTGGTATCCCCAAGATCAGTTCAAGGAAGGCACGGATACTTTACTACCACAAAGCCAGTGATCTGGCAAACTGCAGCAGCTGCATTTCACAGCATTATAGAAATCAGAGCTAGAAAAGATCTGTAAGGTCATCCAATTCATTCCCCTGCCAATAGTTCCCCTTCAGTCAGTGGCATAGCCAGCTTCTAAGAGGACAGGGAGCAAACATAAAAAAGGCGCCCCCCCCTTGGCTCCTCCTCTGGCCACGCCCCCTTGGCTTCTCCTCCAGCTGCTCTGCGCCCCCCCCCGCTCCTTGGGCTGCACCGCCCCTCCCCCCCATGGGTCCTCCGGCCGCCATGCTGCGCCCCACCCCACTCCTCCGGCAGTGTCCGCCGTTCCCCCACAGCTGCCGGCCGCCAGCCTGTGCCCCCGCTTGTTCCTCCAGCTGCGGCAGCTGCGTACTGCATGCTGCAGTCCCCCGCTCCTCCGGCCGCATGCCCGCCGCCCCCCCATGGCAGCTGGCTGCACTCTGGGCGGCCAGCCTGCACCCCGGGTGGCCAGCCTGCGGCCCCCCCCTCGCTCCTCTGGCCGCCTTTGGAAAGGCACCGCTTTGGGCAAATTTGCTGAGGGGAAGCGGCTGCTTCCCCTGCACCCCGCTGGCTACGCTACTGCCTTCGGTACATTAATTTGTTCATTGTCCTATCTAGTTCTAAATCCCCCAAACAGGATATAGATCAGGGTCGGCAACGTTCGGCATGCGGCTCGCCAGGGTAAGCATCCTGGCGGGCCGGGCCAGTTTTATTTACCTGCTGACGTGGCAGGTTCGGCCAATCATGGCCCCCACTGGCCGCAGTTCGCCGTCCCGGGCCAATGGGGGCGGCGAGAAGCCGCAGCCAGCACATCGCTCGCCCACGCCGCTTCTCGCCACCCCTATTGGCCCGGGACGGCGAACTGCGGCCAGTGGGGGCCGCGATCTGACGAACCTGCCACGTCAGCAGGTAAATAAAACTGGCCCGGCCTGCCAGGGTGCTTACCCTGGTGAGCCACGTGCCGAACGTTGCCGACCCCTGATATAGATCATTTCCACATCACACACAGAGTACATCTACACTGCATGTGTCTTTCAGTGGCATATAGCGTACAATACTCATATAGCCCCTTAGCCTGGGTATAAATAGTGCAGACTGAGACAGAGTAAAGACATGCCTGAAGGGTGGGGGTATGTAAGTGAGTACAAACCTGAGCCCAAGCCATGCTTCTCCATCTACAGTGCTATTTTTAGCTGTGTAGTGTCCTGTTGCTGGAGCCTTCCCCTACAGCAGAGAGAGACTTCAGCAGTGCAGAAAGACTCTGGCAGGGGGAGGCAACAGAAAGGCTGAACCTTTCCCCACAGCCTCCCCTCTGCCAGAGTCTTTCACTGACATGTGTAGCTACACACCAGCATGGATGCAGCCTACTTTTTACTATGGCGGGCAGCCAAGCTGCCAGTGGTATATAATGTAGCTGTAGCCTTATAGTTGGAAAGATCTTAACATTGGGAAGTTTTCCCATTCAAATGTCAACCCCTTATTCCTAGCTGTAACACCTTGATGTCACCCAACTTCCTTTATAGTATTATATCTCCCAAACTCTCCTTAGTCATCTTAGTCACGCTACAATAGAGCCATGCTATCGTCATAAATCAATCCTCCCTGCCCTCTAAGCATTTATTGCTGTCCTTTAGAAATTCCTCCAGTGTGTGACTATCTGAGAGCTCCAGAAATGAATCCAGCTGGGGTCACCACAGGTCTGTGACACGATCTCTCTGCATATGTAATGCGATGTCTCTTCATCAGCTGTTCTTGCTGCCATATCACATTAGAAATGCAGTAGGAATTAGTCTACTACAAAGCCTCTTTCAGCAGTAACACTTTCCAGCTTTTTCCCTTCCACACCATACTGTTTTTAAATGAAGAATTGTATGTATTTAACTGAAGTTTTTAAATTCTATCATGAACAGTTGAAAGCTCTCTTTCACATTGCTTATTACTTCCTCGTTGTTGCTGATCACGTTTGCCTTTATTATTTTAAAACACAGTGTATGATGTGACAGCAATCAACTTTCTTGATGACCTAAAAAGCTTTATAATAAAACATTATAATAAAAGTCACCCCTTGCCAGGCAGGCCAGTGGCCATCACCACACCAAAAACTCCAGTAACAACAGAACCTTTCTCAAACAAAAGCCAAAGCGCATGAACAAGTGGAAACAGTAAAACCACGTACAAGACAGAAACCTCCTACCACTGCATGTCACCTGGCCTCCTTTCTTCTTCCTTTCTTTCTCCATTTGCCATGTACTTGGTGCTAGGGGAGAAGGGGTGGAAGAATCCCCAGGAGAGGGGGACTCAAGAAGGAGGACTGCATGGGACTAAGTTGCCCTGCCCAACCACTCATGGGGCCCAATTGCATGGGCCTTCCCGCCATGGAGTTTTCCAAGCTGTTTCTGGATTGCATTCCAGGGTACGGCACAGGGGACTCAGGCTGTGGTGTGGGTGAGGCAGCAGGAGCTGCTTCTCTTGCAGCCATTATTGATACCAGTCACTCAACCAGTTCTGTCTGCTGAGCTCTGCCCTCCTCCCTTAGCTGCCGTTCCTGCTCCACGATCTCCAAAGCAAGTGCCTGCTACTGCGCTGAAACCCTGTCCTCAAGCTGTGCAGCCAGCCTCAGCCTTTCCTCTTGGCTCCCAGCAAGCCTGTTCTCTAGCCGAAAGTCCCTCTGGTTTTGGTACTAGGACCTGCTTGTTGGCCCTGGATAGAATTTTGGCCATGAGTTCATCATGGAAACGCTTCCTTCTGGAACAATCTGTGAAGGTGCATTGGGCCAGGCTTGTACTGCCCTGTGGCTGAGCTGCAGAGGCTGCAGCCAGTAGAGGTGGAGGGGCGTGCAATAGTACAAGACACAGAGGGTTATTGTCTCAAATAGCTCAATGCAGGAGCACAGAAAAAAATCCGTGTGGAATTTCAAGGACACCAAATGTTACTTTTCCAAACTGAATTTCAGTATACTATGAGAGGGATGCCTCAGTCCGCAGAAGCAACTTGGACACCTGGTTAATCTTAGTGAAAGAAGTGCAGGCACAATGGTTAGTAAAAATTGCAAAGCTGTCTTTTTGATTTTAGAAAACTGCAGAACTACTTGGGTTTTGGGGGGAGGTGTTATCAGTGGCTGTGCTACAAAGGCTTTTTCGGTCATCTCAGGTCTTCCATATTTTGGAGGACATAATAGTTCTCTGGGTGCCCAATTGGCAAAGAGAGATGTTATTCCAAGCTGCTAGTGGGAAACCTGCAATTTATGCAACCAAAATATTCAAATGTATAGTGACTGAATAGCACATCTGTGAGCGGACTGTGCTGGTTAGCCTCCGAGGTGGCCCTGGAAATTACATTCCTGCAATGTGACTACCTATTTGGAGCTCCTGCAAACTCTTCCTGAAGCAGCTATTGGCACTCGGGATTGGGTCAGAATTCATGAGGGAATCAACAGAATGCCATGTTAGCTTCCACATGGCTTAGCCTCTTATGGCTACATGCAAACATGCAGAACTCCACAGCCTTCCTCTTCCCTCCACCCCAGTACATTTCTGGACAAAAATTCAAACTCCAGTCATTATTTGGGACAAATGATTTTTTCACCTGTGGATGGCATGAACTATATCTAATTGAAGTGGACTAGATTTGTTAATGGAGCACATTTCCACTTCCCCCTCACTGTTTCCAGGTGGCTCAATAGAGCACTGAGTGCTTACAGTGTTTAGATTTTCATGCATGGCAATGTAAAGTTGTTATTTTTAAGGAACAGGAATGGCCCTAGCAAAAACTGTGCCTTTCCAGTAAAAATAGACTTTAAAAGGTGTTCTTTACTGTTTACATTTCCCAGTCGCCATTTTGAATTCCACGTGGAAGGGGGAGGATCGGGAGGGAGGATGCCAAGGTGCCGGCATACAGTCCTCCATTAACAGATACACACTGCTAGCTGAGGAGTGTCATAATTTTTGCATTGGTTCATAGAGTGGAAATCCATCCCATTACTGTATTAATAAACATTACAATGGAGCCAGAAATCTACCTGGTTCAGGGGAAGTTTCTGTCCCATCTGTGTCTGCTACAGGCTCTGCAGTAGCCTGTTTCTCAGGGGGGAGCATCAAACAGCTCCTCCAAGTATGGACCCAGAATGTGCTGGTGCTCATGTTCCAAACCCTGATCTGGAACCACTTTCAGCAACAGAGTGATTTCACTGTTCTCACTTGGTGCCTGCTACTGGTTGCCATATATCCCCATGCTGAACTTTGGGGCCAGCGGGGCACCATCCCAGCTGACCAGGTCATAATGCATCACCGTTGGCTCTGTGCTGGGTGCAGTACCCAGCACCTGGTCAAACTCCTCGTAAAATGAACATGATGTCGATGAGTTGCCCAAGGTGCAGTTCTGGTCCCTGGTTTTCCAGTACTCAATCTTGAGCAGCCTAATCTGCTCCCTGCGCTGGTCATTGGTCCAGTAAATTTGCAAAGCTGCCAGCTTCTTTGCTATTTGCTGGTTTGTGTGGTTGTTCCTGGCACTCTTACTGAAGTCCACAGTTTTGCTGGCCTCACAGCAGAGAGTCATCAAAATCTGGCTGTGCTCCCATGGCCATGAAACACCATGATTTGCAAAGGGCTTGTTCTGTTCAGTCCCCACTGCAAACAGAGAAGGCTCGCTGAGGATGTGTTTGCAGCAAAGTGGGCAGAAGACAATGAAAAGGTTAACACTGACTCACTGAGCTGCTGCTGTATGCCAAGGGGGGTTGCTTCCATTTTCACTGGAGTTGACTGGTGATTCTTGGGATAGAGAGGACAAAGGAAGTTGGCCAATGGGATACTTTTGGTGGACTCTCAGGCAGGAGCGGCGCCAGGGTTTTTGGCGCCCTAGACAGGGGTCCTTCCACGCTCCTGGTCATCGTCAGCAATTCTGCAGTGGGGGGGTCCTTCCGCGCTCCCGGTCTTCGGGGCACTTCAGCGGCGGGTCCTGGAGTGAGTGAAGGACCTGCTGCAGAATTGCCGCTGAAGACCCAGAGCGCGGAAGGACCTCCCCGCTGCCGAATTGCCACCCCTCCAAATCCTGGCACCTTAGGCAACTGCCTAGGTCACCTAAATGGAAGCGCCGGCCCTGTAGGATCCAAATCTACACTACAAAGCTTGAACCCTGGGTAACTTGACTCAGGCTGGACCCTCTAGCCCTGTAGGACCGAGCCTGAGAAATTTGTGTGTAGATGGTACGGTGGATATAGGCGCAAGCCTGAGTCTGAGCCTGGGTTTCTATTGCAGTGTAGATGTACCCTAAGTGACTTAGGAGCCTAAGGGACAGATTTTTAAAGGTATTTAGGTGCCTAGCTTTTAATGAAATCAGATGGAGTTACACACCTAAATTCCTTTTAAAAATCTGGCCCTTGCTCAAGTCAGCAAGCATTCATGACCCAGGTGCTAGGACCCACAGGGCAGGCGCCTAAGGACAAGTCCCACAGACTCAGGTTCAAGGCCCTGTCATTTTGCAGTCTGGATGCAACTCAAGCCGCAGACCTGAGTCAGAAGGTCTGCATAATGGCATATGGACACGTTTCCAGGTTTATAATACAGTGCAGATGCTCAAGCACAGGCTTGGAAACACCAAGTCCACAACCGCACGGCCCACAGACCTGAATCTAAAACGCAGTGCAGACATACCTTTAGGTGCCGCCATGTTACTGACAGTCATTTGGGCTTAATCAGACTTAGGATCCCAAAATCCAGATTGCAATCAGTGGGAATTTCCCAGAATTCTTCAGGATATCTACCAACTTTATATTAACTTCTTTTCCCTAACATCCCATTCCCTGCTTGTTTTCTTTGTCTGGGCCACAGCTGTATCAGGACATGTTCCTCACTCTGAAGTCACCAATGAGCATTAGTAACTTCTGTTTACTCTTTCAGTGGTTTGGTCTTGGTCACTGGTCAAATCCGTTAATTCATTCCTCACCAGTTCTCCTCAAGCTGGCAACAGAGTTGGTCACAAAAAACTCCCTCAAAAGTCCAAACCAAACATAGTTTTTCAGTTCATCTTCCTTACTATAACTCCCATTCACAGGCTTTACCTGGCTAGGGCTCTGCAGGAGCCAGAGTTGCTCCTTGTAGCTGTTCCTGTCAGCTTCAGCTCCCCACAGTGTCCTGAGCTTCCCCAGCGTACTGCCAGGCTTCCTGCCTCTAGCAGGCTCAGCTAGTCTCTCAACTACCCCCTCCCTTTAGTTTTCTGTTGCCTTTTTCTTTGGAATCACATGATTTTTCTCAGGTAGGGCTTATCTTGTCATCAAGACTGGCTTAGCCCTAGGGTCACCAGTAGGGTTGCCAACTGTTTAATTGAACAAACCCAAACATCATTGCCCTGCCCCTTCCGCAAGGTCACACCCCTGCCTCACCTCTCTCCAGCCCTTCCTCCCTCCCTCCCTCCATCACTCACTCTCCCCCACCCTCACTCACTTTCACCAGGCTGGGGCAGGGGGTTGTGGTGCAGGAGGGGTGAGGAGAATGGCACTTACATCAGGTGGCTCCCAAAAGCGACCGACACATCCCTCTAGCAGCAGCTCCTAGGCGGGGGGACAGGGGACTCCGCGTGCTGCCCCTGCCCACAGGCACCACCCCCACAGCTCCCATTGGCCGAAGTTCCCTGGCCAATGGGAGCTGTGGAGTTGGTGCTCGAGGAGGGGACAGTGCACGGAGACCCCCCTATCCCCCACAGGAGCTGCAGATACATGCTAGCTGCTCCTGGGAGCAGCGCGGAGCCAGGGTAGGCAGGTAGCCTGCCTTAGCCCCGCTGCGCCGCTGGACTTTTAGCACCTCAAATCTCCCGGTTTGGCGTCAGTAGCCTCTAGGAGACAGGGCGTGATTCCAGGAGACTCCCGGCAAAACCGGGAGGTTGGCAACCCTAGTCTCCAGGAGCAAGCCGCTTGTTACAGTATGTCTACACTGCACACTAAGCCTGGTCTCTGACTTGGGTTTGAGTTCAAGCCCTACTTCCATCCACGCACAAATCAGTCTGACTCAGGTTAACAAGCACTCACAATCCAGGCCCTGGCACCCTGCTAGTGGCCTGGGTCAGAACCCAAGTCCTGTTGAAAGTCAGGTCCAAGCGCTGTTATTTTGCAATATGGATGCAGCTCGAGCTGCAGACCTGAGTCAGAGAGTCTGTGTAGTGTATTAGCTTGTATTAGAATACATTAGCGTGGCTCTGAAACCCGGGTCCCAACCATTAGAAACCCAGGTTTATTAAGCAGTGTGCACACCCAAGCACGGGCTTGGAAACACTAAGTCCATAACTGCAGGCCCACAGATCCAGGTTTTACAATGCAGTGTGCGCACATCCTCTGGGTCTCCTGACAGTTGCATCCTTTTGGTCATTATGCTTTGACTTCAGCTGCCTTTCAAGCCATCCATTCTTTCCTCCAAAATGGAAAATATTTTTCACTTATACATATGTTACCCTCATCATCTTCATTCAGAAGCAGAAAAGTCACCCATGTTTCACATCACACTGTCTTGGATCCTTCAGTAGCCATTGTTTATAGCAACTGTTGCTTCTTACCTCAAGTTCTCTCTTCACTTTTTGGAATCTGTTAGAGTCAGGCCACTGTGAGTATGTCTACATTGCAGTTATACACTCATGTGTGGCCTGTGCCAGCTGACTCGAGCTCATGGGAGTTAGGCTGCGGGATCCCAGAGCTCCGGCTCCAACCTGAACCCAAACATCTGCATCACAATTTTATAGACCTGCCATCCGACCCCCCCCCATGAGGACCAGTCACAGGTGTTTAATTGCAGTGTGGACATACCCTGTATTACCTCAGGAATTCTCTAGCCCACAGTTCCCTATTCACTGCTAGGCTAACTTTCCTGTTCTAGATTTAAGGACTCCTACCTCGGCTAGTCACTAGATATTTACCACTCAGCAGCTAATTCCCAGACAAGCCAAAATGGTTGATTGGACTTATTCAAAGTGCCGTACTTAGTGGCTGCTTCCCCTTTGAGTTAGATTCCTGTTTTTTTTTTCCATCCACAACTTTGTGATTCCAGCCTGTCACAAATGTAACATGCTGGGTGCCCGTCCATCCAAACAAACAAACAAAAATAAGGATCCAAGTCACATTCTGTCACTCCTCCCTGCTGGAGTCAGGGAAGGGTTTACTATAGCTCTAGAGGATCGGGAGAGGGAGGGATAAGACTAGGATTCATATCAGAGCTCATTTGTATGAGCATATTCCTCCCACCCTGAAAAGCATTGCAACCCCTAACTATGAAGTTATTTCCCCTTTCCCCCTTTTACACCCTGGCTTGATTGTCCCCAGAATTGATTGACCCAATGTACTGCCAGTTTATGCAGCCTGTTCTCTGTTGGTCTGTAGTAAAGGTAAAATGCTAAATAAATCTTTTGACAGCTATTAAAAACACCAACTGAGGCTCTGAACATTGAGGTTTTTAATTTACCTCATAACTTTCCTGGCTCCTTTTCCATGCTTTTTTCTACACCTCTTTTAAACTAAGTTCTTTTATACGGCTCAGTTAGTGAAAATTTCCCCTCCCAGGGCCCATTCAGGTTTTTAATCAGTTGGGCTAACTGGCAAGAGTTTTTTAACACATTCCTTATTTATAACTGCTAACAGTTTGTTAGAACAACGCCCAAAACCTTTAAAAAATCACTGGTCTTTCAAATCTTTTTTTAAAGGTTTTTTTAAAGGTTTTAAAAAAAATCATTGATCTTTCCAATCTTTTTTTAAAAATACTATCCTGTAAAGAGGAGAGAAGATTCCAGGTACAAGAGAGCTCCCTCTCAGAATAACCTCCTCCCTAAACCGATGAATTGTTACCCAGCCTTAGGGATGCTTGCCAGCAATAGTATTCTTGCTGGTAAGTTAAAGAAGTATGGGCTGGATGAATGGACTATAAGGTGAATAGAAAACTGGCTAGATCGTCAGGCTCAATGGGTAGTGATCAATGGCTCCATGTCTAGTTGGCAGCCGGTATCAAGCAGAGCGCCCCAAGGGTTGGTCCTGGGGCCGGTTTTGTTCAATATCTTCATTAATGATCTGGAGGATGGTGTGGACTGCACTCTCAGCAAGTTTGCAAATGACACTAAACTGGGAGAAGTGGTAGATATGCTGTAGGGTAGGGATAGGATACAGAGGGGCCTAGACAAATTAGAGGATTGGGCCAAAAGAAATCTGATGAGGTTCAACAAGAACAAGTGCAGAGTCCTGCACTTAGGACGGAAGAATCCCATGCACTGCTACAGACTAGGGACCAAATGGCTAGGCAGCAGTTCTGCATAAAAGGACCTAGGGGTTACAGTGGATGAGAAGCTGGATATGAGTCAACAGTGTGCTCTTGTTGCCAAGAAGGCTAATGGCATTTTGGGCTGTATAAGTAGGGGTATTTGCCAGCAGATGGAGGGATGTGATCATTCCCCTTTATTCAACATTGGTGAGGCCTCATCTGGAATACTGTGTCCAGTTTTGGGCCCCATACTACAAGAAGGATGTGGAAAAATTGGAAAGAGTCCAGCGGAGGGCAACAAAAATGATTAGGTGGCTGGAGCACATGATTTATGAGGAGAGGCTGAGGGAACTAGGATTGTTTAGTCTGCAGAAGAGAAGAATGATGGAGAATTTGATAGTTGCTTTCAACTACCTGAAAGGAGGTTCCAAAGAGGATGGATCTAGACTGTTCTCAGTTGTAGCAGATGACAGAACAAGGACTAATGGTCTCAAGTGGGGGAGGTTTAGGTTGGATATTAGGAAAAACTTTTTCACTAGGAGGGTGGTGAAGCACTGGAATAGGTTACCTAGGGAGGTGGTGGAATCTCCTTCCTTAGAGGTTTTTAAGGTCAGGCTTGACAAAGCCCTGGCTGGGATGATTTAGCTGGGGATTGGTCCTGCTTTGAGCAGGGGGGTGGACTAGATGACCTCCTGAGGTCCCTTCCAAACCTGATATTTTATGATTCTATGATTCTATGCTTCTGAAACATAACATTTGCCACAGCAGATATGGAATGGCAAATAAATTGCGGATGGGGATTGGAAGATTCCTCCAGTCACTCCCCTGTCTATATTCAGGATTTTTTAATTTAAAGTTGAGATGAACAGACAAGTGGCTTTCTCACAACCAAAACCATCAAAGATAGCGGTGGGTCTGGTATTGGAACAACAGGCTACAAGAACATGGCGTGTCTGACTTTTTCAAAGTTCCCTTTGCTCTTTTATTGAAATAATCTCCTTTTCACAATCTGATTGATGGGATTCTAAAAAAGCCTGGGTGGCAAAATTCAGATCTGAATCTACACCCAAACCGATGGGCATTCAGACACAATGAGTGGTTTTGATTAGCGCTCATCTCTGGAAAATGCAGCAGATAACCTGCACAAAAGAAGTTTCTCACACCCACTGCCCGCCTAAACGATATACTGTATCATCTGAAGTTAGAGATTTTTCCATTAATCCCCTCCTTACACCATTCTACTAGTTGGCCTACAGCACCTTATTGTAGCTATTAAAATGTGGAAATAAATACTCATGTTGTTATTGGGATTAAAAAAAACTTGTTAAATGTTCAAATGTGCAAACATTAAGCCATTTAGACACAGGTTCTATACAAATGTATTGAAAAGGATCATGGAACAGCTTAAGGTTATGGGTAAGAGTGTAGCAGGGTGCTAAAATATATTTAAGCAAGAGGCAAAATTTTGTGACTAACAAACCCTGAAATGTCCTTAATGGAGCTCTCAGCTCAACTCGTCTATAACATTTTGTCATTCGTCTTTGCTGTCTTTGCTATTTGAAAAAGTGTACCATGTTCAATGATTTTAAAGGCAAAACCACAGCAATGAAGCAGTGCATTCTGGGAATGTTTGGGTGTCTTTTTCTTTTTTTCTTTTTTTAACAGAATGAAAGGCACACCAAATGCACATTCCACTGAGTGTTTCACTGAATTCTGTGGGGGACGAATAGCAAGCGTGTACATAACCACACACATATGTATGTAGAAATTTACAAGCTACAATATCCAGACATCATGAGGCTCTGCTAATAATTTTCTTAACCTTGCCCAGACTGTAGCTACATTTATGATCTGGAGATTTATTGATTTTAGTTATTTTATCCCTCCCATAATAGGAAACTACCCCTTGGACCATTGACCTACACTCGTTATAAATATATTTTAGTTCGCTCTCATCATAACAGTATTCCTAGGAGTCAGGCATCTGAGGTGTTGTTATGAGGTGGTGGTGGTGTAAGGAAGGTGACTATAATGGGGTTTTAAAATCAGAATCATAGACTTTAAGGTCAGAAGGGACCATTATGATCGTCTAGTCTGACCTCCTGCACAACGCAGGCCATAGAGTATCACCCTCCCACTCCTGTATCAAACCCCTAACCTATGTCTGAGCTATTGAAGTCTTCAAATCGTGGTTTAAAGACTTCAAGGTCCAGAGAATCCTCCAGCAAGAGACCCATGCCCCATGCTGCAGAGGAAGGCGAAAAACCCCCAGGGCCTCTGCCAATCTGTCCTGAAGGAAAATTCCTTCCCAGCCCCAAATATGGCAATCAGCTAAACCCTGAGCATGTGGACAAGACTCACCAGCCAGACATCCAGGAAAGAATTCTCTGTAGTAACTCAGATCCCACCCCATCTAACATCCCATCACAGGCCATTGTGCATATTTACCGCTAATAGTCAAAGATCAATTAATTTCCCAAATTAGGCTACCCCATCATACCATCCCCTCCATAAACTTATCAAGCTTAGTCTTGAAGCCAGATATGTCTTTTGCCCCCACTGCTCCCCTTGGAAGGCTGTTCCAGAACTTCATTCTGATGGTTAGAAACCTTCATCTAATTTCAAGTCTAAACTTCCTGATGGCCAGTTTATATCCATTTGTTCTTGTGTCCATATTGGTACTGATAAATAATTCCTCTCCCTCCCTGGTATTTATTCCTCTGATATATTTATGGAGAACAATCATATCTCCCCTCAGCCTTCTTTTGGTTAGGCTAAACAAGCCAAGCTCTTTGAGTCTCCTTTCATAAGACAGGTTTTCCATTCCTCGGATCATCCTAGTAGCCCTTCTCTGTACCTGTTCCAGTTTGAATTCATCCTTCTTAACCATGGGAGACCAGAACTGCACACAGTATTCCAGATGAGGTCTCACCAGTGCCTGGTATAATGGTACTAACACCTCCTTACCTCTACTGGAAATACCTTGCCTGATGCATCCCAAGACCGCATTAGCTTTTTTCATGGCCATATCACATTGGTGCCTCATAGTCATCCTGTGATCAACCAATACTCCAAGGTCCTTCTCCTCCTCTGTTACTTCCAACTGATGCATCCCCAGCTTATAACAAAAATGCTTGTTATTAATCCCTAAATGCATGACCTTGCACTTTTCACTATTAAATTTCATCCTATTAGTATTACTCCAGTTTACAAGGTCATCCAGAGCTTCCTGTAAGATATCCCAGTCCTTCTCTGTATTGGCAATACCTCCCAGATTTGTGTCATCCACAAACTTTATTAGCACATTCCCACTTTTTGTGCCAAGGTCAGTAATAAAAAGATTAAATAAGATTGGTCCCAAAACCAATCCCTGAGGAACTCCACTAGTAACCTTCCTCCAGCCTGACAGTTCACCTTTCAGTACAACCTGTTGTAGTCTTCCTTTTAACCAGTTCCCTATCCACCTTTCAGTTTTCATATTGATCCCAATCTTTTCCAATTTAGCTAATAATTCCCCATGTGGAACCATATCAAATGCTTTACTGAAATCGAGGTAAATTAGATCCACTGCATTTCCTTTGTCTAAAAAATCTGTTACCTTCTCAAAGACGGAGATCAGGTTGGTTTGGCATGATCTACCTTTTGTAAAACCATGTTGTAATTTGTCCCAATTACCATTGACCTCAATGTCCTTAACTACTTTCTCCTTCAAAATTTTTTCCAAGACCTTGCATACTACAGATGTCAAACTAATAGGCCTGTAGTTCCCCAGATCACGTTTTTTTCCTTTCTTAAAAATAGGAACTATGTCAACAGTTCTCCAGTCATACAGTACAATCCCTGAGTTTACAGATTCATTAAAAATTCTTGCTAATGGACTTGCAATTTCATGTGCCAGTTCCTTTAATATTCTTGGATGAAGATTATCTGGGCCCCCAATTTAGTCCCGTTAAGATGTTTGAGTTTGGCTTCTACCTCGGATGTGATAATATCTACCTCCATATCCTCATTCCCTTTTGTCATCCTACCATTATCCCTAAGCTCCTCATTAAAGACTGAGGCAAAGTATTTGTTTAGATCAGCGATCCCCAAACTTGGGATGCCGCTTGTGTAGGGAAAGCCCCTGGTGGGCCGGGCCGGTTTGTTTACCTGCCGCGTCCACAGGTCCGGCCAATCACGGCTCCCACTGGCCACGGTTCACTGTTCCAGGCCAATGGGAGCTACTGGAAGTGGCGGCCAGTACATCCCTCAGCCCGCGCCACTTCCAACAGCTCCCATTGGCCTGGAATAGCGAACCACGGCCAGTGGGAGCTGCGATTGGCCGGACCTGCAGACGCGACAGGTAAACAAACTGGCCCGCCAGTTTCCCTACACAAGCGGCATCCCAAGTTTGGGAAACACTGGTTTAGATATTGGGCCATGCCTAGATTATCCTTAACCTCAATTCCATCCTCAGTGGTTAGCAGTCCCACTTCTTCTTTCTTTGTTTTCTTCTTTATATGGCTATAGAACCTTTTACTATTAGTTTTAATTCCCTTTGCAAGATCCAACTCTACATGGCTTTTGGCCTTTCTCACTTTATCCCTACATGTTCTGACCTCAATAAGGTAACTTTCCTTGCTGATCACTCCCATCTTCCACTCCTTGTAGGCTTTCTGCTTTTTCTTAATCACCTCTCTGAGATGCTTGCTCATGGTCTACAATTCCTGTCTATGAATTTTTTCTCCTTTCTTGGGATGCAGGCTTCTGATAGTTTCTGCAACTTTGACTTGAAGTAATTCCAGGCCTCCTCCACCTTCAGATCCACAAGTTCTTCAGTCCAATCCACTTCCCTAACTAATTTCCTTAATTTTTTAAAGTTAGCCCTTTTGAAATCAAAAACCCTAGTCACAGATTTTTTTTGTTTATCCTTCCATTTAACTCTTCAAAATATGAGATTTCACCCCTCCGCCCATTGAACACTGGCATAATTAGATACAGCATAATGCCATCCCCAATCATGCACAAAGCATGTGGTGTCACTCAGAGTCCCAGGCTTTAGGGGCCCTGCTATGTCAGCACCCAGCTACAACATCCACCCCACACTGCTCACTCCACCACCACCATCTTCAACGATGGATTTGGGAGTTCATTTCTCTTCCGTGGCCCCATTATGACCTGAACCCTCTATAGCAGACCAAAACCTCTCCATATTCCTATTGACTGACAAGGGTCCTACACCCATTCAGCTATTGCACATTCCCTACCCTTAGAATGTGCTACATTGGCTACTGAACTCTGCCTGGGGTAGAACATATCTTACTTCATACAGATTCCCACAAAACACTGAAAAACTGTCCATCAGTACAATACTATCTTGTAAGAGATTTATTTGTCTTGCTTACAGTTAGTTCTGGGGTAGCTACATCCATCTTAATTATGCCACCTCCTGCATTTGGTCTTTTAAATAGTTTATTCTTTTAAACATTTAACTGTGTTTTATTGATACTTTTTCAAGCAGCTGGAGCATGTTGGTGAAAGGGAGTTCTTTATAAATAAAGTTATCATTATTCATTATCACTATAAAAACTTAGGACTAGGTGTGAACTAACACAGGAATTTAAGAAATATGTGCTTTAAAAAGACCCGACAGCTTAGCAAGCTGAGAGAATAAAAGCAAACAATATTACTTTTATATTACTCTAGCTATAGAAAATGACTCTGTAGGAAAAGACCTAAGGTCTAGATCAAGAAATTCCTTTTATCTTTTCTCACAATACAAAGCAATTAAATCAATGAAATTAAAAACCAGCCAATTTCTTAGATTCCAAGGCCAGAGGGGACCATTGTGATCATCTAATCTGGCCTTCTTTATAACACAGACCATAGGCCTTCGCCGAAATAATTCCTAGAGCACAGCTTTTAAAAAAACATCCAAATGTGATTTTAAAATTGTCAGTGGTGGAGAATCTACCATGACCCTTTTTAACGCCTCTTTTCTAGTCTGAATTTCTCTAGCTTCAACATCCAGCCACTGGATCGTGTTATACCTTTGTCTGCTAGACTGAAGAGCCCAAGGTTAAATATGTGTTCCCAGTGTAGATACTTACAGACAGTAATGAAGACATCTCATCATCTTCTCTTTTCAGAGTAACAGCCGTGTTAGTCTGTATCCGCAAAAAGAAGAACAGGAGTACTTGTGGCACCTTAGAGACTAACAAATTTATTAGAGCATAAGCTTTCGTGGACTACAGCCCACTTCTTCGGATGCATATAGAATGGAACATATATTGAGGAGATATATATACACACATACAGAGAGCATAAACAGGTGGGAGTTGTCTTACCAACTCTGAGAGGCCAATTAATTAAGAGAAAAAAAAACTTTTGAAGTGATAATCAAGATAGCCCAGTACAGACAGTTTGATAAGAAGTGTGAGAGTACTTACAAGGGGAGATAGAGTCAATGTTTGTAATGGCTCAGCCATTCCCAGTCCTTATTCAAACCGGAGTTGATTGTGTCTAGTTTGCATATCAATTCTAGCTCTGCAGTCTCTCTTTGGAGTCTGTTTTTGAAGTTTTTCTGTTGTAATATAGCCACCCGCAGGTCTGTCACTGAATGACCAGACAGGATAAAGTGTTCTCCCACTGGTTTTTGAGTATTTTGATTCCTGATGTCAGATTTGTGTCCATTAATTCTTTTGCGTAGAGACTGTCCGGTTTGGCCAATGTACATGGCAGAGGGGCATTGCTGGCACATGATGGCATATATCACATTGGTAGATGTGCAGGTGAACGAGCCCCTGATGGTATGGCTGATGTGATTAGGTCCTATGATGATGTCACTTGAATAGATATGTGGACAGAGTTGGCATCGGGGTTTGTTACAAGGATAGGTTCCTGGGTTAGTGGTTTTGTTCAGTGATGTGTGGTTGCTGGTGAGTATTTGCTTTAGGTTGGGGGGTTGTCTGTAAGCGAGGACAGGTCTGTCTCCCAAGATCTGTGAGAGTAAAGGATCATCTTTCAGGATAGGTTGTAGATCTCTGATGATGCGCTGGAGAGGTTTTAGTTGGGGGCTGAAGGTGACAGCTAGTGGTGTTCTGTTATTTTTTTTGTTGGGCCTGTCTTGTAGGAGGTGACTTCTGGGTACTCGTCTGGCTCTGTCAATCTGTTTTTTCACTTCAGCAGGTGGGTATTGTAGTTTTAAGAATGCTTGATAGAGATCTTGTAGGTGCTTGTCTCTATCCGAGGGATTGGAGCAAATGCGGTTATATCTTAGAGCTTGGCTATAGACAATGGATCGTGTGGTGTGTCCTGGATGGAAGCTGGAGGCATGTAGGTAAGTGTAGCGGTCAGTAGGTTTCCGGTATAGGGTGGTATTGATGTGACCGTCGCTTATTAGCACAGTAGTGTCCAGGAAATGGACCGCTTGTGTGGATTGATCACAATAGAAAAACTTCAAAAACAGACTCCAAAGAGAGACTGCAGAGCTAGAATTGATATGCAAACTAGACACAATCAACTCCGGTTTGAATAAGGACTGGGAATGGCTGAGCCATTACAAACATTGACTCTATCTCCCCTTGTAAGTACTCTCACACTTCTTATCAAACTGTCTGTACTGGGCTAGCTTGATTATCACTTCAAAAGTTTTTTTTCTCTTAATTAATTGGCCTCTCAGAGTTGGTAAGACAACTCCCACCTGTTTATGCTCTCTGTATGTGTGTATATATATCTCCTCAATATATGTTCCATTCTATATGCATCCGAAGAAGTGGGCTGTAGTCCACGAAAGCTTATGCTCTAATAAATTTGTTAGTCTCTAAGGTGCCACAAGTACTCCTGTTCATCTTCTCTTTGTGAAACTAAATAGATTGAGCTCTTTGAGTCTATCACTATAAAGCGTGTTTTCTAATCCTTTAATCACTCTCATGGCTCTTCTCTGAACATTCTCCAGTTTATCAACATCCATCTTGAATTGTGGGCGCCAGAACTGGACACAGTATTCCATAGGCAGTCACCAAATACAGAGATAAAATAATCACTCTACTCCTACTCGAGATTCCACTGTTTATGCATCCGAAGATCCTGATAAGAGAGAGACTTTCTCACATAATTTATAATTAGGCTGTGGAACTTCTTACTACCAGGTATCACTGAGGCCAAGAGCTTAGCAGGATTCAAAAAAAGTTTGGACACTTATCTAGATAATAAAAATATATATAAATATAATTATAAAGATTGAAAAATAAAGAAGAGGTCCAGAAGGATATGTGTGTGTATATATATATGTGGGATCGAATGGGAATTAGGGAGAAATTGTCCTTGGGCTTGGTTATCCCATAACTGCCTACTGCAAGGTTTCTTCTTCTTCTGAGGCAGCTGGTACTGACCATTGTCAGAGACTGGATTAGATGGACCATCTGTATAATTCCAGTATGATTGTTCCTTCAGTAATTTGCAGTTACTGGGGTCCAGATTTTTACCACTGTTGCTCATTCTGTGCAATACTTTACTCTGTAAGTAGGCTCCAGGCCCCAAATCCTCAAAGGCACCCATGATGAGGTGTTCATGTTGGGAAAGAGTTAATATGGGCCTGAGAGGACTATTAACCTTTCTGCTCACCCTTGGAGGGTTGCCCAGTCTAGTTAGAAATAATGTTCAGATGGCTTGTCTCTATAAAGAGCTGGGTGAGCCCAGTTAGGAAGAGGAAATGAGGTTGAGAGTTCCTTCTCTCTGGGAAGCAACCTGAAAGAAGGCTAAGGAGACCAGACCAGACCTGACCAGACAGCCTTCCTCAGAGGTCATCTGGAAGCCTGACTCTGTGGCACCAGAAGGGTAAGCACTCAGAAAAGTGCTCTGGACAGAGGTACAGAATAGTCTTACAGTAGGAGTTGGCCAGAGGACATTGGGAGGTGGTGGTGGGGATACTGAGGCATATCTGCTGTAACTCCATATCTGGTCACAAGTGGGTGTTTTGGAGAGTAACTTTGCCATAAGTTGGGCCTTCTCCAGGAGCTACTGAAACTCCCTATGAGAAAAAGAGGGATCTGGGAAAAGATGGAGCCAAAAGAGGCAGATGTCATCTTTAGAAGAGCACTGTTTACTTTCCCAAGTTGTGGTAGGGAAGGGGAGTCACAGACACTGGAGGTCCTGTTCCAGTTGCAAGAGGCAGCCAAGCAGTCAAAACAGATCCAGGCTATCCTCCTGCAGCTCCTGAAACATAAAGGAAACCTGTGGGCGGTGCAGTTGGAGCTGTAGAGGCAACTTTCCATATTGGAGGGGGCAGAAGAAAAGCCCATTAGAAAGCATGAGAAAAGAATTACTCAGCAGACACAGATAGTGGGTAAAAAAACTGTATTAAAGGTCTGAGGTCCAGCCCAGAGTATGCTTGCCCCAGCCCTATGTGAACTGTGATACAAAGACTTATTCTGGAGAGGCAGATCATGGGAGTACCCACAGATGTTCGGCCTGTTGCCCAACTATGGACAGGGCCTATGTCATTTCTTTGTGGAAAAGTAGGGCATTTAACAAGGTATTGCCCTCAACAGAGAATGAGCTGCAGACAGACAAAGGACCAGGGTTCCAGCAATTGGAAAGAAAAGGAGCAGGTGGTCTTATAGCATCCCTTTAGTGGAGATCAGTCAGCAAGATGTGACAGTGAGGATGGTTGCCCTCATAGATATGCAATGGATCCACCTCAGTAGGAGACTGGAGGGGACGGGAAGGGAGGAGTATGACTCCTGTGACAAACCCTGAAGTTGGGGTACTGGTGGAGGAGAAAACAATTCACTGGGGGAGTACACAGTCAGAGTCCCAAATAGAAATAGGTGATCTGGGGACAACTGTTGACACCCAGGAGAGGTCTGAAGTTCAAGCAAAGAGCTGTGTGAAAGCAGGGCCGGTTTTAGGCACTGCGGGGCCCGATTCGAAGGAGCTGCTGCCAAAGTCCCACCGCTGTCTTCGGCAGCAGCTCAATTGCTGCCACGGAGAAAGGACCCTCCACTGAAATGCCGCCGAAGACAGCGGCAACGATTGAACTGCCGCCGCCAACAGTGCAGGGACTTCAGCAGTAGCTCAATCGGCTGCCGGTGCTTTCAGCGGCACTTCGGCGGAGGGACCTGCCTCCATGGCAGCGACTGAGCTGCCGCCGAAGACAATGGCGGGACTTCGGCAGCAGCTCCTTCAGGACGTTGCAGGGTCCTCTTAGGGGCGTGAGGCCTGATTCCGGAGAATCAGCTGAATCGCCCTAAAGCCAGCCCTGTGTGAAAGGCACCAGCAGCATAGGTGACAGGAGGGACAAAGGAAATTGACTGAAGTGATGGAGACACAAAATCATTGAGAGAAGGTGGTGAGCAAAGCTTGCTGATGGCCCAGCAAGAGAAGAAGCAAAGGCCTAAAGAAAAGTCCAAGTTGAGGAGTATTTTTGGAAGATGAGAAGGTCGGACTTCATTTGTGGTTGGAAGATGCCCAGAAAGAAAGCAATGCAGGAAGATAGGCAGTTAGTGTATCTAGAGAATATTCTGTATTCCCCACCCCCTAGACAGAAAGGCCCCAGTGCTAGGTGAGGTTCAGTCTTGTTCACCCCCACACATGCTGGGAAAGGATTAGTATGGGCCTGAGAGGCCAATTAACATGCCTGCTCGCCCTGGAGAGTGGGCCAGACCTAATTAGACATAAAGACCAGCTGCGGAAAGCAGGGTCTAGCTCCATAAACAGCAGGATCAGCCCAGCTGTGGGGAGGAGAATCTGAGAAGAGGCAGAGGGGTCCCTGTCCCTCAGGCAAAGTCTACAATACAGACTTATATTGGTATAACTACGTTGCTCAGGGGTGTGAAAAATGCACACCCCTAAGCAATGTAGTTGTACCAACCTACCCCCCAGTGTAGACTGTGCTATGTCAATGGGAGGGCTTCTCCTGTCAACATAGTTACCACCTCTCAAGGAGGTGGGAGAAGCTCTCTGGTTGGTGTAAGAGTGTCTTCACTTAAGCGCTACGGCAACGCAGCTGTGCTGATGCAACATTTTAAGTGTAGACCTGCCCTGAGAAAGCAGCCTGTAGTAGCAAGACTAAGAAGGAGCACAGAGGCTACTCCAGGGGTGAACTGGAAGCCTGGATGGAGGCAGGGGCCCTGAGGGAGCTGTAGCCTGTCTGAACCTTGAGTGAGGGAAGGAGTGTGCGAGCCCCTGGGCGGTGGGGCTGAGCAAGACACAGAAGCCTTTGGTTAGCCAGGAGGCCAGTATAGAGCAGCAGAGGCATGCCTGGGATGTTATGGCTGCCAGCTGAGCCCAGCAGGGCTGAAGCTTTGGTTTTGTTTACATTGCTGTGGGACTTTGAGTAAAGGACTTTGCAAAATGGTCTGGCTGAAGGGCCATAGGACAGTGTGGTGGGAAACTGAGACACAGCTACCACAATGCCAACTCTGGCCACAGAGATGATCTGTGGTCTTGGCTTTGCCATACCGCCTAATTCCCAATTATTTCAATGGGGATTAGGTGCCTAGGATCTGAGCCACTGTGATGAAAGATGACAGAACCTGGCCCTTTATAAATGAATTGCACATTTACAGAAACTCTGGATCTACCAGTTTATATATTTGTTGATCTATCTAGATTGTAAGCTCCTCAGAATGGGGACCTGTGGTATATACAACCGTGATTCTGTTTTCTTTGTACTATACCTTTAAATGTGGGAAGTGTGACTGCCTGTCTGCCAGTGGCAGGGTTTGGAGAGGGTTCGAGTTAGAGAAACTTAAAGAGAACCATGATGAACTGTCCCTCAGAAGGAGATTTTCTATTCATTCTTTCTTTGCTGCTGTCTGTAATCAAAACCAAAAATACATGTTTTATTTTTTATGTATGGATAACCTAATAGGACTATGTCTTCTTTTATATCTTGTCCATCTCTGAGTAGCCTACTAATGCTTAAATAACTCACAGCTTTCCCTCTTGTGGCTGACAGTTCTATTGTCTCAGGGAATGTAGTAACTGGGAGTAGTCATGACTGTACAGTATCAGACAGTTTGAGCTAGTTCCATGGACAGCTTTGAAGCGCCAAGAGTGAAACCTTGAACTTGACCAGCTATTCATTGAGTAGCACATGTAAGGAGTGCACCACTCAGGTGATTTGTCCTCAGAAGCCTGGGTTGATCACTAAGTTAGATATTGCACTTTGAACCAACTGAAGCCTTTTTTTTTTAAAGCTGGAGACTTTATTGCTAAGCACATTGCATTGTAATAATTGAGGTAATGAATAAGTGGACCCCTGTCTCAAGGTTGGAGTATGACAGAATGTCTCTGAGTTGATCATAGCCAAATTTAGGGTCCAGTACTGTGAGGTGCTGAGCAGAAGTTAATGGGAATTGAGGGGACCCAAACACTTACAGGATCAAGCCCCGTCTAGGTAATGTGAGTTTTGCATCATTTCCATATTGTGAAGTATGAGACTGTGTAATCAACTGACATTGCTTCATATTATCACTGGAATTAGATTACCAAAGTTAAAAGGAATATCATCATTGATTGTAAGCCCCTAGGCGGGGGCTGTTGTTTTGTTCTGTGTTTGTACAGCCCCCCAGCACAATGGTGTCCTGGTCCATAACTGGGGCTCTTCGGTGCAAAGGTAATAATAACAACAACAGCCACATAAAATAGGAGAGAATCAATTAGATAAACATTATTCACAGACTGCAGTGACTGGGCATCGATTCAGTGCAATTATGGTCTAAAAACCAAAGCGCAGAACTAGTTTGAATTATGTGTCATATTTCTGAGAGAGAGATGAAAAACCCTCATTTCAAACTGGGACAGCAGAGATTTTGTTCATGCTCTCAAATGAAAAGCTAACATATCTATGTAATTAAACCAGTTAGTCCCTGTACTTCCTCCTTGGAAAGTCACATAAACAACAGGGTTTGGGAATTATTGTAATTCCAAAACTAGGAAGATTTAATCCAAAATGGATTTTTAGAGTACAAATCACTTCATTTGATTCTGCTTTAAAAGTCTGTCTGTACTTGGCAATGTTATTGTTATTTCCAAATCGAGACCCGTGGAATTTCTGTAATGTTAGTAAAAACATATCTGAAGATTGACATTTCAGAATTATTTCATCATCCTTTGGGTCTTGTTTGTATGGGAAATAACTTTTGTCTGAGCCAATTACAGTACGGTTAATGGTTAAATATATTAAAAGCAGTAACTGAAATCTGACATTCCATTGTTCACAAACTTCCAAAAACACATCAACTTTTTTACTTGGAAAGCCCAAAAGAGGTTTGAGAAAATATTTTAAAGAGATGTCCATTTACATTTGGTAAAAGCTGATTTGGAGCCAAACCAAAGATTAGAAGAAATGGTTCCAAGTTTTCTTTCTGTTGTAACAAAGGAAAAGAAATGTGTTTAAAATACTGTAGGAGAGTTTTAAGTTTATATTGTCTTTTGTATAAACCTTGCCACTGAATATGTAAAAATATCCCTGTAATGTGTAAGGCAGTAAAACAAAAAGGCCACTCAATTAAACTGAAACCTTAAGGGCAAAGCTATGGCTTCCTGCACTCCACGCAATGGAAAGTGAGGTTCCCGAGCTGTAGCAACTAAACCAAAGCAGCCTGAGGACCTTGCCTGCACTACTTCGCAAAGAGGCACTCAGCATCTGCCCATACTAGTCCCCCATGAGTGTCCTCAACCCCAGATATCGGCAGGCATACAGAGGAAAGGCTGGTCTGGACACATCCCATTGTGGTCTACTGATCACTGCCCATTGCCAGGCCCCAGCCTTGTGCTCAAGAGAGCACTAGGTCTTTATTGTGGCCACAGCATACCCAACTATCGAATGGAGAAAAAGATTGTCCCTTCTTTCCCTTTAACACACGCTTGCAAGTGAAGCTAGAATGTGGTTCTTAATATGAAATCCACTGTTGAAGAGACAAGGGGAGGATCAATTGCTGCCAAAGCTCCTGAGAGGGCGGCTGTAATGTGCAGAAGCAATGGTAAAAAAAAGACATCTTTTTTCCTTCCTTTACCCCTCCATATTCTCAGGGCCGGGTCTAGATATTTTACCGCCCCAAGCAAAAAAAATTTTGCTTCCCCACCCCCTTTTTTTGGCTTTTACACATGTTTGCACTTTGCAATGTTTTTTTTTGTTTTGTTTTGTTCTTTTTTTGACTGGCGGCACTGATGGTGTTATTGGCCACTTGGGGTTTCCTTCCTGGCCCTGGTAAGTTCTCAGCAGCTTTCTCGTTGTTCCTCGGGGTCTTGGGCTGTAGGCAGGGCAAGCTCCAGGCACCAGCGAAGGAAGCAGGTGCCTGCGGCGGCCAATAGAAAGGGGCGGCAGTCCGTGTTTTATTGGGGCGGCACATCCGGTCTGCGGCGGGAATTTGGTTCTTCGGAAGCACTTCAGTGGCACCTCAACTCCACTTCAGTCTTCAGCGACAATTTGGCAGTGAGTCCTTCATTCCATCTCATCCTTTTCAGCAGCACTTCGGCGGCAGCTCAATCGGGGGGGGGGGGTTTCCTGCCACTTGGGGCAGCAAAAAAGCTGGAGTCAGCCCTGCCTGCCCCAGCTCCTCAGCCCCCTGCCGGGGCAGTCCCCCGGCTCTGTCCTCCCTGGTCCCGACCAGTCCTCCCCGGTCCCGGCTGGAGGGACCCTGGGCTGAGGCGCGGCCCGGGAGCCCCGCTGTTTACCCCAACCCTGCCAGCGCTGGACCAGCTGGAGGCAAGGGGGCAGCGGGCGGAGTCAGCGCTGGTGGGGGGAAGCCCAGCGCTGGGATGACAAGGGGTGTGGGGGGGTGGGGGGGAAAGCCCAGAGTTGGGGTGGCTGGGGGTGCGGGTGGGGTCGGGGGGAGAGCCCAGGGTTGGGGCAGCAGGGGGTGCAGGTGGGGTGGGGGGCAGCCAAAAAAATTTTTGCTTGGGGTGGCAAAAAACCTAGAGCTGGCCCTGAGGATAACGACCACTGGTGGTGGTGAGGATGAGATGATGACTAACACTTCGGGTTTTTCCACGGGGCATGGTGTGACTATTGAAAATACTGTGCATTCTCCTTTTCCAGATTGCAGTGGGTGTATTGCCATTTGGTTGACTAATAAAGGTAATTATAGAAAGAGCACAGTGTTGTCCTGTTGTACATAGGGTTTCCAGTTGCGTGGTTTTTGACTGGAACGCCTGGTTGAAAAGGGACCCTGGCAGCTCCGGTTAGCACTGCTGACCAGTCCGCTAAAAGTCCAGTTGGTGGGGCAGCGGGGTGTGCCCTGGCTTGGCGTGGCTCTCAGAAGCAGCTGGCATGTCTGGCTCCTAGGTGTAGGGGTGGCCACTGGGGCTCCGCATTTTGCCCCCACCCCAAGTGCCAGCTCCACAGCTCCCATTGGCCGGGAACCAAGGCCAATGGGATCTACGGGGGCGGCACCTGCGGGGATGTGTAGGGCACAGAGCCCCCTGGCCCCTCTGCCTAGGAACTGGACATGCCAGCTGCTTCTGGGAGCCACCTGAGGTAAGTGCCACCTGGCCAGAGCCCACACCCCAACCCTCTGCCCCAGCTTGGAGCCCCCTTCCACATCCTGAACCCCTCATTTCTGATGCCATCCCAGAGCCTGCACCCCCAGCCGGAGCTCTCACCTCCTTCCACACCCAGCCCCCACCCCAGCCTGGTGAAAGTGAGTGAGGGTGGGGGAGAGAGAGCGACGGAGGGAGGGGGGATGGAGTGAGTGGCGGCTGGGCCTCAGAGAAGGGGTGGAGCAGGGGCAGGGCCAGCTTTAGGACCTGCAGGGCCCGATTCGAATACCTGGCAGTGGTCCGGGTCTTCGGCAGCACTTTGGCAGCGAGGGGGCCGCTCCGCATCTTCCGCAGCACTGAAGGACCTCGCACTGCCAAAATGCCGCTGAAGACCCAAAGCGGACCCCCCCACACAGTCGAAGTGCCACCGAAGACCTGGAGCGGACCGCCGCCGGGTGAGTAAAAAAAATTAAAAAGGCGCGATGCCCGATTCCAGGGAATTGGGGGAATCGGCCTAAAGCTGACCCTGGGTAGGGGCATGGCCTCCCGGAAGGGGAGGGATAGGAATAGGGCAAGGGTGTTCAGTTTTGTGAGATTAGAAAGTTGGCAACTCTAGTTGTACACCATGGGGTTCCCCCTTTTATTGCTAACCTCTCTACTGTGGTCAATTTTGGCATTGAACTCTCAAAGATTAAAGTAGGTGTAAACCATCACCTTGGGGTGGGCAATTGTCTAAAGTAACCCATAACTATAGATAAAGCTATATCTTTCTTCTACTCTATCCAAGCACAGAACACTGATCGGATGTGGACTGTGTAATTTGGCCTGCCATACTAATTGTTTTATGCAGTGTTGTTGTAGCCGTGTTGGTCCCAGGATATTAGAGGAACAAGGTGAGTAAGGTAATATCTTTTATTGGACCAACTTCTGTTGGAGAGAGAGAAAAGCTTTCAAGGTTACATACCCCAGACCTAAGGAAAAGCTCTGTATAAGCACGGAAGCTTTCCTCTCTCTCTCTCTCTCGCTCTCTCTCTCTCTCTCTCGCTCTCTCTCTCTCTCTCTCCAAGAGAAGTTGTTCCAATAAAAGGAATTACCTCACCCACCTTGTCATACTAATTGTTTTGAACTTTTCTAATATTTTACAAGTAAAGTGAGCAAACAAAAGTCATGCCTTTGTTCTCTAAACAGGTGCCATTTTTTAATAGGGAAGAAGGGGCGAAAAGGGAGGGACAGGAGGTTTCAGGCAACAAAAGCAAAAAATACTGACAAGGAACAATGCATGTACACACTTACCTGAGCTCCCTTATCCTTCATCACCAGGCTCATTGTCACATGCCTGTCGGGACTGGCTTGACTCCGATGGAGTTTCAAACAGCTCCTGGTTCCCCACAAGGTTTGTGTCTCCCTTCCTCCTCCTCCTCCTCACTGTACATGGCAAGGGTCACTGCATTAGGTTCTCATGACATGTCCACAGTCACATTCGAGGTGCTCACAGGGTCCCCCGCTGTCCCCAAGTGTGGCATGCAGTTAATTGTAGAAGTGGCAGGTCTGCAGTTCAGCCACAGATTTCTTGTGCGCTCTCTCTTACCTCCTGGTATGCCTGCCTAAGTTCCTTCGCTTTCATGCAGCACTGTCCCTCATCCCTGTCATGTCCCTGTTTTAGCATCCTCAGTGCCATCTGTGCATAAATGTCTATGGGTATGTCTAAGCTGCAGCTGGGGGTGAGTCTCCCAGCCTGGGTAGACAGGCTCATGCTAACTGTGTTCGAGCTAGTGTGCTAAAAATAGTGTGATGTTGTGACACAGGCAGTGACTCAGGCTAGCCACCCAAGCTCAGTCCCAGAGGGTTGAGTAGGTTTGGACTCAGGTGGCTACCGAATCCCACCTGCGCCACAACATCCATGCTGCTATTTTTGGTGCACTAAGCTGAGCAGAGCTGCATGAGTGTCTACTCAGACAGAGAGGCACAATCCAAGATGTAGGGTAGCTGAATTTCTTCAACTGCTCCTTGCACAGGCCCTTCTCCCCACAGGCCAAGGAGATCCATGACTCCTTTCCTGCTCCAAGCAGCTCTCCATGTTCATGGAGCTGGATGGTCTATGGTTGCAAAACTAGGCTAGTAGGCGTGCAGGAAAAGGTACTTCAAAAACACGCTGGGGACTTAAAGGCAGGGGAGGGTCAGGTTTCCAGTGTCTCTGACCCCTGGGTAGTGGAGTTCATAACTGTGACCAGAGTAACCCTGTTGTGGGGTTAGAAGCATTGTGAGACAGCTGCTGGAGGGCTGTTAGGATCACACAGGCAATACAATGTCTACAGCTGCACTGTCTCAACAGAAGTAGGTTGACTGTGGCTCTGTGTCATTCGGGGGCGGGGGGAGTTATTGCATTGATGTAAGAGCATACTTATGTTGGCAGGAGACAAATTTAGGGGTCGATGAAGAACTAAGTCAAAACAAGTCAATTTAGGGCAGCCCGACTTTGTAGTGTACACCAGGCCTAAGAAACTTATGAATAAATAAGTTGCAGTTCCTTGCTCCTTGTCCCTCACCAAAGGCTCTTAAGCAAAATAAGCCATCATGGGATAAGAGGGAAGGATCTCTCATGGACTTGTAACTGGTTAAAAGGAAACAAAGGATAGGAATAAATGGTCAGTTATCAGAATGGAGAGAGGTAAATGGTGGTGTCCCCCAGGGATTTGTACTGGGCCCAGTCCTATTTAACATATTCATAAACGATCTGGAAAAAGGGGTAAACAGTGATGTGGCAAAATTTGCAGATGATACAAAACTATTCAAGATAGTTAAGTCCCAGGCAGACTGCAAAGAGCTACAGAAGAATCTCACGAAAATGGGTGACTAGGGAACAAAATGGCAGATGAAATTTAATGTTAATAAATGCAAAGTAATGCACATTGGAAAACATAATCCTAACTATACACATACAATGATGGGGTCTAAATTAGCTGTTACCACTCAAGAAAGAGATCTTGGAGTCATTGTGGATAATGACTCTGAAATCATCCACTCAATGTGCAGCGGCAGTCAAAAAAACAAACAGAATGTTGGGAATCATCAAGAAAGGGATAGATAATAAGACAGAAAATATCATATTGCCTCTATATAAATCCATGGTACATGCACACCTTGAATACTGCGTGCAGATGTGGTCACCCATCTCAAAAAAGATATATTGGAATTGGAAAAGGTTCAGAAAAGGGCAACAAAAATTATTAGGGGTATAGAACAGCTTCTGTATGAGGAGAGATTAATAAGACTGGGACTTTTCAGCTTGGAAAAGAAGCGACTAAGTGGGGTTATGATAGAGGTCTATAAAATCATGAGTGGTATAGAGAAAGTAAATAAGGAAGTGTTAATTCACTTCTTCTCATAACACAAGAACTAGGGGTCACCAAATGAAATTAATAGGTAGCAGGTTTAAATCAAATACAAGAAAGTATTTTTTCATGCAACGCACTGTCAACCTCTGGAAGTCCTTGCCAGAGGGTGTTGTGAAGGCCAATACTGTAACAGGATTCAAAGGGGAGCTAGATAGATTCATGGAAGATAGGTCCATCAATGGCTATTAGCCAGGATGGGCAGGAATGGTGTCCCTAGCCTCTGTTTGTCAGAGAAGCTGGGATTGGGTGACAGGGCATGGATCATTTGATGATAACCTGCCCATTCCCTTTGAGGCACCTGCCATTGGCCGGTGTCAGAGGACAGGATACTGGGCTTGATAGTCCTTTGGTCTGACCCAGGGTGGCCGTTCTTATGATCAGTATGTGGCATGTGACTTGCGGTGTGGAGAACCTAAGATGGTAAACACTAGTTAATTAGCGACAAAGAGTCCTGTGGCACCTTATAGATTAACAGAAGTATTGGAGCATAAGCTTTCATGGGTGAATAACAACTTCGTCAGACCCATATGGTGGATGTGTCTGACGAAGTGGGTATTCACCCATGAAAGTTTATGCTCCAATACTTCTGTTAGTCTATAAGGTGCCACAGGACTCTTAGTCTGGATCTGTAAAAAGCGACAAACACGGCTACCCCTCTGATACTTGAGACTAGTTAATTAGTGCAATGGAGAAATCTATGCAAGGGCTACATTGCAGTAAAGATGCATTAGAGAACAAATCCAGGGCCATCTGTTTCTGTTTTGCCAGCACACTCAGTTGGAGATCACAAGCATTCCCATGTGCATTGATTAACTGGACATCTGGCAACAAAAAACGTGACTGTTAAAAATATGATAACAATAGAGGAATTACAGAAAATATATATAAAGTAATTTCATTGTTGAAATCTCTATCAAGACAGGCAACTTGGTCAATAAAGTCGATTTAGAAAAATATTCCTTTCCTAAATTTTTCTTTACTATATGTTCTGATATGTAGGTAGCTAGGTAACTTTTATCTTACCTCTTGACCTGTTCTCAGAAGGCAATCAAAACAAATTAAAGCATTTACAAGGGGATGAAAGGCATTAAGGCAAGACTGAAGCTTTGATTAATTTTCTGTTTTTAAAAAAATGAACACATTCTTGCCATATGTTATCAGACCATGGAACATCTACAATATAGAAGCAGAGCTGAAAAGTCAGAACATCTTAAACTATTGGCAAAATAAGGCATATGTATTGCATAATAATAATAATTTGCACAAGTGAAATGTTGCTCTCACTGAAAGTTAGTGGAGTTACTCCTGATTTACAGTGATGTAACTGAGAGCAGAATTTGATCACAGAATTTTAATCAGCAAATAACTCAGCCTATTTACAGCTACTGTTTGCCATGGAGTTGAACTCTAATGAATAAGCCACTCTAAGCCCCAATTGACCCATGAGTTTAACTTTCTGCTTGGCTGTTGGGTGTGAAATTGGCTGTCTTGCTACTTTATGTTCAATTTATCTCATTGCTTTAGACTGCTCTCACAGAGGCCCTACTCGCGTTGTGGCTGAGTGCTCTACACTGTGTTGCTTTCACTTCAAAGTCGTTAATATTTGATGACAAAAAGCAAGGCAGCTGGTGTACAAGAAATGTTGGGAGTGGCTGGCTTTGTTAAGAAATAGACCTCCTCCACTAGTTTGGTGCTTTGTATATGCATGTGTTGGTATGCACTATAAATATACAGAGCATGTAAATAGAAGCCAGGAAGCAAAATATTATGGGCCACACATCCTCACCAGGTGTAAATTGAAATGTCTTCATTGACTTCAGCACAGCAATGCTGACTTAAACCAGCTGAGGATGTGGCCTTACACATCTCCAGGACAGACCTAGGAGTCCAGTGTCCGCTTCAGTGGGCATTAGTCCTCCTAACTAGAAAAGAATCTGTTTTGATTTTATTTTCAAGGGGATCCTAAGAATGAGGGCTGCTAAAAATTGATGATTATCTTCTGTTCATGAGCAGATGGTGTCCAGTGGAAAGGGGATAAATTTCACTCTCCAGTAGAGAAGAAGGCTGATTCTTGGGAGGAGTATTTGCATATAGTTAGTGGTGATTTCCTTATCGGCTTTTCTTTCTTTTCTTATCTCAAAGGTCCTGTCTACATTAAGTATAGAAATTATATTAGCAAGAACCATGTTTAAACCTGTGTTGCTTGCCTCATCCATCACTCCTAAGCAATAGTAGAGGCAACCACTACAGGTCTTTACAAACTTTTGAGAAGTTGTGCTTCTTAGCAGTCCTCAGCCATGAAATAGTGAGTCGCCAGGCCCTGGAGACTCATCAGTCAGACCCTTTGGTATATGCTGAAATGAGATGCAGCTTTCAAAAATGAGCAGGAAAAGGACTGCTCTTTTTCCTTGCTTTTTATTCTCCTCTAGGTCCTTTTCCTCTGAATGATCTGTGCCCACCTAGAATTGCCAGGTATTCTGAAAAGAAGGAGAAACAAGAGATATCTGTCTACCCTAGAATTAACACCCTCTGTCAAGTACAACTGTCACCTTATCCAGTCACAGTTGTGGAAGCAAAGAAAGAACTGACAGGAAGGGGATGCAATGCATGACAGTTCATTAGCAAGAGTTAGGCTAACTGTAACCCTGATAACGCGAGATTTGTAGAAGCGAGGATTGTGGGAGGCGGGTGAGAAAGAACTGTGTAAGAAGTCATTATGACCTGGTATAGATAAGGTGTAGAAGACCTTGTGTAGATAAGGTATAGAAAATATTGTATGTTGGCAAGAGTCAAAACAAGTGAAGAAATGAGATATCAAGATGGCCTATGTATAAACAAAATGCAACTGTTGCTCATTATTGTCTGTAACAAAAGGTATAAATGCTTGCTGTAATTGTTTACCTGTTGAGAGACCTGCTTAGCTCTCTCCCTCTGCGCAATTGTGAGAGTTAATAAAGCATCTGACTTGCTGTACCTAAACAAATAGTGAGAACTCTGTTTTTCTCCGACACAGTTGATGACACACAGTTTGGCTGTTGGTGTATTTCAGCATTCTGTGCTGAAGCCACAACTGACTTTTAGCTAACATAGGTTGATCATACTCTCTACATCATAATGTGTAGTGAATAGCTTAAAGACAGTATATGCATACAGGCCCCAAGATTCATGCATAAAGCACAGGGTCTATGTAAAGTATTTATTTTTTCCCCTTTATCCCTCACCCTCAGATGCATAGGGCATCCACCAGTTTCCACCATTTATTTTAGTCTAGTACTGAACTGTTCAGGTTTCTGAGTGTCATGTTGATGGATCTGGTTTCTTTCTCTACTGCTCTCTATGCTTTTTCTCTAGATTGGCCTCTTTGTCTCTTTCCAGGTAGTGTCCATTTTATCATTTGCCATGGAAGTCATGTTGGTGGCATCCTTAAAGCATGTCTTAAATATATCCCTTGTTGCCTTCTTACAATATTTGATGCTTTAGATTGGTTTGTTCTATTTAGAATTGCTGATGTTGCAAGAAACTCTTTCCAATGGACTCTGAAGATCTTCTGCAGGCATTTACTTTGGAATGAACTGATCTTCTTATCAATTTCTGTTGTAGATTTCCACAACACTGGTCCATAAAGAGGACGGACATGCCAGTGTTAAAAATTCATAACTTTGTGTCAGTGCCAATCATACTATTTTTCCAAATCTTTTCAGATTTATGAAAGTTGTTTGCTGCTTTTGATAGTCATTGCTTGACATCGAGCATGGTGTCAACATCATTGCACTTATCACTCCCTAGATAGGTAAAATGACTTACTACTTCTAGTGTTCTTTCATCCACTCTGATGGTTACTTTGAGGACATTGATAGCCATATATTTTGTTTTCCCCTTTTGACGAATAAAACAATTTGTTTCGCTGTATCTGCCAAAAGCTGGGTCTTCTCTTACATTAAACATAAAACTCCTTCTGTGGTTACTTTCCTCATGACATAGTTAATGTCCACTGCAAACAATAGTGGGGACTTAATATAACCTTGCCTTATGCTAATTGTCACTGCAAACCATTGGCTGATGTTGTCACCATCTCTGACTGCACATTCAGCATTATCATATAGATCCTAAATGATTCTTATTATTTTTACTGGTACTTCATTATGTGCCATAATTTTCCAAACACTGTGTCTGTGTACACTGTTAAAACACTTCTAAAAATCTAGAAAATTTATCACAAGGCACTTGCCACTCCATGCCTTGTTCTGTAATACATCTGAGAACAACAATATGGTCTGCACATGATCTCAGTGGTCTAAAACCGGCTCATTTCCAAGTTGAAAATCTATTTGTTTCTTGATAAATTCCAAGATGATGTTGCACAAGATTTTCACAGGCACTGAGTTTAATTGTGATTGGTAAGGTCCCTTTTCTTTGGCAATTTTACTATATGGCCTCTTTCACTCAGTTGGGTTCTTCACTGCATACACTCTCCAAAAACACAAGGAAATCCTGGAGGGCTGTTTCAGCACTTGCTTTAAGCATTTCTCCAGTAATGTTATCCTCTCCAGGGGCTTTCCCACTGTTGAGTTTACTGATGGCTTTTCTAACTTCTTCCATCATAGTATCTCTTAAATCAATATCAAGCTCTAATGGTAGGTCTTCATCGCTTATTTCTAGTAATTGTCTTGGGCTTGGTCTGTTTAAAACAGCCTGAAAATGTTCTGTCCATCTTTTCCTTTGTACTAAGAGTATTTCCATTTACATCTTTAATAGGGTTTCCAGTACTGCTAAAGTTTCCTATTAGCTGTTTGATTCTTATACAAGATTGTAAGGTTACTTCTTTGGCTAACATTTTCATCGTCTTGACACTTTCTAACAATATATGCCTTTTTTATCTCTGCTAGCACTCCTTTTTACCTCCCTGTATACAAAACTGTATTCTTCTTCCCACTTGCTTGTCTTTTCACGTCTTAGCATTCATGAGTTTTTGCTTTATACTTTGCCCAAGTAGAATTGCTAATCTGTTCTTCCCTTTTAGTTCTAATAACAACAAAATCTGTCTTTGCACTTTCTAGATAGCGCTATCTGATGTTTTCCCACAGAGTAGCAATGTCTTGATTTTCTTCAGTTAACTTCATTATAACACAGAACCTATTCTTCAGTTCAAGCAGACAAGCACTTTTTGCATTGAGGTCTCTTAATTGTCCATTGTTGCTGCACAGTTTTCTTGTAACCTTCTTCATCCTCTCTAACTTGATCTTCAATTTAGCAATACAGAGGTTATGGTCACTGCCCATATCTGCTCCCAGTAAGCACATACATCAGCCAAAAAGCTGCAAAACTTTTGTGAGCTGCAGAAGTGATCCCTCTGTTCTTTTTTTAATAGTACCCCCTGGGAAGTTCCATGCCACTTCATGGAATTCTTTGAGGGAATTATTGTTCCACCTCTCAGTAGACTGTTTACACTGCAAATTTCTAATCATTCAGCATTTTGGTTCATGTAGAAAAAAAACCCTGCCACACTTGCCTATAATTTACCAAAACCCATCATAGTTACTTCCAACTTCTGCGTTAAAATCACCCATAGTCTCTATGATACAATGTTTTGGAACCTTGGTTAACACATCTTGTAATAAATCATAAAAAGCATCTTTTTCTTCATCTGACTTTCATTGGTTGGTGCGTTGCATTGTTTGATTGTTAGTTTGAAGAATCTAGTCTGAATGTGAGCTCTAATAATTCTGTCATTGACTAATTCCCAACTCAGTCCGTGCCTGCTCTGCTTCATTCGACATTGGGGTTGCTATGCTAGCTTCATGTCTACCATCCTCACTCTCGAAGTAGATGATGGTCTTATTTGTTTCTTTAACGTGTAGTTTGTTCAAACCTGGCCATCTACACTCATTGATTCCGAGGACAGCAAGACCCATTTCTTTAATTACTTGAACAATTTTTGTAGCTTTGTACATTGTTCTCACATTCCCAAATAAGATTTTCATTATTGATTTGGCCTACAAGGGACTTTTCAGGATATGGGCTTTCTTATGGGTTTGACCAATGCCCATCATCTTCTTCACATGATGTTGATCTCACGTTCGAGGCTGTTGCATACCAGTATGGCTCCTGGTGTCTGTTTCTGTAGTAAGTTTATTTTTACATGGCGGGGTTACCAGACCCAGGCACACAACCTTAGGTCCACAATTCCTTATCCGTTATTTGGAGCTGTCCACATGTGAATGGTCCCCAACCTGCTATCCAGGAGATGCACTGGTCATTTTGGATGTCCCAGTTAGGTAGATTATTCTTTTGGTATGCTTTATATTCTGTGTTTGCTGCAACTGAAATCAGTGGTATCTCTGCTTTTGCAATAGGGCAAATATAACTCAGACCTTTTGGCTGGTTGCAGGTGTAAGCCCAATGGCCTGAAACTCTAGAGGGTAAGGAGTGCTCTGCTTCCATTACTTGGTGAGCAGGGGGAAGAAGTGCTACAGAGCTCCTTCATCTGCATAAGCTATTTACCCAGAACTCCAGAGGGACAGAAGCTCCTGTGGGGAAGGAACTTTGTGACATAATCTATTGCTAAACGGGGAAGTATGGTTACAAAGAGTTAATTTTGCATAAGCTTTTTATACAGAATTTTTCCAGTAACATTTTGAGAGACACCAGAACTGTACACAAATTCAGAACTGGTTCGATAATGGAACTGAATTGAGAGGGTGGAGGTGGGGATGGGCTCCTATCTTGTGGCAACGACTCTGCTCTAAGGTCCTCAATGCTACTGGTTTTACTCCTCTGAGGATCCTATGCTATTGGGAGTGCTCTTGGACTGGAGACAACTCTAGAGAGTTACTCAATGGGGTGCAATGTAGAGAAGGCTTTTGCTGAAGATGCAAAGACAGCAGCAGGACTGACTGCGCTCTGGTCCAGCCTCCCCTACCGAGCCACTAAATGAAGCTGAAATCATAATAGCTGGGTTAGGTGTTGGAGCCTCAGGAGAGGACCAGGCAGCACTTCTTAAGGGACTTGAAACAGGCCTGCCTGAGTGCACCTCAAGACTCTGGGACTATGCTGCCCACTGAGTGGGTTTTAGCAGATGGAGAAGTGATGTGATAGAGATACTTGCCTATTGGACATTCGCACCCGCAGCTCGGGAACTAAGTTGACTTATTCCTGCCAAAGTTACCATGAGGAACTGTTTTATTTATCCTGTATATCGAGGGCATTGTTGTGTTTTCCCAAACCAATGCTGTTCCCTTCCCCACCTCCATACAAAGTTTTCCTTTTTTCACACATAGTTTCAATGCTTGCGAGTGAGGGCAGTGTTTCCAGTTAAGGGCACCCAGGGAAAATATTTAGAGATCTCAGAAATGCTGGTGGTGACTCAAGCAGGCAGCGTTTGTTACTTTTAAGACGGTTCGCCAGCTATTTGAACCTGCCCCTTGTTGCTTTCAACAACACCTGACAGAAGGGTTACACAGAGGGTTTTTTTTAATTGTCAGCTATAATTTGAGATATTGCTGCACCTACTTATGGTTTTATTGGGGATTACTGCTGCTGCCAGTCCACAAAGATTAGCCGCTGTGCTGAAGTATTAGAGGAGGGTCAAGAGAGAGTAAAAGCTCTAACAACCTTTGGGGATGGGATGATGCTGGCAGACCAGGTGCCAGCTCATGCCTAGGCCCCTCAGCCTCACTGCAGTGCCGTAACTAGGTATTTTAGCTCCTGGGACAAGCAAGCATATTTGTGCCCCCTACTAGAGCCCTGCATGGGACTATTTCTGTAATCCTGTCCCACCCCACAAACCCACTCCCACCTGCTCCCACATGGTTTATTGAATGTTTATCCCACTCCTGCTATTATAGCAGCAGGTCCTTTGGGGACCTGCAGGATCCCAGTCCTGCTATGGGGCTCTACCCCCTACCATTTTTTTTCATACACACCATTTTTCCAACCTCCCCCCAGCTTCGAGCCCTGGGAGGCTGCCCCACTCGCCCTGCCCCAGTTACAGCCCTGCCTCGCTGAACACTGACAAATGCATAGCTGGAAACCAGTCTGGCTCACCTGTGTGTTAGAGTTATAAGAATGAATTTAGTGTTTGGACTTTATGAAATGCTTGTGAGTTGCTGCATGCATTAATCTCACTTACAATATTTTATCAAATGCTACAAGGTAATATTTAAGTGTTTTGCTCTGTAACTATAAAAGTGTTTGCTCTAAAACTCTAAACCCCCAGTGTCAAGATATACTAGATTGCCACAAGAGCATAGGTGCTGGAACTGGGGGTGTTGCCACACCCCCTGGCTTGAAGTGGCTTTCATCATATACAGGGTTCACAGTTTGGTTCAATGGCTCTCAGCACCACACTATACAAATTGTTCCACCACCCCTGCATATCTCCTGCCCAGCAAAAGAAGGCCTGTAGACATTAGAGAAGCCATTGCAAAATATCAGTGGACAAAAGATTTTGTTGACTGCTCCTCCCACACCCATGAAGTGGAGACGTGCACAAACTCTCGCCCTGTCAGCTTAAGCTCTGCGGAAAGGAGATAAAAATCTCTGTCAAGAAAAATTATCATTAAGCTACTTGGAATTTGCAGAGGGCAATATTTCTCAGCATAAGCAAGGATCCCCAAGCTTCTTAGCTTGGGTTATCCCTAAAGGACATATAGAGCCTGCACATTACAGCAGCTTCTAACGGTCTTAGATTTCAAAAGATGAAACTCATTTGTATGCATGTATCTTTATGTGCTTTAACTTTGTAAATAACTCTTATTTATTTTTCCTAGTTAATAAGCCTTTAGTTAAAAGCAACAGAGGGTCCTGTGGCACCTTTAAGACTAACATAAGTATTGGGAGCATAAGCTTTCGTGGGTAAGAACCTCACTTCTTCAGATGCAAGATTCAGACTAACACGGCTACCCCTCTGATACTTGAAACCTTTAGTTAGTTTATTATAGGATTGAACACAAATGAGATCTGAGGTACACTTGACCTGGAGTAAGTGACTGGTCCTTTGGAACTGGGAGTAACTTTAATATTGTTGTGATTTTGGTTGTAGGGACCATCTGTCACAAAGGCAAACATGCCTAGGTGGCAAGAAAAACCGGAGTACCCAAAGGGACTGTCTGTGACTACATGTTAACACTGTTATAGTGCTTGAGGAGTTAACATTTGATACCTGGTTGTTGAGATCTAATCATAGAACATCCAACCAATTTGGGGTTTGTGTGCTACTTCTGCACTGAGGTTGGTAGTCAGGGTCATGAGCCACTCCAGACAGCTTATCAGTATGATCATGTCTCCCCGTAGTGGCTGCCCCAGTAACAATAACTGTCTCCTACTTACAGCTAAGCACTTTAGCTCTAGTGTTAGAGGCTTACATTTTGGTGATCAAGGTCCTAGGTTTGATCCCTGCTGATAAACACAGTGTGTCTTCAGCCACATTATAGGAAGGTTCCTCACTTCAGCAGTTAATAATAGTGCTTACTTGTGCCTCAAGAACATTCATTTCCTACTGGAGATAGTGGTTTGACAGAACAGACACTCAAAGACTATTCATTTTGAAGCTTGGGGGTGTTTTTGACCTGTTGTTCTGACTACAGAGTCCCTTAGCCTCACCAGGATGCTGTAAACAGAGGTAAACAGACGCCCTTCTCATTCCTCTCTGGCTTCTCTGCGGGGTTGAAGTTCCCACATCTTTTTTAGTACTGTGTTCCCACATCTTTGTAGTACTGAGATTTGGATCAAGGCCCTTAGTCTTCCTGCAGCTGTAACAACAGCAGTAATTTAGTGGTCAATTCTGTCACACAAGGATTATGAAATTCATTGACAAATGTTCCTGAATTTCATGTCAGTTCTGAAGCACTACCGAATGGGAAAACAGTCTTATTCCAAAAAGAGTTAAAAAAACATTCAGTATGTGACAGACGTTTGTTCTCTTTTATTGCTGTAGGAACAAACTGCAATTATATTTATATTAATATTTCTGTTGTCACTGGGTTATTTGATTGGATTATTTGTGGTGATTGACAGGTCTCTTATTTTCAATTTATTTTTATAATATTACCAAGGGAGCGCAATGTGTGAGATAGTGCTCTTTTATTGTAAAGTAGTAAAATCCAAAAGAAGACATAAAATAAATAAATGGTAGGAGATGGAACAGGGTTACTTAAAATGTTGTTAAATTTGGTTTTAGATTTAGATTTAGAATCTCACTTGGTGTGTGGGGGTTGGTTTGTTTGTTTGTTTTGTTTGGAGTCTTCCCATTGACTTCAGTAGGCTTTGGATCAGGTCCTCGGGATTCCAGAATCTTGCCCTTAATTTGTTAAATTTTTCAGAAGCTAGTGGGAAAATCCCAGTATCAATAATAATCTAGCTACAGTATTTTGTATCAAACACCAAAAGCTATATAGACATCAAAATGTTTTGCTAAAAATGCTAGAAAAATAAAGCCAAATCCGGCTCACTTTGTTTCACTAAATGAGCAAGGAGAGCAGGACTTGTTCCACAGTCATCCAGATGCCTACTTCACATAAGCTTTGTTATTTGTGCTGAACATAAACTCAACTGAAATAGCCCCTCTAATTTTTCTAAATAGAAAGTGCAACAGAAGCATGCTGTTATATATACATTAGGGGTTTGGGTCCCTCCCACTTTTCCAGTGCAGATCCTGAAATAAAAATTAGAACCACTCTTCCCAATATCCTATGTGCATTGAGTACTATCACCACCACGAGTAATATCTCCATCCCATCATAGTCAGACTTGGAGCTGCTACCGACACTACCTCTCCCCCACCCCCATTTATAATGGATCGTCTTTATAAATCTTATTGCAAATGTTCCTTCTGATAGTGCTAAATAGTTACAGCACTGCTCAGTATACTGAAATGCTTAACTAAATCTATTTGTCTCTGATCAGTAACTTCACAAAGCACCATTGAAATTCATATGCTCTGCTGAAACCTTCCCCTGTACTATTTACATCTGTGATTTAGAGTGTCAAACCGTTAATCAGCTAGCATGCTTAAGATAAAACACACAGATTATTTTGATACCTTCAATAATATATTAAAAGTGAAATGTGATACTTAAGCCCTTGAGGTCTCCTCACAGGCAATTATACAAGGAGTTCCCTGTAAAAGTAATCTGGGAAGCTGAAAAAGAGTGAGTTTTTCCCAGATGTAGTCTTAGCAATGGTCCATAATACATGACATCAATGAGTTAAACTAAGGAAACTCATAAAGGCCAACATCTCAGTTTTAAGTTTCAGATGAGTTTTTTTGCTTATGCCCACCCCAGGAAATGAATATTGCATTCATAAATTGTTTTTCTTATCCAGGAGATGAACCTTAACATTTTCATTCAGCCCTGGAGTATTAGATTTCTTTAACACTTTGCCACATTGGAATATGTTTTCCATCTGAATGTGATGATGCAATATCTGAAGAAAAAAGTTGGCCAAGTGGCATTCCATAACAAGCAATAAAAGTTTATGATGCACATAGTATGATGATTGGCACAATATGAATTGAATGCTTCCTTGTGGATAATATTTGATAAGATATAGCATGTGTAGCTATCATAACATTTCAATCAAGTCACGATTGCTACTTTAAACAGTATTTATTTTATTGTCTCCATAATGGATTTTACAGTGCCAAAAATTGGTCCAACTTCACTAGAAAGATGAAAAAGCTGCATATTCCCTTGTGCTTTAATTTCCCACTGAAATCCTTTCCCTTATATTTTCTTTCTTATTTTTTTTCCTAACCTAGCTCTCTTGCCATGAGCTGTTGACATATGATTTGTTGAAAGTCAAAGCCAGTGGACACCAATGGTTTATTTCCCCTCCTCTCCCCTTCTTCCATCCCCCCTCCCTCCACCGCATGGCATTATTTTTGCATAGCTGCTTTTACAAGGTTAATTAAACTATAATGGGGAAATCATTCACGGACAATGTCCTTTTCCAGTCTCCAGATTTTATAAACCTCACACCTGTTTTTCTTAGGTTTTTGTGAAACATCAGCCTATAAATCCTCCTGTATTTCCCAGTATAGTTTCTTATGAAAAAAGCTTTTTTTCCTCCATTTGCCCAACTGTTTTCAATACTTGCAGTCAGGCCTGAAGTTGTCAATCAAGGAACAGCTTATCAGTCTGAGCTTTTTCTTTTCAAGCTTATACTCAGTGACTTTTGAGACTTGTCAACACCCAGTTGATTTTAGCCCTAACAATAAAGTCACACTCTATCTCCCACCTAGTAGCTTTAGATTAAATTCTGATGTCATATACGTCATATTTACATAGTTAAAACTCATAACAAAGCAACCCACAGGCAATAGGATGTAATAACCATGCAACAGAGCCATTTCCTGTCCCCTTTTTTCTCTCACACTATGTTTTGTGCAGTTTATTGGATGTGAATGTTTTGAAAATGAAAATCGTCTGGGAGAAAACTGCTAGCCAGGCGTGAGGTTTAGAAGAATTCAGCTAAAAGAATATATAGAGTTGTAAATGCTTGGCCACCTCTGGTATTGTAAAATAGAAAGTCTTTTAATATTCCTTTCATTTCCACAAGAAGAATAGATGGGAGGCCACAATTATGTGCTCCAACTGCTGATTTTTAATATATGTAATTCTGCTCATACTAAAGGAAAACAATTAACTTGGAGTCAGAAAGCCTTAAACACCAAAAGCATTACAGATTTAATTTTAAAGCATAAAGGACCTACTTCAAATTCAGTTCAAAGTGAACTTTAACCATGGGCTATGTTTAAAAGACAAATCCACCATGGCACTCTAAACAACCAATTTAGGCAAGTTAAACTTTTTTATGGCAGCCTCAGAAATAGCTCCATTAAAAGTAACAAAAATAGAAACCCCTGTCTTTCTCTCTCCATTCTTAAACCACAGTTGCAGCAAGAGATTATGTTTTATCTAAAAACACCAAGAGGAAAATAAGCCTTTAATGGGAGAACATTATGTAATGTAATGTGGGTACTTTTTGCAAACTGGCTATTTAAACTGAGATGGAATTAAATCCTTTCCTTAATTTGGTTAGTACTGAGCCCAAGTAAAGCTGAAAGAAATATTATAAATTGCTTGGAAGTTGATTTGGAGAATTTTTTTATTGTCATTTTGGAAAATGGAATTCAGTCAGCAAGTAAGAACAAATATAGGGCAAGATTCACTGAGTCTGGCAGGGGGAGTTAATTTACACCTCCCTGCACCAACAAGGACTCTGCATTTGGAGCATACTGGCTGCCTCAACTTGGTGATTCCCATAAGGGAAAGCAGCTTTAATTCCTGCCAGGACCTGTAAAGGAACCCTGCTTGTGGAGGCTGTTCTGTGGTTAGCTGCATCAGCGTATCCCCTTTTCGTCCTTTGATGATTATTATTTCCTTTACTGTGGTGCCTAGGCACCTCGGTCATAGACCAGGACCCCATTGCACTAGGCACTGGTCAAACACAGGACAAAGATGATCCCTGCCCCAAAGAGCTTACAATCTAAGTCTGAGACAAGACAATTGATGGATACAGACAAACAGGGGAGTAATCAGTGACACTATTGGTCACCAGAATAGGCAGTGGTCTCTGCAAACCTGCAGCCTAACCATTGTCAAGTTTTTTGTAAGCATCCTGGGAAAGGGTGGATCCATTTCTTAGATGTTCTGCTAGGGAAGCAGTGAGACATCTAATGCTGAGGGAGGGCACTCCAGGAGACCACGCAGCTGCTGGAAGTATGTGAACAGGGAGTTCTGGAATGCATGGGTCTGCTTGCTTTGTACAAGTAGGAGCTGGAAGAGGACCAGCATCAGATGCCATGCACAAGGAGGCTGCATTGAGCTTAGCCCAGATGTTTGGCCTGCAACCTGCTCCTCCAAATCCTGCTACTCCCATTCCCATTTCTGCTGCTGGTGTTGCTACATCAGCTGCACTGGCTGGTGCTGCAAGGGCTGAAACAGAGAGATCCCAGGACTAGCCAGTTTCCCATGGAAATGGGAGAATAATTTTGTTTAGGTTCAGTTTTTTTCCGTTTTTGTTTAGTAAATAATGTGCTTTTTTCAAAGTTACCCATCTTTAAAGCACCAGAGTTTCATGCTTAAAGCTGTAGCTTAAATTATTCCAAATCATTTGGAAACAAACGTTAGAGGGGAGGCAGAGTACGTGTGTATCACTATGTAACATAGTTCCAGCCCCAGATCACCCTTGAGCTGCTCATACAGCAATGGGTTGCATTGGCAGGCACAACAATGGTAAACCTGGAGATATCCCTTTGCCGAATGATGAATCATGCTGGAGGTTGTGCTGTTCATATAAAGGCACGGACAGCTTGTATTTAACAATTAAATTCTCTTTATTTAAAGCTTACATAACTTTAATCTAACAGCCACCAGAGCAGTTGCTGATTGCAGCCTGCAGCTCTGAGCTCCACCTTCCAAAATGGAGGATGATCTTCTGAGCTGTGCTGCCCCATCCTTCTTACACAACCACCCAGTTAGCTCATGAGCAGTGCTGTTGAGCCCAGCATCCACAGGGACCTTCCACCTCTGAACTGCGACTGTGGCTGCTGTTCTCTATGAACAGCCCGGTGCCTTCTGGCTTTCGGCTCAAGAATATATTAAATACATTCAGCCACTGTGTCGCTGTTATTATTTGTATGATTTAGGGCCTCTGAGGCCCAACCAAGACTGGGGCCTCACTGTGCTACAGACATGGTAGGAGACAGTTCCTGCCTCAAAGAGTTAATAATCTAAACATAAGACAGAAAGGATGGAAGGTGAAACAGAGGAACAGAGAGGTAAAGTGACTCACGCAATCTCACACCATAGGTCAGTGTCCTGAGTCCAACCTCATGCCACATCCCCTGGCCTGCACAGCCTCTCCTGTCACTTAGTTGTTCCTTCCAACGTTTGTCTGCATCTGCGTCATGCAGGAGGGAGAAACTCTTGGTATTTTTAACATATGTAATCATAATTTGGAACATATGTAGCCAAAATATGTTCATGTGTCTGCTGGAGTGGTGATTGCCTCAGCATGCACCCACATGTTGTGTACCAGGGCTACATCTGTCTCGCCTGGTTGCTTGCAGTGACTTTTTCACCATTGAGGTAACTTTCCTCCTCCAATAAGCCCATGAATGAAATGTTCTGGCTCATGCCAGCGTCATCCGCACTGATGAATGAGCCTCCTCGTATTGTGAGGATGTCACACTCACGATCCGATTTCAGAGTTGCTGAGCACTCCCGACAACAGCTGAGTGAATAACTGATGTTTTGGCTAATTGGCTGAACTGAAAACATTGATTTGTTTTGAACTGACATGGAATTGTTTTGATTTTTCACCAAACCAAAAACCCCAAAACGATTTTTTGTCAAACTAAATGTTTCAAACGTCAAACATTGTTTCAGATCCATGTTTTGTTTTGACACTTGGGGGGGGGTGGAGTTTTTCATCCAAATTTATTGCCTAATTCAATCCAAATTCACAAATCATTTTTGTGTGGGGGAGGGGGAAATCACCTAACTTTACTCACAATTTGCACTGAAGTTAGTGGGAACTAAATGAATTTTGAAAATCATGCTAAGAAGCATCATTAGTGGTCAGTCGGATGGTGAGAAGTGCAAGTGGCTGTCCTTCTGGGCCTGAATGGAGCCATGCTGGTAATACCTTAGCTGGCAGCCCTCTGGTCATGGACCCAATCTAACATCTGACGTGTGAAACTCCACCACATACCCACCACTTGCTTCTACTAGTGGCATAGGGGTTGATTCTGTAACTGAAGCTCTCAAAAAACATGTGTAATACAAGACCGGATGAAGTGGGCAGAGATCTTTTAGGACATGCAGAGAATAATTCCCACCTTTGTCAAGATCATGACTAAGTCCTTCACAACTAGGCCGAAGTAGCGCACGAAGTAGGATATGTGTGGGAATATATGTGTCATGCACTGCCTTTCTCATAGTTTTGTCCACTGTGTAAGATGATAAATCCAGATGAGAGAACATGTGTCCATTTCATCCAATACATCGATGGCAGTAGGTTGCTTCTCATATCCACATGCGCACAATGTGATATGCTGAGGCATGATGCTTAACCTGCTCTTGCTGCTAATGCTGACCCAGTGGGTACTAATGAGTATGTAATCAGTGGCTGGAATGCTGGTCCTGGGGTCTGGGGTCAAGCGTACCATCCCTATCTCACAGCTATCAAAGGTATTTTATACTTCAGCCTTCTCTGTCTGGCAAAACTTTGGCATAATTTATTTTTGGGAGTGTGTGGGGGGGATATGATTTGGCATTTGCCACCCTGGAACAGCAGTAGCCAACAGTTCCTGGAAACCATCACCCGCCATACAGAAACAATCAGCATATATGAACAGTCAGCATTCAACAAAAGATACTTGGCATGTGCAAAGAAGTGGTTTGGGCCTCTCACAATCTTCTCAACAAGGATTGGTTGCAGCAGGACATCACTGGGTCTTACAGAACACTGAACATGGCGGTGGTGCTGCTGGGTCTGCTGCTGTGCCTCACCCATGGCTGCACTTGTCCTGACATGGTGCTGAGAAGCCATGTTGCTGCTCACCATGTTATTGCTGAGTGGATCTGGTCAAAAAACAGGAGGATTTTAGGAATTATTTTTACTGTGATTTCTTTTGCTGTTGAAATGTTGAATTTCAAAGGTGTCAACCATCATGCTACTTGGGTCCATCCCTTGCTATGACCATGTCTCCACAGGCAGTGCTGCAAGCCAAATCCATAGTTCCTGTAGCATTCTATAGCTGCAGACTGGAAAGCCTGAGGCAGTTTCTCTGCAATTTGAGAACTGAAGATTTTATTGAATTAATGTAACAATGAATCATACAATCAGTACCTCACCCTCATTGCTATTTCTTTTGATATTAAATCCAATTAATGTTGTGCTATTCTTACATTTTCAGTTTTCAGCGTATTGGAAAGACAGTTCAAAATGGATAAGAAAAAGCCCAGTTGTAGATGGAGATAAAAAAATTACACTATCCTATTAAATCTTTCATAATTTTATATTCTACCAATCTGACACAATATTGCCTGAAATCAAAAGGCTAAATCTACTCAGCTAAGTGATTAGGATAAGTAACTTTGACTTCATTGTAATTTCCATGATGCCACTATGCCCATGTCACTGCCACTGCTTTTTGAGGATTCTCACTCACCAGTGAGATTTGGAACCGCTGCCGTCCATCTGGCTGTTTGGACAAATATGTCCATGTTGATCTCCTTTCTGCATTATTTGACAATGATCACTTTTGGGTTATAACAGAACTGTGTAACTGTCTTCTATCCAAACCTCAAAGCAGGCCAGACAAACTGGGAAATTCATTACAAGCCAAAAACCTGGGCCCAAGCTGTTCACTCAGTTTGGAGAAAATGTGGGACAAATTTCAATCTATCCTGCACTGATTTATTATCTCTGGAAGATACCTTTGGGAACTTACTTGTTTTGTTTGGTTCTGACCCTCAACCCAGAGAGAATTAAGCAGTTTCAGCTGAATGAACCCAAAACTCAAATCAAAGCTCAGATGTTACCCACACAAACATAGAGCAGAAAAATGTGTTTTGAAGAATCCTAATTTATTAAACCCCACCTAGTTTCTATTTTCTACAAATAGACATTGATATCAGTGACAAAACTGATATTGATTTCTGGCTCCAAGCCTTCTCTGATCAATGTCTGTTTATGATCACCATAGTGTAAATAGTCATCTCACAGTACACCTCCAGTGAATCTCAAAGCATATTTCTCCATGAATAATAGATTTCTCCTGACAAGGGAACCTTTCATCTAAGGGATATTGGGGTCGCAACTAAAAAGATAGAAGGACCATGTCAGGAATCTCTCCTTGGCAGAGCACCCCCTTTCAGACCTAGGCGGGGAGCACAAAGGCTTGTGTCAATTTACCCTCACCCCAGTGGGTACCATGGGGATGTGTCCCTCTAGTAGGTTGGTGCTCAGTCCTCTGGCTGAGGCCTCCTGGCTGTTTCTTCCCCTCTCAGGGTCCCATGTGACGCAAACACAAGTCTGCAGTCAGCAAATAAGGTTTAATAAAACCACAAAGGAAAAGACAGAAGAGAAAACTAATAGGCAGCTTTGGTCAAGATATGGGCCTCTCCTTAATTCAGCAGGCCTTGGAAGGCTGCTTCACAATCCCCTTCAGAGTTCGCTGGGTCACCAGTACAAGTCTCAGTCCCTTCTTAGCTCAGGGGATCCATGCCCTCCTTCAGTGAGGGCAGGGGCTCTGATGGCTGTTAATCTGTCTGTTTCTCTCTCTCTCTCTCTCTCTCTCTCATATTCCTGGGAAGCACAACAGCCTTTCCCTTCCCAGAGTTGCCCTCATCTGTGTGGAGTTCCCTCCTTTTAACTCCTCCTCCAGTCCTGACATGATTTGCAGGTGTAGAGGCGTGCAGCCACATTAGCCCACAGCACCTCCTTAACCCCTTCTATGCTGGTGCAGGGTTAATATACCCATCACAGACCATCCAGGGTTCATAGTTACTTGAATGTCATGTTCTTGAATAAAATAGGCATCATCATTGCACTGGTTCAGACAAAGTAGTTTTTCATAATGTTAAATTACAGAGAGCAGAAAAGTGATAGGCTATTTGTACTATCAGCGTGAAAACTGAAAAAACAGCTGCTAAATGTGATATTTTTTGAACTCCTGTCCATTGCAATTTTTATACCAGGTCCTGGTAATTAATTATGATCTCTAAGTGATTTTTTTTGGGGGGGGGGGGATCAGAAAAAGTTTTGGGCATCTAGGCTATAAACAATTGTTCTCATTACTACATTCATATTTGCATGCATACTTAGCTTCTCTGTTTTGCTTAATTAATCATTCATTTTAAAGCATAATACATTTTTACCATGAGGCTGATGCAGATGTATTATGGAAAAAAATAATATTAGCGGATAAACTGCAGGAACAGCTAATACTGAATTTTTTTTCAGATGGCCAGGTTACAGACAACAGACAATGGTATAGATTGTTGTTTCCTTAGAGGTTTAAATTATAATTTTCAGCAAAGCAAACATATTTTAAACTTTTGAGCCACAACAAATTTCCTTGACTGAAAATTACATTTTTATTTATAAATCTGTGATAGATAGGAGCAAAGACATGGTTTGTTTTGTCGGGTTTTTCTTTAACTTCAGTATAAATGGACAAACCTTTTACGTACCTAGAGGAGACTAATGGAGACTGTCATAATAGCACTGTGATCATGTGAAAAGAAAAGTCACTTGGCAAGGCACCTTGTAGCTGACAACAGAATTAAGATATTTGTCTTCAGAATGGGGGCCATTGATTTAAATTAAGAGGTGACAAATTCAAAATTGATAAAGAATTTCTTTTTCACACAGTGCAAAATTAGACTGTGGGATTCTTGATACAGGATGTCATTGAGGCTAAGACCTTAACAACATTAAAAAATGGATTCAATGTTTATATGGGTAACAAGAATACCCAGAATTACAATAGTTAATGCTAACAAAAGGAGTATTATAGGAAAGATAAAACCTCATGTTTTATCATTTAAACTATTCTCTGTTAGGAATTAGGATGAGACCTTCATGGGGTTCAGACTATTCCAAATCTGTCTACTATGGAGTTTTTTCTCCTTCATCTGAAACATCAAGTGTTAGCCACTGACAGAGACAGGGTAGTGGATTAGATGGGCCACAGGTCTGGTCCAGTCTGGCAATTCCTAAGTGTTAATAAAATTAATTACAGTGTTTTGTTAACAATACTAAAGGAATTAAAACAAGAAGGAAGATTATACTAAGTGTCAACAAAGCAACTGAAAATATCATAATATTAAGGGTTCTACAACGAATCAGATTCTGATACCCTGACTCCTGCTGACTAGAACCTTACTCCACAAGTAGTTCCATTGGTTTCAATAAGACTAATTATGTTATAAAGTGCTATTGAATGTCGTGAGAAAATCAAATTTTGATTCGTATGGGTCAGTCCAAAATTCAACGTTTTCAAAGTAACAGAGTAAATGTGTAAAGTAAGATTATTTTAAAATTCCACCATAATAATATCTAAACTGTATTTCCAAGTTTAAAATGAACAAGTGAATACATGTAAGTTCATATTTTCAATTAAGCCCCTGAAGTTTAGAAATTTCATTAATTAAAAACAATTCCTTGTTTCAGTATACAACACAAAACACCCACAGACCACAGGAAATCACTAGGCTAATTCATCTCGACCTTTCACCTCTCACACATTCTAACATTCTGCTTTCTTCCTTCTGTCCATCTGCTTTAATCGTTAGCAAAATCCTTTTGCAACAGCTCTAGCAAGTAAAGTCAGCTGTCATCAGAGCATATTTAAACTCTGACTGTTAGTTTCCACTGAATCAGCTGTATGCCCACAGGTCTCATTAAGTACAGGGAAGGGCAGTAAGGCAGTTTTCAAAAAGCTCTTGGGGAAATAAACTTTTCTATATAAAAGGATGGTCCAGAGAACACTTTGACCAATTTTTGTCTTTTTCTGAATTTGCAGGGAGCTTTCAGACTGAAATGTAGCAGACATAGAAAATAGTGAACAAAAAATGTGCTAAACATAGATCTAAGGAAAGTGAGTTTCTATTGTGGTAAGTATTCAAGTGCCAAAATATACTACCGGGGAGGAATGAAGTACAATTCTTGTTAGTGTCTTTATCGAGTAAGAATGAATGAAGACTGCTGCAGAAGACCCAGACAGAGGCTGATTTTTGCTTAGGAAATTAATCCACCATTCATAACATTCTTGGCTTCCCACAGAGAAAGATCTGAAGGAGAGTCAAGGAAATGACTAGAGAAGATGATGTTGGGTCAGGTGAATCTCATTGGTAAAGAGGTTATGAAAAGTTGGAATGCCTTGTTTTGAAGAAGCAAGTGCATACTTAATTAGTCAAACAAAATGAAGATCTCGTTCTACCTTCCGCACAAGGACTACGTTAGAGGGAGGATGGTATATGTAGCTTAGAGATGCAACTGAAACGACTGAGCCAGGCCAAGAAGCAATTGATATGAGCTAACCAGACAATCTGAAGGGATATCAGGGCACTTAAGATTCCATTGTCTGAGCAGAAGGATTGGCTTTTGACTGGGCTGTTAAATGCCTTTCATTCTCATAGCCATTGTACTATATATACTGCCTAGACTAATAAATCAATCATAATGTACGATGTTCTCTCAGAGGCTAAAACCTAGCACATTGACAGAATAAACACAATTCAAATACTGATGTGCTGATCCTGTGCAGTCACTGTAAAATCTATCAACCAGATTCTAAGCTTGTGTTAATCAGCATAGCTCCATTGATTTTGGTGGAGCTTCACTGATTTATATTAGCTGAGATCTGGTCCTATATTCAGTTAAAATAAAGAAGTGAGCAGGTCATATACTGAACTACTGGAAAAGGGAGCAAAAGACTAAGCAATGATAACTCATGTTACTGCTATAGGGTTTTCAAGTTATCACCTGATGGATTGAATAATATTTTAAATTGCCTGAATATTTTACTTATGAGTGCATGGCGAGGATACAAACCTACAGAGGAAGTTACCTTGAGTTTTAGAAATAAGGTACACTCCTCTCAGGACAGTAACCTGGTCAGGTTACTCTGACTATATGCCCTATCTAAGATAAAAAAGTAAGACTATTTTAAGATAGCTGTATCACTGACATTATGTCAGTCCTCTGATGTATGCCACTAAACTACTGACAACCCCCATAATAAAAAGACTTCTATAGGTATGTCTGCACTGCAGTGTAAACCAAGGGTCAAATTCAGGCTCAAGCCTAATCCCCCTTCTGTCTACGCAGAAATTGTGCTACCCCACGGTCCCAGGACCCCATGGGGGTGGAGGGTCTGAGCCTGACTCAAGCCAGGGCCTAGGGTTCAAAACCTGTTGCTTTGCTGTGGAGACACAGCGTTACTGGACTTGTGCTCTGGGAATCCACCAAAAGTATCCCACAATCCCATGTGCCGACTTACTTGGTCCTCTGGATAGTCAAGTTTGGTGAAGAATAAAGCTTTCCCACACTACATGGCAAACAAAGGGCTAAAACAGCCACATTTGGGGAGGAAACCAGGAAGTTGGGATATAGGGGGTTGGATTGAGCCCCACAAAATGCAGCGTAGATGCCAGAGCCCTAGACTGAGACCCAAGGTTCAGCAATGCCGAACCTGGGGTTACAAAGGAGTGTAGATGCTCAAGCGCTAGGTTAACAAACCCAGGGTCTGCTAACTCACGTTCTGCAAACCCTGGGCTTACACTGCAGTGTAGAGATACCCTCTGTGAATCATGACTGACATAGCCTACAGAACTTAGTGCTGCAATGAGACATATTTGATCCCTCAAGGTGCATGTGCACCTCTCCTCATATCACAGTAACAGCTCTACCAACCCCTTCCAACTAATTCCGCCACCCTTCAGTACAGCCAGACCTTACACCACGGGTGCAGCTGGATTGCATGCAGATCACTATGTAGAACACAACACAAACAATGGCACACTGCCTTAGTCATTCTTCATGACTACTTATGATAGCACCACTTACTGCACTATTCCCACTGGATATTGCCAGCTCCGGGGGCAGAGTTAGGGTTGTGTTACAAGGATGTTGTGTATCTTAACTCTGTATTTCTAGGTTTACAGAGGTTTGAGCATAGCTGAACTCATCATTCTGGAAAGGCACAAAGCACACTGGGCAATCTTAACAAAGTTTTTGGACAATTAATATATTGATAATGCCAGTCTCCAAGATTAGTGAATCAACACCTTTAACGGGTTAAGTTCATGTACAAACAATGTACAGAATCATTTACTTGATAGTTCAATAACCTGTTGGTGTGTTTACCAACTAGAGGTACATGTAGCTCAAAATTTTGCACAGGGAAAATAGTGTCCAAGAAGAGCAAGCAAGCAGGCCCTGGGAATTAAAATAACGACATCTTATAAAACTTCACAAGCTGGGTGCAATAAGAGAGTTTTGCAATTTCTATCTTATATCAAATTGCTCTAATAAAAGTCAAAGTTGTGCATAGAAATGTCTATGGCCCTTATGTAGGAAAAGTTTATAACTCTAATGGGAACCATGACAGAGCAGCATGTTTGTAACTAGAGAACAAAGAGAAAAGTAGCAATATGTTAATTACCTCTCCTGTATTTTCTTGATTGTCACCCTGGATGTGGCTCTAATAAAATGTGTGAGTGCATACGACAGATGTTCCATGATGAGTAAAAGGCAGGAAGACCGGCAATGTGTGAGAGAGAAACAGATATTGTTCATCTATAAAAATTCAGTATGTGTCCAGATTCATCATTTCAGGAGAGAGACGAGGGAAAGGAAAGAGAGAGCTGTCTGAAGCTGAACTGATCTGTGGAGGAAGGCTCTTCTAGTAACAATACTAGAAGTTAGGGATTGTTTCCAAAGTTAGCAAAAGCAGCTCAGGTAATATGCCAGGGCAAAGTAGATGTCCACAGATTTTTCCCTGGTCTTCATCCGGAACTCTTGTCCATGCTCTGAAATCTGTGACATTGGTGCTGACGAATACAAGAAGGGCTTAAATATTTGAAGACAATGGACATGGTATCCTTTTCTGTGATCTGTGACTTACTGCCCAATGAAAGGAGTAACAGTGCCAAAATAAATCTGTGCAATATTCCAGTCCCATGTATTTTGCAGATTGTCCAGAACAGTCTTTGTCTCCCAGATGAGCTGAGATTTTATTCTATTCCTATTTTCCCCAAAGTCATTCACTTTTGCACTCATGGTCCTTATTAAACCATTTTGGGCCTAGGAGGGTTTCTTTCCTTCTCTCTTTATTGCTTAGATGTTAATTAGAAAGTGTAAACACACAACGGTAAATGTTTTAATCCTTTTCCATCTTCCACCACCTCTGGATGATTGTCTTACTGAAAGGTGCTAACTTTGAAACCAATTCATTTTCAGACAGTTAGGGTATGTCTGCAGAGCAGCTGGGAGGGATAATTCCCAGATTTGGTAGACATACACATGCTAGCTCTGCTCAGGTTTGCGCGTAAAAATAGCACTGTGGTTGAAGCAGCACAGGTGGTGGCTCGGGCTAGCCGCCTGAGTGTAACCCCATCCAAGATCCTAGGTACATACTAAAGCAGCTAGCCTGAGCCACTGCCTGAGCTGCTGTGGCCACACTGCTATTTTTAGCACACTCGCTCAAGCAGAGCTAGTGCGTGTACATCTGCCAGAGCTGGGAATTACACATCTCAGCAGCTGTCTAGACTTAGCCTTAAATCCATTATTTACAGGTATCAGTTCATTTCTTACAAGCTTAAACTTGATTCAGGAATGAAATGTTACTCTATCCTTTATGGTCTTCATCACCACAGAAACTGAACACATCTAAGGTACTCGTGTTAACTCTTCACATCATACCTAGTATAGAGTCTTTCCCAGTGGATAGGAAACCTAGAGGAGAGGCCAAAACCATTTTATTTGCATTTTTATTTTTGTGGGATAATGCTTTTAGTGATTAGAGACAGCATGAATGTAAATTTGAGACATAAACCTGGTCAGTTTAACAGACTAATTTAAACAATGTGCTAAAAAGAGGATCACTCAACTTTTCTGATTTCCCCTCTTCCCATCTCACCATAAATGGATATTAAGTTCCATAAATAGACATTCTCATATTCCTTTGATAAATATTTCTTAAAATAGGCAGAACCACCAGGACTCTTTTCTTTAAGAATTAGGGAGAGGCAAATTCCCATTAATTGTACACCACCATGGCTAGAGGATAACCAAATGGCAAAATCTCTCTGTCAACGCAGTTCTCTTACAATGACACTCAAAAAGTGTTGATCTTTACTAGAGAATAAAATGTAATATGAGGAAAAAATATCTGAATGGTGATCCATTTCCTAGATAATTATCCCATATGTTTCTTTGCAATGGCATATGTGTTTTGGGAGGCAGCCAATGTTAGAAATATTATAACCTTTCTAAAGCAAAGTTCAGATAGTCTTTGCTAGAATACAGTAGTGACAGCCATCTTTCATCCACTCAAATCTATCTCATTAGGAGAGTTGGGCTCAGTCTACACCACCAACTTAGGTTGGTATAAGTATATCACTCAGGGGTGTAGAAAATCCACACCTCGAGCAACATAGTTATACCAACCTAACCCCTGATGTAGACAGCGCTTTGTCAACAGGAGGGCTTCTTCTGTTGCCATAGCTACTGTCTCTCGGGGAGGTAGAGTATCTATGCTGACAGGTCTGCCATCAGTGTAGGCAGTATCTTCACTAAGTGCTACGGCAGTAAGTGCTACTGTGCCAGTGCAGAACTGTAAGTACAGAAAAGCAAACGCCCTAACACAAATTTTGCCCCAAGCCACACTCTACTGGCCTCACCCCAGCAATGGAAGCATGTTGGGGGCAGGAGGGGTTGTGAGCACAGCCTGCTATGCTCTGATGATCCCTTGGGCTGCCCTAAATTACAACAGGGGCCAAACTAGCCCCCAGCAGCCCTAGAGATTAGGGGGAGTGTAAAGAGGCTGGAAAATCACTAGTATCCCCCAACTTGGTGCACTAGATACTGTCTCATTGCACCTGAGGATCTGGTCCCAGTTTTGTAGATTGTCACTTGTTTTTTAAGCCCTTTATAATTTCAAAAGTCTCTGCTTGGTCACCTCAAGTACTTTGCTTTGCCAATGAGAACAAATCTAACTCCTTTAACCCTTCCTTATCATGTGTATTCTTGAGACCAGGCATGCTGTGGATTGCTGTATGCTGCATTGTTACAAAAGGACAATTATATCTCTTTCCTGTGATATGGTGACCAATACTATATAAACAAGTATTTCCAATAGGTACAAGCACGTTATGTGAATAACAGCAGGCCAGACCATCCCAGTGTGCAAATAAAAAAAATCCACCCAACGCTCTAAAAACATGTTCCTTATGTTGCAGTGTGGAAGGGAGCAAAATGAGGCAGAAAATCCAAAAAATATGCAGAAAGGGGAAGGAGTGCCTCTTTAATTTCACTGTGGACTCAAAAGTCCACAGAAACTGCTTTACATGCTCTATTTTAGAAAGGTTCCTATCATGCTCATCACTGTAGTATTTGAGCCTTTTCCAGTAGTTCATTAAGTGATGTGGCCATATCTTCCATATGTGGTTTGCTCTCTCATCCTCTTCACCAGGGAAGAAGTGTGTGTGCAATGGAGTGCTTTGTTTTGGTAGGGTTTTTAATTTTTGTTTTTTTTTTTTTATGTACATACTGCTGGGTGTTCATGTTGGAGAAGGTAAGGTCAAAGAAGTGCTCCTTGCACTTGAAGCAGAAGGTGGTGAGTTTTGTGATGGTCCTTAGTTCCACTGGGAGTTTGTTTCACATTCCGAGACCTGCCCCCAAGAAAGCTTTGTCACCACACAGAGGAGCTTTGTTCTCCTGCCATAATAAGGGTAGAGTTGTCGATCTATGGTCTTCATCCTAGAGCTTTAGGTGTTCTTTTAGATACCCTGGGCCCAGGTCATTGAGGGCATTGAAGACCAAGACATTGAATTTGACTCAGTATTCTATGGGAAGCTAGTGTAAGGAGTGGAGGATTGGGCTGATGTGCTCACGGCAGCCTATGTTGGTGATGAGACATGCTGTAGCATTCTGTACTAGTTGGAATTTCCTAAGGGCTGATGGCTTCAACCAAGGTATATTGCATTGCTATAGTCCAGATGGATAGTGATAAAGACATGAATAACGGGGGCCAGCTCATCCCATCTTATTGGATGATGGAGTCTCTTAGTCAACTGGAGATGGTAAAAAATATTGCTCACAGATGCTGTCATGTTAAAGATTAGTGTCAGCAAGGAATTAAGAAACATTTTGGACTAAATTGTGCACCTTCAACCAAGGAAGACATCTCTGTGACTGCAAACTTTTCAAAATACTTTCTTCTGCCCATCAGCATCACCTCTGCCTTCCTCAGGTTCTGCTTCAACCAGCTCTTCCTCATCCGTGAGATGATCTTGTCCAAGCTGTGGGTCAACTTGATAGCAGTATGCTCATATGTGATGACCCTAATAGTGCATGCAATTAGAACTTTGTGTGGGTTGGCGTAGACATGGAGACCAGCTTTCTGCATTGTATTCCCTTCTGTACCACACAAATTTCTACTGGAAAACTATGTTAAATTGTTGATTAAACCAAACAATAACTGTTTTTGATGCCTGCAACCCATCTCAAGCAGGGGAGACTGTGCAGCCACGAGGGGAGAGGAAGTGTCAGTTTGCTGTTAGGCGGAGGGGTCCAGTGACTATTTTGGAAGGGATGGCCCTTATCCAGGAAATTATAGGGTCCAGGTCAGTTTGGACAGATTTCTTTACAGACCCCCCAGAATATTCTGAGTTCCACCATCCATGGCCCTTCCCCTTTCTACACAGCCATAACTTCCTGCAGACCCTTCACCCTAAGAGTTTGGGGCACACATTTTACCCTATAGAAGGGATGCATATGACCCTAAGATAGGCAGACAAGTGTTTGGTTGAGAGGAAATTAGGCAACATCATATCCTCAGTTGGCATCCCATTACTTGTGAGCATGGCAAAGTTAAAGTGCCTAATTCCCTATAAAGTACCAAGTGTGCAGCAGAGCCTAGACAGACAAACACTAGGATATGTAGAGGGACCAACCAGGGCCACGTCAGTGGGCCACATTCCCCCAGAAGAGCAGTAGGGCAATCCCCTTTCATCTGCAATCATACAGAAGGACCAGTGAATTACTTGGCCACAGGTCACCTTGATATCCTGGGAATCAGAGCTTGGGCCAAAGTGCCAGAATCTGCATTTCACATCCTCCTCTGGTTCCCCATTCTCCATTGCATCAAATTTAAACTTCTGAGGTAACATTTTCAAAAGTGACTTGGACACTGTTTCATTGAAAGTCAGAGTGGTTTAGGCACTTTTGAAATTATATTCGGAGTCAAAATGTTATTTAGTAAGACCTTATGTATAACTTACACACAGGCTTTAACAACAGATATTTCCTATTCCCCTGGTTTCTACTCTTCCAGTTAATGAGGAGTTAACATTTCCAGTTCATGGCCCTGTGTGAATTAGGAGTAGGTGACTTACTAAAATTTCCTTCTATCCCAAATTAATTTATGAGTTTTCAGCCATAATGACTTAGGTGATAACATTTGACTTAGTGAAAAGAAAACCCAGCAAAGTAGGGGGTGGGGTTAAGAAACTTCTAGAACTCTTCAAAATGTTCCAGAGGTTTGGTGACTTTTTAGAGCATCATTTAGAAAAACTGCTTTCCTTCCACTAACCCCCACAAAAAGAAAAAGAAATATCTGTCACAGAAGGATTGAAAGGATAAGAAATATTATCTGTGGTTAAGGCACTGGCCTGGAGATCTGCTTCCACTCTCATCTCTTTCACAGACCTCCTTTGTGACCTAGGGCAAGTCATTTCTTAGGGTCTCAGTTCCCCCCTCAGTAAAATGGGAATAATGATACTTTCTATATCCCACCCTTTGCCTGCCATCTATTTAAACTGCTACCTCTTCAGAGCTTGGTCTGTCTCTTACTATGTGTCTGTACAGGACCGAGCACAACAAGGTCCTGTTCTCAGTTGGCACCTTTAGGTACTATTGAAATTCAAACAAAATAATATATTTTTTTAAAATGTCTACAAGCCTTTGAATTCTTTAACTCAATAAGTTCTAAAAGAATTTTAATTACTGAACTTGTTCCATGTACTTCCATCACTAATCAAAATGACTTAACTGAGAATGCTTAGCAAGAAAATCTGTCTTTAGAATAACAAGAGGAGTAAATTAATGGATGACATCATGACAGTCACCTGCATTGTACTGGCTTTAGTGAGCTATGATCCTGACCCCTGTAGTTCAGAAGCTTAACTGAAGACCACAAACCAGATCCACAGATGGTGTGAAATGAAGTAGTTCAGTTAACTACAGTTGAGCTACAACAATTTACATTGAGGATCTGGCCCAACATTTCTACTCAAGATGATGTGGCTCTCTATTGTTTACACTTCCAAATAGTTTGTAAGAAGCAGAAAAGTACATGCTTTGTATAATGACTAATCATCTTATTTACATTCATATCATACCTCCACTTGGTGAACTGGTCATCTAGCTGCCAAGGAGTCCTCTGGCAGTGTACTTTTAGAAGTGAAAATAGGAAATGAGTGAAAAAGACATTAATAAACCTTTTAAACGACTTATGATGTTTTACCCTGGAAACAGAAACTATAATTATATGAAAGGAGATTGTAGAACATATGAAAAGGATGGGTTTGAACACCTAGCTTTGAGAAAATGGCACCTTCCTCTTGATTTCTGGCATTTATTGTCTACGTACACTGCCAAACATAAAACAAGATCTTGCATTTTCACATAGTGTTTAACCTGCTTTGTCAGTTCTGCCATCCTTCCCTCCATCTAGTGAATTTCCTTTGAAACAGAATTCAAAAATATATTTGCCAACCTGATATCTCATCAGTTTACTTGAATTCATGCACAAATCATGGACAAATGCATGCACGCTCACTCTTCCCACTGGCTCAGCCTCTGTCCCTCATTCCCTTGTCATTTAACTTTTGTTTAAAATGTTTTGCAATTTCTGCTTGTGCTGTAGGTTTTGCTTATTAATTGACCCCAGCAGGTCTGGCATGCATGCTATATGTGCTAATGCATTTGGTACTTGTGTATTTCAGTGTCCTGTGGCAAAGGTAAAATCATATTAAGGGGAACTGGAAAGATTATTTTTTAAAAGGGGAAGAACCAAAGAAAACTATTTAGGAGCTCAGAGTAGTAACAAAATAAGAGTATGAAGACTGTGTCTACAAATGTTTGCACTAATTGGAAAGTCATGGGACTTATGCTTCTAAGTCACCTAGGTGTATTTGGAAATGTTATCCTAGATGTAACAATAGCTGTAGCACTACAGTTGTAACATGGGAAGTGTGAGATGTAAGACTCACTTTAGTGGAATGTGAGGAGCAAGGACAGGGATAAGTCAGGATTCTGAATTGCCGTCTTGCAGATATTTTTTGAGAGGATGGGATAACACCTACTGTAAGTAGACAGAATTTCAAGATTTTTCTGCCCAAGAGAGCACAGCATCTCATTTATAAATCATGCTGCAGTTTTCTAGCTCCCTTTTTATTATTTTTACATCCAAGCATATATATCAAATATGCCATAAAATAGAATAAAAATCTGCAGCAAGTAACTCAGTATGGTTTAGAATCACAATTCTGACATATGAGTAAGGATATAATGGAACTTAATTTACATTCTGTTACTAAAAGAATTACATACCATTTTCAAAGGGAAATGTATTTTTTACTGAAGAAAGGAGACTCTGTCTCTTGGATTTGGTAGTATTTATGCTTCTAAGATGATGAGACTCTGCCAATATATAATTGCATAGTATGACCCATTTATTTTTTTCTCATATGCCACAACATGCTCTGCTCCTCTTCTGGAAAAATTGACTGCCTCTATATTTCACGATATTCTGGGGAATACAAAGTGAACTCTTTTATGGAGTTAGACAGAGGAGCATTGGAACAGTATGTACAGGAAGTCACTGCATGACCACTGGGGATACTTAGAAATGCAAAAAACTTGCTTTTCCACATCTACTATCGTCCTATCTAAGAAGTAATTTCCCAATAATAGAATAAGATATATGGATAGTCTGACCTATTTTTTTTTTTGTAGAGACCCACTGCAGCTGAATATTTCCTGTACTGACCTGGATCCAATAGCATAGAACCTAATAAATCAGTTAATAAATATCTCAGTTAACTAACATATTAAAAGATGCTTTAAAGATTTTAAGTTTTTCCACATATCATACTCCAGCTTTTCTAAAAACAGTAATTTGAAACATTTAAAAAGTCTTCTCCTTTATTAATTTTTTTATTCTTTTTGTTCCTTGAAAACTACCTATCTTGGGGCAGTCATGATCTTAAAAAGTGTTTTTCTCTTTATATGAGTGTTCTGAGACAATGAGTGTGGCACACGCAAGCAATATGTAATCCCTAGTCCTTCCCCTCACTCGCTGAGAACAGAAGCTGAATCTCTTGTTGTGGCAGGTGTGCTGCTCAAAAAACTATCCCTAGAACAAAGATTTGATCTGTTTAATGCATCTAATGCTATTTAGTTATTCAGGGCTCTGTTCAGTTAAGATCTCCCCTCCCCTGACCCCCAAATATGGAATATTGTTCTGTGAGTTGACATGAGGCTCCAAATCTTCATTTGTGGTCCATATGTTCCACTGCAGTGGCTCCATGGAACTTGGAATCTAGACTATCACTCCACTCCTTTATGTATGGAGACTCCATCCACATATCCTAGTAATTGTTGCATTTGGAATATGCCCAACTCTTCTGATGCTGCCAGGGTTCCTTCTCCATGATATCGTTGCACAGAGGAAACGTACAGGCTGCTTTGAAACTGCTCAGTCCAGGAGAATCTTTCCATTAAAATGTGAAAAAATCAAAGAAGTTCTTTGAGGGTACAGTGTCATTTTCCTAATACAGAAAGAGCTCAGATAGGTAAAATTGAGTTTTTTATTCTAACCCAGTGGTTCTCAAACTTTCTTTTTTGCGCACCACTTGAAAATTGCTGAGGGTCTAGGCAGACCACTTAAAGATCTTTCCAAATGTTGTTTGTACCATTAGATAATTATTGTAAAGTGCTTTGGATAAAAGCGCTATATAAAAAAACCCTTAATAATAATTAACATTTTTTTGTTCTACAAATAAAAGCACACAACTCATATTTTAATATCAGTAGTCTTACCATTCTAATGTGATGGATGTGCCCTCTCTCCCCCGCTGCAGCAGCCCCCGAGCTGGGGCTGGGAAGGAGGAGGGGGGTCTTGCCTGCTCTTCCCCACTGCAGCAGCCCTCAAGCTGGGGCTGGGAAGAAGGGGGGTCTCTCCCCCACCACAGCAGACACAGAGCTGAGCCTGGGAAGGAGGGCCGTCTCTCCCTGGCAGCCACAGCCCTGGAGCTGAGGAAAGTCACCTCTTTCTCTGGTTGCTGCAGCCCTGCACATCCCAAATTCCCCCTATCCCCTCTCCTCACCCCACCCCACTGCCCCCTCCCACCTATCCCCTAATCCCCCCAAGGCCACCACCTCACCTTATATATGTGTCTTCTCCAGGGTCCAGGCACCTAATTAGTGGAGCCTCGCCTGTGTGGCTCTATTAATTAGGTGGGTGGCCCTTCATTCTCTCATGTGTGGCCACCCAAGCATGCACCTTAGAGAGAACTCTCCATGGACCACCTAAATAAGCTCACCAACCACTGGTGGTCCACGGACCACAGTTTGACAACCTCTGTTCTAACCATAGTCTATCAATCTTTGCTAGCCATGAATCAGCTGGATGTTCCATGGGTGCAAGGACAGTTAATTCAGCTGGATATCAAGAAAATATTCTAGGAGCAGGAGAGACTTAACTTGAGTAATTTTCTACTAGTCTAATTCATTTTATACACAACAAATGTGATGACACATTTTATGAAAAGAGTCATAACTTCATTCTTGGCCATTTTGCAACTGATGAATTTTAGGTTTTGTGTGAATCTTTTGTAAAATAGCCAGTTTCACATACAAAAGTCCAAAAATTCAGAATTTTGAATGTCAATCTTTGTCTAAACAAACCTCTGAGTTAAAAAAATGGGGTCTTTGCTCCAATATAGGACTATTTTTGAGTGAAATGGACCTATTTCTGTTACAAATGGTCCAGCTTTCAAGTACAAAACTAAGATTTCAGAATCATTTGACAAATGGAAATTCCAAACAAAATGTGAAAAACTTCAAATTTCCAGAGTTTTGACTTTTTCTGAACATTTTACACAGCCCCCTGCACTTCTCAAGCTATGCCTTCTGTCTGAGTTTGGTAATTCAGTACCTACACACTAGTACTAAGCACACGAGCTAACTGTAGTTTATTTGATGAGTTTAGTCATTTTTTCTAATCAAAAGTCTTCTATAAATAATGATTTAACAAATGTGTTCATTCTCATTAATTCAATGAATGCTTTGGGGTGACTACATTTTGTCCCATGGATTGATTACAGACTGTTCGTTGTAAGTATTCATTGCTGACAATCTGATATTTGAGCTGAGTGACTGGTCACCAGTGATTAGGGTGACCAGATGCCCTGATTTTATAGAGACAGTCCTGATTTTGGGGTCTTTTTCTTATATAGGCTCCTATTACCCCCTGTCCCAATTTTTCACATTTGCTGTCTGGTCACCCTACCAGTGATGTAGCAGTACACCGAGCCCAGGTCCAGCAAAGCACTTAAACACATGCTTAACTTTAAATTGCAAAGTAGTGCTATTGGCTTTACCAGGGCTACTCAAGTGCTTAAAGTTAAATATGTTCTTAGGTTCCTTGCTAGATCAGAGCTTTGCCACAGGGAGCAGATATAAAAACAGCTTTTCAGTTTTTATTCTAGAATCATCTCAACAAAAAGTCAGAGCTGTTTCAGACACCAGGCTGGAGATGCCTTTCAACCAGATCCTGTGACCTCGAAAAGGTAGGAATTCAGTCCCATCCCAAAGAGCATCTTTCGTTACGATGGCTTGTTCCCTACTAAAACTCCCCAGTGCAGAATCTCTCTGTCTGTTAGGAATTTTGTGCGGCATGCTTTAAATTCGGCAAAGCTAAGTAGCTGCAATCCTAAATTAGTCATTTTGCAACTGGCTTGATCCTGCAAACTGTTACGTACATAAGTTATCCTTATATGCAGCCAATTAAATCTTGCAAACATGTATGCATCAGAGTAGTCCTTGAATTCAGTGGGGATATGTTTGTTATTAAAGGTTTTCAGGTTCAAGCCCATAGACCCAATCCTCCTAACCTATATGGGAATTCAGCTCAACTAGTGGAGGTCTGGGACATGATTACTTAGTGCCCAATTGGAGAAAAAATACCTTTAAAATCTGTATGTAGTTAACCTACCATTGTTCACCTGCCCTCTAAGTAGCTTTTCACTTGTAACATCTAAAATTTTTGCTTTCTCAATGATAGATCTACAACCGCTGTTGATTTCACTTGCCTTAATATTATCCAAAACACACACACTAAATTTTAATTACCAAGCAACATAAGTAAGGATGGCCCAGTATTACATTTTGTTAAATCATCTAGAATGAATTTGTTCTTTCTTATTCCATTCTGAAGCCTACAGAGTATATAGATCTATAACATTGTTTAGTCCGACTATAAAAATACTTTTCAAAGTAAATATATATTTGTTTTAAACTAGGTTTGTCTATAGAGGACTACTGAGGATTGATTGGGATAAAACTGAAATTATGCACGTTAAAGGTGTCACATGTACAGAAAGACTTTGAATGTCTTTTTCTTTTAAGTCCACACAAAACACATCCTCTTGCTTAATCCTGTGTGTCCAGGGAACAAAAAGCCACTTCACACAGTCTGGCTCATTTGGATAATGCAATATCCAGAGGAATTATGTCTGGGGAAATGCTCTGATTTGCAGTTGTTTGAAGGTAGAACAAGTTAATAGTGTCACTGGGAAAGATAATCTGAGGAATTTTAGATGTAAACAGTGGCTTCCATGCCCCTGGCTTAGTGGACATCTGATGTTACACCTTGTTATTTTTTAGTTGTTTAAAAAAAAAAAGTCTGTACTTTATAAAGACTCTTTCAGTCATGGGCATCATTAGGAATGGATACTCTGAGCAAAAGACTCCTCACTTCCATCAGGAAACTGAGTTTTACCAAAGAATCATATATTCTATGAATTGCAGCTACTTTTTAGTAGATGCTGTTAAATTACAGTATCGGCCTAATTTGACAAACTAGCTTTATTTCAATGTGTATGAGGGTTTACATAGCAATGATAGCTACAAATAAGACAAGGTCCCTGCTCCAAATAGATTACAATCTGGGGCCCCAGTCCTGACTCATGTGCTTAACTTTACACACTGTGAGTAGTCTCATTGACTTCAAAACCCCACTGAAATGAATGAGCTTCTGCATGAATACAGACTTCTCCCTGAGTGGAGCAGAAACAGGGTCTAGATGGACCACATTTACACAAGGGCTGGGAAGCAACGAAAAACATTGTTTTACCTCATTAGTTCCATGAGTTTTGTTTTTTGAAATATATTTTCCTCTGACTTGTAAATGCTTCTTGGATGGGAGGACTGGGGTATATAGGCCTTTTAGGAAAGGGTATTTTAAGGCAGGATTTGAAGATGGAGAATACAGAGGTGTGGCAGACCCATTCCCTCTAGGCCAGGGGTGGCCAACCTGAGCCTGAGAAGGAGCCAGAATTTACCAATGTACATTTCCAAAGAGCCACAGTAATACGTCAGCAGCCCCACATCAGCTCCCACACTCCCAGCACCTCCCACCCACTGGCAGCCCCACTGATCAACACCTCCCTCTCCCTCCCCGCACCTCCCGATCAGCTGTTTCGTGGCATGCAGGAGGCTGGGGGGTGGGGAGGAGCGAGGGCACAGCAGGCTCAGGCGAAGGGGCAGGAAGGGGTGGAGTGGGGGCAGGGCCTGTAGCAGAGCCAGGATTGAGCAGTGAGCACCCACCGGCACAGTGGAAAGTCGGTGCCTATACAAGGAGCCGAATATTAACTTCTGAAGAGCCGCATGTGGCTCCAAGTTGGCCACCCCTGCTCTAGGCATAAGGGAGCACATAGGAGGTTTTGAAGTGAGCTTTTTAAAAAGGAGAAAAATGTATTAATTTACTATGTTTTTCAGTTAATTTCTTCTGGCTGAATAGTGATTCAATAAGTTATGTGAGGGTATGTAGTTAGTTAGCTGCAGTTAGAGCCTAATTTATGTTTGAATTCATCTTGACTGTTATAGTTATATCCTTGTGTAGCTAATTATATGGCCTCGTACTTTTTATTTTATTTTATTTTTGATTAGCACCAGGATAAACAGAAATTCTACTGGATTGTCTCAATATGGTAAAATGCCTCGAACAATGAGAACATGCGAAGTGAGAGTTTTAAAAACAAAATTAGTTTACAAATAAGAAACTCTGCATACCTTACCTCCCAACCTCTGCTGGCTTTGTACATTAGCAAACAACCAAATATGAAGCCCTATCCAGAAAAATTACACCACAGCTGAGTTCAACATGCACGTTAACTTGCTTTAACGAGACTACTGTGGATCGGTAATGCAGCTTTCTAAAATAAATCATCCAGATAAGCAAGGTATAAATATGTCACCCTCGATTTCAGGTATATGCATCTATATCACACAGTGTCAATATGACCTTCTATTTGCAAATAGACATCATGTAGTTGGTTTGAAAAATACTCAGAAAAGCAATGTCAGATTAAAAGAAAAATGCAGTGAAGCAAAGAGGAGTTGTTTTGGGACTCTGAAGTATTTTCTTTCTTTCTTTCTTTCTTTTTTTCTTTCTTTTATCCTACATCTCCTCTCAGTAACAGGCTTTTCTGTACTCATGTTGATAGCAGCTTCAAATTGTGCTACTCTACTGCTGGCTTCCTCCTTCCACCTCCCATCCATACACATATACTGAGCATACCCACACCCCATGATGTCTAGCAATGCCAGCAAATATTCAGTGGCTTGGCTTGGGCTGCCCACCCAAAAGGAGAAAAGCGATTGAAATATTCCCTATAGACTTTTCCTTGAGCGCTGAGCTCAGGAAGCTTTCTGCTCACAAAAGGCATTCCTGGCACCAGGAATCAAGCAACAGTCTTAAGAGCAGGGGCTCTACATTGTAGCCCAAACACAACTTATTATAATCCCTTGCTGCCTTCTGTGCTTATATAATACAGGCCTTCTTGAGTTACAAGACACTTTGAAGATCTCACCTTCTCCCATTACTTGTCTTTTACATAAAATGTCCACAGATGTGAGTCTGCTAGTGTGTCTGAGAACTGTGGTTAATAATTTATAAACCAATACTTCCTATTGGATATATTGTTTAAAATACTTATGTATGCCAGAGGGAGCAGGCTGTCTCGCTACAGGAGCACCCCCTGCTGATTATTCTAAAGAGCAGCCTTAATAGCAGGTCTGAAAGGAAAAGATCGAGTCCAGAGATAAGGTGTCAATTAGCAGCTTCTGGAGGAGGAAGAGGAAGCTTCTCCTGAATGGCAGCAGTTCTCAGGAAGTGGGATGAGCCCATGTGGGTCACTCTAAGTAAGCCTGGCTGGGAAGAAATACCATCATGAGGGAAAGTACAGAACAACTGGCTTTCATGGGGCAGAAGGGTCGTTTAAAATCTCTGCTATTTCTGTAACTAATGGCTTAAAAATACAGTTCTAAACCAGGGGTGGGCAAACTTTTTGGCCCGAGGGCCACATCTGAGTTTGGAAATTGTATGGCGGACCATGAATGCTCACAAAATTGGGGTTGGGGTGTGGAAGGATGTACGGGCTCTGGGCTGGGGGTGCAGGTTCTGGGGTGGAGCCAGAAATCAGGAGTTCAGGGTGCAAGGGGGGCTCCAGGCTGGGGCAGGAGGGATGGAGTATTGGGGGGCGGGTTGAAGGCTCTGGGGGTGCAGGCTCTTGGGTGGGGCTGGGGATGAGGGGATTGGAGTTCAGGAGGGGTGCTCCAAGCTGGGACCAAGGGATTCGGAGGGCAAAAGGGGTATCAGAGCTGGGGTAGGGGGTTGGGGCTTTGAGGGGGTGCCACAGAGGTGCAGGCTCTGGGCGGCACTTACCTCAAGCAACTCCCAGAAACAGCGGCATGTCATCCCTCTCCCCCCCCCCCCCCGCTACTAAGTGGAGGCGCAGCCAGGCGGCTCTGCTGCCTGCTGCCCGATCTGCAGGCACCACCCCTCAAGTTCCCATTGACTGCAGTTCCCAGCAGAGGCAGCGCTTGGGGCAGGGGCAGCGTGTGGAGTGGAGTGGAGCACCCTGGATGCCCCTATGTATAGGAGCCAGAGATGGGACATGATGCTGCTTCCGGGAGCCGCGTGGAGCAGCCCCCAACCCTGCACCCCGGTTGGAGCACCGGAGCGGGGCAAACCCCAGACTCCACTCCCCAGTGTGAGCTCAAGGGACGGATTAAAATGGCTGGTGGACCGGATGCGGCCCGCGAGCCATAGTTTGCCCACCCCTGTTCTAGACTATCAAAACTAAATAACTTTTTCCACGGCATAGCCAAGATATAACGGAACCTAATAGAAACATACTCATTTATAATCACGTAAAACACCATTTAGTAAGCCACTGAGAGAGCCTTGTATGGCTTCCCTACCTTTGGTTTGTGTTCCAGCAATTACTCTAAAAAGACTCTTGAGCCATAGGCTAAAGGAAGTGGTCTAGACAGCTACACTCTAAGAATGTGCCATTGCATGTGATTGAGTTTGCCCTGTACACCTAATTCACAAAGAAAAAGGATGGTTTCCTTGGGCCACAAGGTAGGATACGGGCAATTATATTTGTGCAAGGGATGGTGACACTACATCTGGGAATGACATTAGGTACCAGCAAGTCAGCAGTTCAGAAAACAGGGAGCCAATTCTATGCTGACAGAAATATTCACTAGATAGGTCTTCTCCATCTCTGACTTCCGTCTGTGATTCTATCTTGTGGAAATTGAACTTTTGCTAATGGTGGTGAGAAACACGGTACTGTCACTTCATGTAGGAAGGTATCAACCATATCATCAGACCAGTAATTAATTTGGCATCATCGGCAATGTCTGCTCAGGAGAGAGACAGGAATGGAAACATCAGTTTTGTAGCTCAAAAATATCATGGGGGGAAGTTTTCACAATTCTTCAATTTTACCTATGCATCAATTCTTCACTTTTATGATCATTAAAATAAACCAATTTCACTCTAAACCTGTTAAAAATACCCACATATCTGCAGGGTGACAGTTGCCTATGTATTGAGAGAGAGTCCCTGAAATTAATTAATTATATACATTTCATGATTAATTCAAGAACCTAGTACACTTTTGAACCAGGCCCAAAATTCATTAGGTGCTAGAAATGCTTCAAGAATACTTTCCAAGAACCCATGCATCAGCTCCCTACAGAATCTGGTTTCTGATTAGGCTGATTCTTTCTCAGAAATGAGATTGTAAGAACAAAATCCTGGACAACAGGTTGAATGCCTTTACTAACCAAATTTCGTAAAGGTTATTTGCCACTGGTACTTTGACATTTAGTTTAGAGGGGCAGGTTTGAAAAATGCCCCCAGGGATGTCCACATCAGCTAAAAAGCAGAGGTGAAACTGCTGAGTACAATTTAAATGACTGGTAGATAGGATCAGTCAGAAACTTTAGATAGCCATTTTGGAGTCCCTGTGTTTCATATTCGTTATAGAGGGTTGCAGGCTGACTTAGTATTGTTCTTCCTGTCCTATCCAGGCACTGGCTGTCCTTTTCCCAGGCACTCCAGATCTCAGGGCAGTCATTCCTCCCTTTTTTTATTGTCAGCTGAGAAAGTGCTGATACTTAATGCCAGGCTATTATTTCCTGCTTTTCTCATCAATGTGGAGGTTACTGGTTAATGAATAATAGGGTACTGTACAATCTGGACAGTTGATTGGATATTTTGAAGCTGCTGTGTTTATTGTCATCAATGGAGAGGACCAACGTAGATTCCTTGACACACATATCCCAGGTTCTCACATAAGGTATTGGCTGACTATCTTCTGTTCTTTGTAATTCCAAGACAACTCTGAGGATTTCTATAATCTTTTCAGATTATTATCTGACATAGTGTTTATGTTACTAACCTGCAGTCTATGTAGTTGGGACAAATTCAGAGCCGATGTGTACAGTGGTATAAGATCAGTGTTTCTCAAACTGGGGTCGCTGTTTGTGTAGGGAAAGCCCCTGGCAGGCCGCACCGGTTTGTTTACCTGCCCCGTCCACAGGTCCAGCCGATTGCAGCTCCCACTGGCTGTGGTTCGCTGCTCCAGGCCAATGGGAGCTGCTGGAAGCAGCATGGGCCGAGGGACGTACTGGCCACCGCTTCCAGCAGCTCCCATTGGCCTGCAGCGGCGAACCGAGGCCAGTGGGAGCCGCGATCGGCCGGACCTGCGGACGGGGCAGGTAAACAAACCGGCCCAGCCCACCAGGGGTTTCCCTACTCAAGCGGTGACCCCAGTTTGAGAAACACTGTATAAGATAGACTCCTTTATGCTCACTTAGACTCTACTTCAGGATGATACAATACTTACACTGAATGTAGGCCTGAATTGATGAGAACATTGTGTTTGCTATACTAGAGCAGATCTAATCCCTTATGCGAATTTGCCAATGCTTGATGTTTCAAAAGTACCATAATGCACCTGGTAAATCACACAGTACTATACCAAAAGGGAACACTTTTCTTCCCAAAACCAACAGGATGACCTAACCATGGTGAGTCCCTCCTCCCTGAAGCTAATGGGAGATTTGGATTTTACTCCTAATTCTTATCATAGCCAGTGTAACAGCAATTGGCACCGCATGCTCCTTTTTCACAGCTAACTAAGGAAACTTGCCTTTTTCCTCTTCTCAATGCCTTTTATCTTTTTCTTTTCAAATTTCTAATTTTTTCTCCTTTTAAATATGGAACTGGGATTTACTTCCAAGGCCCAATCCTTCCTTTTGTTTCTCCTGGATTGTTCATCTATCTGTACCCCATACTCAGGTCAGCAACTAAATGCTGCAATCTGGCCCGTATACAATATGAACATAGTTGGGGTGAAGTGTGTTAAAAATGTATCACATTTCTGTTTTCTCCGGTGACTTAGAACTTAACTCCAGCGACTGAGAAATAACTCCAGTAGTAATCTCGGCTTGGGTTTGTTCTCCTAATTGCACACATGCTCTGCATGCGTGATGACTTATACCATGTTCTTTTATGTTCTATGGCTTGGGTTCTACAGCAGGTCAGACAAGATTATCACAATGGTCTCTTCTGGCCTTGGAATCTATGATTCTGTGTGACTACTTTTTTAAATCTATGGACTGATCTGACTTCCAGTGAAGTCAATCGGGGTGTTGCCATTGACTTCAGAAGAAATGGGGGCTCCTTCCTGAGAGGTGCTGAGCATTTGCATCTCCCATTGTTTTCAGTTTGAGCTGTAGGTGCCCAGAACCTTCCAGATCAAGCCCTGTATTTGCTTCAGTTCTTGGATCAGAAATTCTTACTGAACAAAAGCGATGGTTTCATTCTGGAGATATTTTCTCATATCCACACTATGAGTAATGGGTCATGGGTGCACTTTTATATGGCATGTTGAAACTGTAGTGGTTGTTACAATGAAGTGTCTACATTGTTTGAACTTCCTGACTAATTCAGTTCGTATCTATGGAGAATAAGGTTTATGATATGAGATATGGTAGCCCCCTTACCTAGGAACAACAGCCAGGAAGAGGATACATTTCAAAGTTCTTTTGTTTAAGAAGAGGATTAAAACACAGAGTGCCAAGATTTTTCTTTTATATCTAAATCCACTCATTTTTTATTTTTTTAGGTCAGGCACCCCTGAGGTATGTGTTTAGGAAACTGCATTGTGAACTTGTCTTGCACTGAAAAACGAAGCAGATCTTCAAAATCCCATGAGTAAAGGGTGCACATTGTTTCTCAAGAATAAGCCCTTTGTGTCTTTATTATTTTTACAATGAGTTTTAATGACCCAAAACATGTGTGCGCTTTTCTGAATCATTGCATTCAAAAACTAAAATTTGACTGCGAAATATATTAAGACTTGGATAGAGGAAGTTATGCCATGTGTGGTATTTTTTTTCCTAGGACAATCTCTGTTTTCAAAGCTGAGTTTGGGCCATATTAAAAGGCCAAGTTCCAAAAAGACAAAAGGGGTAATATTTTTTTAAAATAAATCCTAGCCCTAGACATCAGTGCTACAAAAGTCATCCTTACCAGATGGCTAACATAGACAAGGGAAAATAGCCAACTTGATTTCAAAGCTAAGAGTGATTTGTAAAATGAATGATAGAAACTACTTCGGATTCATTATTTTAAGCAGGGGAACTCATGTTTAGCTTATGGATCTGGTTTGAATAAAAGTTTGTCTTTCTTGAATAAAAGTCATATGTGATTCCAGGCAGTGGCCTGGACCATTTGCTAATACTAATTGTTGTTGGTTGAAAGTAAGGTAGAATATTGTTAAAGTCTTCCCTGGCAGTAACTTGATCTGTGGAAATGTACTTTACAGGAACTGTGATGAGGTTTTCAGCTGGCAGCAGCTTATGATAATATGGTCACATGACTACATCTCCCCTTTAGTAATGGAATAAAGGTTTGCATGATACATTTTTTCTAGTTTGTGATGGCAAGAAATGCATATACTCACATTTAATTTATTTTCCACATCAATCTGATAATAACAAAATCAAAACAGATATACACTTCCATGAACATTTTACATTTCAAAAAATAATAGTTGATGATGTGGCTAGTTTGAAATAATATTAGTAAAATATATGTCAGCAATAAGATTGGCAAGTTAGAAAATGACCAAGTGAGGCCAGATGTACTGCCTAAGGTCTAATATGAAGTACCAGCATACACAAAGCACAACAGCTTATCTCAGCACATTTCTACCAGAAACCTAATACTTTGTTTGTCGTTAAGAAAGAAATGTAAATTCACATATATTTACTTTGATTATACAGTATAGTATGTTAGCCTCTGTATTCTGGCCACGTTCAAACTGAATTATTACCTTCTGCCTACCTATATTCACTATGTATCATGGCTACATTTTTCTTTAACCCATCTCATAAACTACAGAGCAGTGTTGCTGTGCACTGTTAAACACTTGCCACATTCACCCCAGAGTTAACTGTATTTCAGTGATGGTGAAATGATTGTCTGCAGGCTGCAGTGTAAACTTTGTAAACCACTTTGAGATCAGGGACCATATAAACGAAGAAAACATGCTCTGCTTATTCACTACCCTAGTGCAGAAGGGTAGTGTATATTCTACATTCTTCCCAATCTAGATGATAAATATTGTACTGCACTCACTGCATTAAAGAATTTTATTGTGCCTAATGTAAATGAACACTGTAACTTCCACCATGGTGAATAGAAAATAGGGGAGTCAACAGATCAGTATATTGCTGCTTTAAGGAAATTGATTGTCATGTGATTTTGGCAACATGGCAGACTAAATGATTGAAGATGAGCTTGTGGAGAAAATGGTTGTGCCCCATTGTGATGGGTTCCCCCCAGGGTGCCACTTGGAACTGGGGTACCACTGAGCCTGCCTGACCCACCAGCCTGGGCTCCCTTTCACACTGTGATGCTGTGACAAGTTGCCAAGCTCTCCAAGCTTGCTCTTTCACTGCACGGGTAGCTGTACAGTGTAAGCTCATAAAATTTGCCCCCTCTCTCAATGTGGAGAGAGATAAGCAACAGCTTTCTGCCCCAAGTTCTAACTTTCACACATTGGTTTTCGACAAAACAAAAACAAGTTTATTGACTACAAAAGATAATTTTTAAGTGAATATAAGTGATAGCAAACAGATCAAAGTAAATAAACAAACTGCAAACTGATCTTAATACACTAGATATGAGTTAGCAGATTCTCACCCTGAGTGATAAACAGATGGCAGATTCTTAAGGTACAAGTTACCTTGGCTTTCTCAGGTTTTCATACACAGGCTAAAAATTCCTCTATCCTGGAACCATTACTTTTCCCCTGTTCAGTCTTTGTTCCTCAGGTGTTTCCAGGTGTGTTTTTGTAGGGGCTGTGAGGTCCCATCATGATGTCATTGTCCCCTTTTTATATCTTCTTCCCACTTGCTGGAAAGCTCTTTTGCTGTGACCTGGGTCAAACAGTTCCCATTGTGTAGTGCTATATCTAAGATTTTTCTATTGTACACAGTTCCTGGGGTAATCCTTGTGCTTGGGTGCATTTCCTCAATATGCCATTAACATTGTTTGGCCTTTTTACAGTTGTACCTGTTTTCAACCTCACAACATGTTTCAGTAACACACACATAGCCAAACTTCATAACTTCACATACAACAATAGCACATACAATTAAATGAGATATTACTGTCTAGCAGATCAAGACTTTTCGAATGATACCTCACAAGGCATACATTGTACAAAACATATCTTAATTACATGACAGTGGTGAAATTTGGGGTGCCAGGGTGTCATACCCGTATTAGAAAATGCCTACTACTTGAATCGGACCTGACATTACAGAAAGCCATAATCATTGCTAATTCCATTGTCAGCTCAGTACACAAGTTCATAGTCAATTTCTGCAGTAATTCTCTTTTATGAAGTAGTGAGAACTTTTTACTGTTTTTAGATTCCATTGCAAAATATGACAACTTCATATCTAATGCTTTCTTCATCTGTGGCCTTATGCCTTTGCAGGGTACCCATTACCATGGAATGCGGCCCTCGTTTCTGATGTGTTCTTCTCTTGGGAAAGGTTGAGTTCCAAAGTAAGAAAGGATTCAGCATACAAGACTCACATAGGCCCTTTGTGTCTTCACTGGTTCCCACATGAGCCTCCTCTTATCTTTTTTCACCATGAAAACTATAGGCAATACCTCTGCCTGTTGCATGGGGATTCCCTCTCAAGAGAGATGGAATTAACATCCCAGAGTTTGGCACCTGTGTATATTAATGCTGCCAGGATAAGCATTAACTTCCTCAAGAAATCCCTACAGGGTTGGTGAAGAGACAATGAATGCTGCAGAGAACAGCCACAGCCCCTCCTGAACTGTGGAGCCTGAAAGCACATCCAGAAGTGTTTTCACCCAGTCAGGAGATGATGCCACAGATGAAGCATAACCCCAAGCCTTTCCTCCCACATCTGACTCCTTTTCATCCCCCTTTGAGAGAAAAGATGGGTGAGGTAATTTCTTTTATTGGATCAGCTTCTGTTGGTGAGAGAGACAAGATTTCGAACTTACACAGACGTGAAGAAGAGCTCTGTGTGAGCTTGAAAGCTTGTCTCCCTCACTAACAGAAGTTCACCCAATAAAAGATATTACCTCACCCATCTTGACTTGCCAATATTGTGGGACCACCATAGCTACAAAAACACTTTCACCCCCATTGTTACTTAAGCAAAGTAAGTTGTCATGGGCTAAGAGGGAAGGTCCTCTCGTGGATCAGTAACTGGTTAAAAGATAGGAAACAAAGGATAGGAATAAATGGTCAGCCTTTGGAATGGAGATTGACTGTGGCTCTGTGTCATTCGGGGGGGAGTTATTACATTGATGTAAGAGGGTACTTATGTTGGCGGGAGACAAATTTAGTCAAAACAAGTCAATTTAGGGCAGCCCGACTTTGTAGTGTACACCAGGCCTAAGAAACTTATGAATAAATAAGTTGCAATTCTTTGCTCCTTGTCCCTCACCAAAGACTCTTAAGCAAAATAAGCAGTCATGGGATAAGAGGGAAGGTTCTCTCATGGATTGGTAACTGGTTAAAAGATACAAAATTTGCAAATGATACAAAACTACTCAAGATAGTTAAGTCCAAAGCAGACTGCGAAGCGCTACAAAGGGATCTCACAAAACTGAGTGACTGGGCAACAAAATGGCAGATGAAATTCAGTGTTGATAAATGCAAAGTAATGCACATTGGAAAACATAATTCCAACTATACATACAACATGTCAGGGTCTAAATTAGCCGTTACCATTCAAGCAAGAGGTCTCGGAGTCATTGTGGATAGTTCCCCGAAAACATCCACTCAATGTGCAGCGGCAGTCAAAAAATTGAACAGAATGATGGGAATCATTAAGAAAGGGATAGATAATAAAACAGGAAATATCATATTGCCTCTATATAAATCCATGGTATGCCCACATCTTGAATACTGCATGCAGATGTGGTCGCCCCAAAAAAGATATACTGGAATTGGAAAAGGTTCAGAAAAGGGCAACAAAAATAATTAGTGGTATGGAACAGCTTCCATCTGAGGAGATATTAATAAGACTGAGACTTTTAAGCTTGGAAAAGAGACATCTAAGAGGGGGATATGATAGAGGTCTAAAAAATCATGACTGGTGTGGAGAAAGTAAATAAGGAAGTGTTATTTACCCCTCCTCATAACACAAGAACTCGGGGTCACCAAATAAAATTAATAGTCAGCAGGTTTAAAACAAACAAAAGGAAGTATTTCTTCACACAATGCACAATCAACCCGTGGAACTCTTTGCCAGAGGATGTTGTGAAGGCCAAGATTATAATAAGGTTAAAAAAAGAACTAAATAAATTCATGGAGGATAGGTCCATCAATGGCTATTGGCTAGGATGGGCAGGGATGGTGTCCCATGCCTCTGTTCGCTAGAAGCTCAGAATGGGTGACAGAGAATGGATCACTTGATGATTACCTGTTCTGTTCATTCCTTCTGAAGCACCGGCATTTCTCACTGTCATAAGATGGGATACTGGGCTAAATGGACCTTTGATCTGACCCAGTATGGCTGTTCTTATGTTTTCATTGCTCATTTAGATAGGGGGCAAATGCCGCCCTTGGAATAGGGTGACCAGACATCCCGATTTTATCTGTCCCGATATTTCCTTGTTTGTCCCGCGTCCCGACCGATGTGTGGTCGGGACACTGGACAAACAAGCAAATACTCCGAAGCCTGGAAGTGCTCGCGCCACCCCCGTCCCGACTCCGCCCCCTCCTCCCCCCATTGGCTCCCTCCCCGAATCCTCGCCTTTTCCCCAGGCTCGCCCTTCCCCCTTCCTCCGCAAGCTCTGGAGGGAGGCCCCGGAGATGCAGGGAAAGTGCGGGGCCAGGGTGAGTGAGAGTCCAGCCTGGCCCCGAGTAGACAGGACTCAGTCAGGCGGTAGGGAGAGTAGGGGGGCAGCCCGCGGGGCCAGGTGGCGGCTGTTCTCCCCCCGGGCAGCAAGACTCGGGAGCAGCCACTGCTGCAGCTCCCACTGCCGCGGGGGGAGGAAGTGGCCGATGGCCAAGCTCGGCGGCTGCGGCTCTGGCGCCCCCGAACCTCCTGAGCCCGGGCCTGCTGCGGGGACCCAGCAGCGTGCATGCTGTGCCCAGCCCCTGGCCAGTCGCGTCTGGGCTGCTGCCCAGCTGGTGCTATCCCGCGGCGGTCCCGGGGCGGAGGCATCGGCAGCCCAGCCCCGTTCGTTCCCCTGCAGGACCTGAGTGGGACGGGGGGGCTGGGGCCTGCTGCCCCCACTCCGGGGCCACTGCAGGATAGCACCAGCTGGGCAGCAGCCCAGACGCAACTGGCCAGGGGCTGGACTCTCACTCACCCTGGCCCCGTGCTTCCCCTGCATCTCCGGGGCCTCCCTCCAGAGCTTGTGGAGGAAGGGGGGGGGTGTTTTGGGGGTGGGTTGTGTGACAATGCGGTTCTGGCGGAACCCAACTGAGAGTGCAAACTCAGGACAAATTGCTCAGATAGGGCAGTTACAGCCCAAGGCTGGGGTTTTTTCCACCTCTAAGGCAAACCAAACCAGCCAGATTAGGAGGACTTCGGTCTCACCCCACTGGCTAACCGCAAGTCTCACAAGCGATCTCCTTAGACACTCCAGTTTCCCAGTATTCCCACCAGTGCCACTCGTTATGGGGACAAATGGTTATGAAAACCAATACCCCAGTAAAAGAAAAAGGTTCTCCTGATCCCAAAGGACCAAGCCCCAGACCCAGGTCAATATACAAATCAGATCTTACCCACAAATCACGCTGCTGCCAATCCTTTAGAATCTAAAATCTAAAGGTTTATTCATAAAAGGAAAAAGATAGAAATGAGAGTTAGAATTGGTTAAATGGAATCAATTACATACAGTAATGGCAAAGTTCTTGGTTCAGGCTTGCAGCAGCGATGGAATAAACTGCAGGTTCAAATCAAGTCTCTGGAATACATCCCCCGCTGGGATGGGTCCTCAGTCCTTTGTTCAAAGCTTCAGCTTGTAGCAAAGTTCCTCCAGAGATATGAAGCAGGATTGAAGACAAGACGGAGATGAGGCATTAGCCTTATATAGTCTTTTCCAGGTGTAAGAACACCTCTTTGTTCTTACTGTGGAAAATTACAGCAAAATGGAGTCTGGAGTCACATGGGCCAGTCCCTGCATACTTTGCTGAGTTACAAGGCGTATCTGCCTTCTCTCAATGGGTCCATTGTATAGCTGATGGTCCTTAATGGGCCATCAAGCAGGCTAGGCAGAGCTAACACCAGTTTGTCTGGGATGTCACCCAGCAGCATAGCATAAGTTTGAAATACAGACAGTATAGAGCCAATATTCATAACTTCAACTACAAAATTGATACACACATATAGACAGCATAATCCTAACCAGCAAACCATAACCTTGTCTTAGACACCCCATTTGACCCCCTTTATACAAGATTTGGTGCCACTACAGGACCTTGGTTGCAACAATGATCTATATGGTCCCAGATTATATCAATAACGTCACAGGTTGGCTCTGCCCCCTCCCACTATGCTCCCGCCCCCACGTCCCGATATTGTGACTTGGAAGTCACAATATCAAAAGTTAAAATATGCATCTCAGCCCTGCCATCCCCTTGGCCAGCTTCTACTTTTTCACATTTCTTAATAACTCTCTCTCTTGTGATGAGAATAACCGTTAGATGAATACATACCTAACAGCAAATACTTTTAATCTCCTTTCAGTGATGACTCATTGAAATAAGAGGAGTGGGGAAGAATATAAAAAACAGAGAGACATCACTTTTTCTTTCTTGTCTGAGCACTGCATCCCTGTGCCATGTAAATCTCTCCATGGATAAACATGAAATTATACACATTCTGTTGGAGTGGATCTCAAAGGGAGCAGAGATGGGGGACCTCAGGGAGCTGGCTATGGTTCCCTGATTTAAAGTCACCTGGCTTTGGTGCATGGTAGAGCTGCTCCTGTGTAGTGCTAACTTTTACCACTGACATAATGTTCTTCAGAGACTGTACAATAGTGGAGAAATGGGCATAGCAGAATTCCATTCTGCCCTATCCCTGGCACATCTCCTCTTTCCTCTTACACCAAGAGAGGGTGGGTGGCAGGTGGTGAAGAAGGTAGTTACATCCTCTTCATGACCTTTATGCTGGTAGAGAGTTTCCCTGCAACAAACAAAAGGAAGTATTTCTTCACACAATGCACAATCAATTGTGGGATTGTGGTAGAGAGGGGGAATTTTCTCCTGGCCACCTCCAGCCACTGTAAGGCAGCTTTGCAAGCTTAGGAGGTGCAAAGTGTCCTCAGCGGAGTGGAGAAACAGACCCAATGAATCCAGTTGTTCACATCTGATTAACAAAATTTTGGGGCACAGTGGGCTAAAATGCAGAGGTACATTAAAAATATATAGGGAGAGTCCCACACTCTCTATCCCTCTGGAGTACTTGTGGCCCTGCCACACACCGCCCCAGAAAAGGGCAATAAAGAGGTCCTTCAAGCTGCCTAGAGCGACTGTGTGGGAAGCAGCCAATCAGGGCCCAGAAGGCTAGTATAAGAAGAGCTGTAGGGCCAGACTGAGAGTAGTTCCTTACTAGAGCTGAAGGAGAGTGGATGGTGCTCTAGGCTGGCTGCTGGGATTCTACAAGGACAAGGCTCTCAGATAAGGGTGAAGAATGTGTGGGAGCCATGGGGAAGTGGCCCAGGGAATTATAGTAGCAATGTGGTTTATTTAAAGGGACATTGTGGATGGCTGCTATCTATAGAGTCCCTAGGCTGGGACCTGAAGTAGTGGGTGGGCCTGCCCCTCCTCCCCCAGCTACTGGGAAAATGGTCTGGACTTTGAGGCACCCCAGAAAGGGGACTGAACTGTAGTGGCCCAGCTGAAGAGCTGGGGCCAGAAAGGCCCTGTAAGGGGCAAAGACATTGCCTCCAGGGAAGGAGCCCTGGGGTACTGCTCTATTCTGGAGCAAGGACAAACAAAGACATTACAGAGGATACCTGTTCGACTTATATCCTGAATGGGGTTTGTGTTGCTTTTATCTTACAGACAGACTGTGTATAACTTGGCTGGAGGGCTGAGTCAGCAAAGATGCCCCACAAACAGGTAGAGAGGGAGAGTGCAGGCACATGTACTCAGCCAGGGTATGCTTGTGAGAGGTGAGTGCAACCCCTTTACAGGGGCATACTGAGGGTGTGGCTGCAGGTGTTAGAGGCAAGGCTGCAGAATGCAGCACTATGGAGATCCTGGGCAGTGCTGCTGCTCAAAGGCAACTGGGGGCAGGCTGCTGTAACTTCAGACCCTAGGGCTCTCTAGGTTATTCCAGAGGCCACTCTAGCCCCCAAAGCAGTCTAGAATCAGGAGAGCACCAAGGTGGATTAAAGCCTCCTTAACTTATCTCACCAATAGCAACAATATTAATCTTCAAACAGTAATTCACTGTGAATCCTGCTCAAACTTTGGCCTTTGCCAAGAATATGTTTGTCTTAAATATCTGGGCAAACTTTTAAAATGATTTCACAAAATACATACAAGTGGGAGGTAATGGAATTCTTCAATCAGTTCTTCAGTTATAATCAGTGTGTATTTTAAGTAGAACTAAAATGTGGCCCAAAATAAGTTCTCAGATAGGGTGACCAGATGTCCTGATTTTGTAGGGACAGTCCTGATTTTTGGGTCTTTTTCTTATATAGGCTCCTATTACAGCCAGCCCCCCCCCCCACCCCCCATCCCGATTTTTCACACTTGCTGTCTGGTCACCCTATTCTCAGATAGTGTTTTTTGTTTAATAGAAATAACAGCTGATATAGTAAAGGGTATGATTCAGTGTTGTATTCTCTTCCTGTACTGTAACTTGCATACAAACATCATTAAGTTGGCTCTCATCAAATTCCAACTCTCCGTTGAAGTTTCAATTGTTGATATTCATAACTAAATCAATGAGACTAAGTCCTTGAGCTTATCCGCTAAATGTGTTGGCTCTGAGAGCTTTTTACAGAATTAGGTCAGCCCACCACTTATCTTAGTACCTCCTGCAAATACCCCTGTTCGCAACACGTTGTACACACCACTGGAATTTCAGAGGCCATCATAGTATATATTAAAACCATTCTAATCTGGTGCTTTCACACTTTGCTACTCAGTAACAGCTCATGCTGATTCCAGTCACCAAGTTCATAATCTCCATAGCACATTAGCTTAAAAAAAATCCATTTCCATTCTATCTTATCCACAACATGTGCAAATGTTACCTCATCCATCCTTGCACTGGCTCCAGAGATTAACCCAAAAACCGACACGATAAACGTGTAGTATAAAAAATAGTCCATTTCCTCAAAGTTGATTGTCAGTTTTGTTTGAAACTTCAGCAGAGGGTATGACATTGCTACCAGAAACTGTCATATTTTTAAATTCCATTTCATTTCCAAGAGCTGGAGCCAAATATGATATCATTTGTTGTAATAGCTCAACACTTATCTGAAGTGTGAGACTTTCAATTTAAAAAAAAAAAACAATGTTTTCATTTGTTCTAACAACTCCCAGGGAAAGTAGGAAAATATATTTTCCTGGAAACCACCATGACACAGAATTTAACCTTTGGATTATGTAAAGTATTATCCAGTCTCTTTAATTGAAGAGATGACACTTGAAGGAGCATATTGGGCATGAAGAGGCTTCTTTTACTCCAGGGACCTAATATTTAAGGACAGAACTTTTATCTGGAATATTTTATCTCAAATAAAAAGTAAACCCAGGAGTAATATTTTCCTCACTTCCATATTAATGTTGTGCATGATAGGCACAGCCCTGCACTGGGAGAGAGATCCAAAAGGGACAGCAACTCAGAGAGGCACAATGCTTCCCCCCAGCTCCGTGTTGTGCAGAGGGAATGCACCCTCCTTTTGGGTGGATAGCACAATGGAAGGCATTCAGACTCCAGTTTCTCTTACCTTGCATGAGGTGAGGGAAGAGGTGCAGAGGAGGAATGGGTTGTGCACACTTCTTTCCTTGGACAATTACCAGCTGGCTACTGTGGCCTATTATGGGAACACGCCATGTCCTTTTGTGGTAAAAACCATGACAAGGGGTCAAAGAGTCCAGGAATGCTCCTCTCGGGAAAGAAGGAGTGAGGGTTATAGAGGAGGGATGAGATTTGATCCAATGCCCTTTGAAGTCAATGGAATGACTTTTATTGAACTCACTGGAGTTACTCAGTTTGTACAAATGTAATTTTGAGCACAATTTGACTCCTGGTTAGTGGGATTCCTAGGAATAAAGGACACTGTCTAATGAAAAATAGCATGAATCCTTTGCCTAATTTACAGGAAAAACTCCATGTATGCAATATTAATCAGAAATGACACATTATTTTCAGTGAAACAGTTTGTTCTTACTAATCCAGTATTATTGTTACACACATGTTCAATCATAGGACACAAATGCTTGTAAAGCTGATTTATTGGCTAACTAAGAATGAAAGTCATCCTTCCCCAGTACCACCCACCATCTGCAGGGACTAAAGTCCCTTAAAAAAGTCCCTTGTGTAATTAAATGTCAGACCCATTGGTATAGGGTCAAAAACAGTACTGCCAGCTGGTCAAAAGGAGCAAAAGGCAAACAGGTTTTAATTTATATGCTACAGTACTCTGTTTGTTTTCATTAAACACTCTTACTGGTTTTAAACATCTGCATTTGTTAACTTGTTTAGTTCTTTCGTACTTAAAGAGTACAAACAATGCCATATGTGCTCACTGCTGGTATTTCTGCTCTTCATGCTGACATTTACCTAAATGGCTAGGTTTACGTTTGCCAACTCAGTGGATCTGAATCACTATGAAATTTGAAATATTCAAGATATTACACTGACAAATAAAAGAGGAAAAGTGCACGGGACGCATGAATGGCTGAGGAGAATCTTTACTAAATCTTGTGTAACACAATGTAGCAACAACCAGATGTGATGTTAGTCAGCTGAAGCTAATTTTCTACATTTAGGTATATGTCACTAGATGAGACGCAGAATCCCACTGCTCTCTCTCTCTTAGATTATTATTTTTTTACTGGAGTTAGGACAAGCATGTATAACGGTATGTCAAGTATCAGAGGGGTAGCTGTGTTAGTCTGAATCTGTAAAAAGCAACAGAGGGTCCTGTGGCACCTTTAAGACTAACAGAAGTATTGGGAGCATAAGCTTTCGTGGGTAAGAACCTCACTTCTTCAGATGCAAGTAACGGAAATTTCCAAAGGCAGGTATAAATCAGTATGGAGATAACGAGGTTAGTTCAATCAGGGAGGGTGAGGTGCTCAGCTAGCAGTTGAGGTGTGAACACCAAGGGAGGAGAAACTGCTTCTATAGTTGGATAGCCATTCACAGTCTTTGTTTAATCCTGATCTGATGGTGTCAAATTTGCAAATGAACTGGAGCTCAGCAGTTTCTCTTTGGAGTCTGGTCCTGAAGTTTTTTTGCTGTAAGATGGCTACCTTTACATCTGCTATTGTGTGGCCAGGGAGGTTGAAGTGTTCTACAGGTTTTTATATTTTGCCATTCCTGATATCTGACTTGTGTCCATTTATCCTCTTGCACAGTGACTGTCCAGTTTGGCCAATGTACATAGCAGAGGGGCATTGCTGGCACATGATGGCATATATGACATTGGTGGACATGCAGGTGAATGAGCCGGTGATGATGTAGCTGATCTGGTTAGGTCCTGTGATGGTGTTGCTGGTGTAGATATGTGGGCAGAGTTGGCATCGAGGTTTGTTGCATGGGTTGGTTCCTGAGTTAGAGTTCTTATGGTGCGGTGCGTGGTTGCTGGTGAGAATATGCTTAAGGTTGGCAGGTTGTCTGTGGGTGAGGACTGGCCTGCCTCCCAAGGTCTGTGAAAGTGAGGGATCATTGTCCAGGATGGGTTGTAGATCACTGATGATGCGTTGGAGAGGTTTAAGCTGAGGACTGTAAGTGATGGCCAGTGGAGTTCTGTTGGTTTCTTTTTTGGGCCTGTCTTGTAGCAGGAGGTTTCTGGGTACATGTCTGGCTCTGTTGATTTGTTTCTTTATTTCCTTGTGTGGGTATCGTAGTTTTGAGAATGCTTGGTGAAGATCTTGTAGGTGTTGGTCTCTGTCTGAGGGGTTGGAGCAGATGCAGTTGTACCTCAGCGCTTGGCTGTAGACGATGGATCGTGTGATGTGTCTGGGGTGGAAGCTGGAGGCATGAAGGTAGGCGTAGCGGTCAGTGGGTTTTCGTTATAGGGTGGTGTTAACGTGGCCATCGCTTATTTGTACTGTGGTGTCTAGGAAGTGGACCTCCCGTGTAGATTGGTCCAGGCTGAGGTTGATGGTGGGGTGGAAGCTGTTGAAATCATGGTGGAATTCTTCCAGGGTCTCCTTCCCATGGGTCCAGATGATGATGATGTCATCAATGTAGCGTAGGTAGAGAAGGGGCGTGAGTGGACGAGAGCTGAGGAAGCGTTGTTCCAGGTCAGCCATAAAAATGTTGACATATTGTGGGGCCATGCGGGTGCTCATAGCGGTGCCACTGGTCTGGAGGTATATATTGTCACCAAATTTGAAATAATTGTGCGTGAGGATAAAGTCACAGAGCTCAGCAACAAGTTGTGCTGTGTCATCATCAGGGATACTGTTCCTGACAGCTTGTATTCCATCTGCGTGTGGGATGTTTGTGTAGAGAGCCTCTACATCCATGGTGGCTAGGATGGTGTTTTCTGGGAGGTCGCCAATGCGTTGTAGTTTTCTCAGGAAATCAGTGGTGTCACGGAGATAGCTGGGAGTGCGGGTGGCGTAGGGTCTGAGTAGGGAGTCCACATATCCAGACAGTCCTTCAGTGAGAGTGCCAATGCCCGAAATGATGGGGCATACAGGATTTCCAGGTTTGTGGATCTTGGGTAGTAGATAGAATAACCCCAGTCGGGGCTCTAAGGGTGTGTTGATTTGTTCCTGTGTTAGTGTAGGGAGTGTCGTGAGTAGATGGTGCAGTTTCTTAGTGTATTCCTCAGTGGGATCTGAGGAAAGTGGCCTGTAGAATTTGGTATGGGAGAGTTGTCTGGCAGCCTCCTTCTGGTAGTCAGACTTGTCCATGATGATAACAGCACCTCCTTTATCAGCCTCTTTGATGATAATGTCAGGGTGGTTTCTGAGGCTGTGGATGGCATTGCATTCTGCATGACTTAGGTTATGAGGCAAGCGATGTTGTTTTTCCACAATTTCTGCCTGTGCACGTCGGCGGAAGCATTCTATGTATAGGTCCAGACTGTCATTTCGACCCTCAGGAGGAGTCCATGTGGAGTTCTTCTTCCTGTGTTGTTGGTGGGAGAGTATCTGTGTATCAGTGCGCAGTTCAGTGTTACCCTGAAAGTATTCTTTGAGTTGGAGGCGGCGAAAGTAGGCTTCCAGATCACCGCAGAACTGTATCATGTTTGTGGGGGTGCTGGGGCAAAAAGAGAGTCCCCAAGATAGGAAAGACTCTTATGCTGGGTTGAGTGTGTAGCTGGATAAATTGACGATATTGCTGGGTGAGTTGGGGTACCCCTGTTGTGGCCCCATGTGGCAGGTAGCATTTTAGACAGCTTACGGTCCTTTTTCCTTTGTGGAGAGGTGAAGTGTGTAATGTAGATCTCCTGTCTTATTTTAGTAAAGTCCATTTGTGTGGAGGGTTGGTTATTTATGGAAGTCTCCAGGTTGGAGGGCTCTTTCTTGATGTCTTTCTGTTTGCTGTATAGGATGCTGATCAGGTGGTTCCTCAGTTTCTTTGATAATGTATGGCATAATCTCTCACTGTGGTCAGTGCAGTATGCGGATAGCAATGGATTTTTCACCTTCAGTCCATTTGGTATGATGTCCATCCATTTGCATTTGGAAAGGAAGATGATATCTGTCTGTATTTGTGCAAGTTTCTTCATGAGGTTGATAGATTTCCATTCCATATGGCTAAATGCAGTGCCTTGCATGGTGTCAAGTATCAGGGGGGTAGCCGTGTTAGTCTGAATCTGTAAAAAGCAACAGGACGCGGCACCTTTAAGACTAACAGAAGTATTGGGAGCATAAGCTTTCGTGGGTGAGAACCTCACTTTTTCAGATGCAAGTAACGGAAATTTCCAGAGGCAGGTATAAATCAGTATGGAGATAACGAGGTTAGTTCAATCAGGGAGGGTGAGGTGCTCTGCTAGCAGTTGAGGTGTGAACACCAAGGGAGGAGAAACTGCTTCTGTAGTTGGATAGCCATTCACAGTCTTTGTTTAATCCTGATCTGATGGTGTCAAATTTGCAAATGAACTGGAGCTCAGCAGTTTCTCTTTCAAGTCTGGTCCTGAAGTATGTATGTCCTATTATTTAGCACCTTAGCACTGCATGTACAATAATATGATAGCAGTATGTACAAGTACACAGTAGTTACTGTGCACCTGCTTGTCCTAACTCAAGTAACCACAAAAAAATAGAAGCAACAAGTTCTTAGTTTGCATCTACAAAGCAAATGGGGGAAATGCAATCTAGATTAAATTAATGTAAGGCAGGTGCACAACTGGTTGAAAGACCATACTGAACAAGTAGCTGTCAGTAGTTTCCTGTCAGGCCACGGGTCATATTTAGAGGGCTCCTGCAGGGGGTTGTCCTGTATCTGGTACTAGTCAATATTTGCATTAATGATTTTGATAATAGAGTGAAGAGCATGGTTATAAAATTTGCAGTTGACTACAAACTGGGAGGAGTTACAAGCACATTGGAGGACAGGATTAGAAGCCAAAATCACCTGGACAAACTGGAGAATTGGTCTTCAATCAACAGGCTAAAATTCAATAAAGACAAGTGCAAAGTACTAAACTTAGGAAGAAAAAAATCAAATGCAGACTTATAAAATGGGGCATAACTGACTAGGTGGCAGTACTGGTGAAAAGGATCTCGGAGTTATAGTGGATCACATATTGAATATGAGTCCACAAATAGATGCAGTTGTGAAAAAGGCTAATATCATTCTGTGGTGTATTAACAGGAGTATCCTATGTAAGACATGGGAGGTAATTGGTCCCAGTCCACTCGGCAGTGGTGAGGCCTCAGCTGAAGTACTGTGTCCAATATTGGGTGTCATATTAATTAAGAAATATGTGTATACATTGGAGAAAGTTCAGAGGAGAGCAATACAAATGGTAAAAGATTTAGAAAACCTCACCTACAAGGACAGGTTAAAAAAAACTGGGCTGTTTAGTGTTGAGAAAAGACAGCTGAGGGGGGGCTTGATAACAGTCTTCAAATATGTTAATGATTGTTATAAAAGGATCAATTGTTCTTCATGTCCACTGAAGGTAGGACAAGAAGTAATGGTCTTGAATCTGAAGCAGGCAGGTTTAGGTTAGATAATAAAGATTTTCCTACTATAAGGATAGTTAAGTATTCGAATAGGTTTTCAAGGGAAGTTAGACAATCTCCCTTGATGGGATTTCTATAACGTGTTCTTAATAAACACCTGTCATTATATTTTAGCAGCACTTTTTCCTAATTTCAGTGCTCATTATTCTTGCAAATGAAGTACCATAAATGTGTTAGGGGCTGATTCACAAAACAGCTGTATTAGCATTTGTCCTGCAACTTGTGCAGTCATTTACACTAGTGTTGAATGAGTGCACAATACTACAAAATCAGAATGCCCTTTGTGCTGGTGTAAATGACTCTAGAAGGTGCAAAGCAATGCTGAATTGGGCCCACAGTTGCTTTCCTGGGAAAATTAGAGCCAGATTCCGGCTGTGCTTGTGTTAAATGCACAGTAAGTATGTGTGTGTGTTGGGGAAGAAGTACTGGACACAGACACAATGCTGTGTCCCTGGACACTGGGTTTAAGGAATATTATTGATGCCAATTGTCCTACACATCCCAAAGGAGATGGACTGAGACAGAGGGTGAAGTCTGGTCTTGGCCCTGTTGGCACCTGCTAGAGGCTAGAGTCCAGTACTGAGAGGAGCACACATTATACTTTTTCAAAGGGTATAGTAGATAACACCTCAAAGCCTCTCCTGGAAGCATTCTACCTGCCTCTTTCCCTCCTGAAACTCTGCAACATTATCAACCTCTCACAGAACACTATTCTTGCCACCATGGATGTCTCCTTCCTATAAACCAACATCCCTTACCACGACGGCATCACTGTCTGTCTCAGCTATCTACAAGACAATGGACAACACTCAAATATCCACCCAAAATACATCACTAAACTCATCCATTTCATCCTCACCCATAACAATTCTACATTCAACAACAAACTCTTTGTCCAAACCATGAAAATAGCCTTGGGTAGTAGGCTGGCTCCTCAATATGCCAACTTCTTCATGACCCACCTCGAGGAAGAATTTCTGGACAAAACTAATGATACTCCTAAGATACACTAATGATATCTTCATCCTCTGGATGGATGATTTAAACTCCCTCATAGATTTCCACCACAATTTCAGCCACCACCACCCATCCATCAAATTCTCTCTAGAACTCTCCCACACCAACGTCAACTTCCTGGACACCATGATCAGCTTTGACAATGGAATCCTACAGACAACTATATACAAGAAACCCATGGATCACCAAATGTACCTCTACAGATCCAGTAACCACACCAAGAAATCTGATATCTACAGCTAGGCCTTCAGATACCACAGAATATGCTCTGAGGAGAAAGTCCAAGATAAACATCATAACACAGTTAAAATTGCCTTCACCAAATAAGGACTCTGTCAGAGAAAAGATCTCATTGTGGAACAGGCCACTCAAATATCCCAAAAGAACCTGTTTCAATACAGGAAAAAATCCTCTGACTGCACACCTCTAGTTGTCGCCTACAACCCCACTCTGGAACCTATACTGGGTAGCATTAAACAATTGCAACCCATACTCAGTGGGGACCACATATGGAAATATTTATTTCCTGAACCCTCTCTTCTGGCCTTCAAACAACCCCCCAACTCTACCAAACTCATCATTAGAAGCAACCTCCCCAGAGACCAGGACATGATAACTCAAAGCAGCACCAGATCCTGCCATAACAAGAGATGCAAAACCTGTAGACAAACATAGCTCCACTGCTACAATGATCAATACCCCCCCTGACAACACACCTTGCCTATGCATGCCTGTCATAAAGTGTGGTGTACCTCATCCAGTGTACTGAATGCCCCAATTACAACTGTCTGGCTTCACACATATAATCACTATGCTCTCGAATGAATTCACACAGAAAAATAATAAGACAAAAAAACACCACATCATCCGTGGGTGAACACTTTTGACAAAACAATCACTCCATTAGACCTCTCACTCCTCATCCTCAAGGGAAAAACCCTTCAAAAGATTAACCTGGGAGGTTAAATTTATAACTTTGCTAGTATGTTTCTGTACTACAAAATTAAGTTGATGTAAAACCACCACAGTAAGTAAAGTGGTGTTTCACGTCCACACTATGCTCCTTCTGTCGGTGCATCCTCACCAGGAGTGATTCCATCAACTTAATTGTGTGGGACACTGACAACTGCAGCTCCCCTGCCAGCCCTGCATGAGGCTCACAGCTGGAGCCCTCCTGCCCCAGGGCTGACAGCCAACAGGCAATGTAAGTAATGCAGCGTCTACATGGATGCTGCATCACTCTAACTACATTAACTAAAGTGCTCCACCTCTCATGGAAGTGGAGTTAAGTCAGTGTAGTGAGTGTGTTACATCGGTGGAAGCTACATTTTAGTGTAGGCACTTACGGAATCAGGTTGATGTAAGTTGCCTTATGTCGACCTAACTCTGTAGTGTAGACCAGGTGCTAGACACTAAAAATCATGGTCTTAATAAAGACACTGGATTTATGGCTTATTACAATAATCTGTAACCCCCTAGCTCCCCTTTTTTGTCCTATGACTATAGGGGTGTTAATGGGCTTTTTCACCTTGAATGGTCCCTTAGAATACGTGTTAACTACTTGTGCTAAAAAATCTGTTCCATCTGGTATTTAGCTATGACACTCTGAGGCATGGTCTACACTACAGAGTTAGGCTGACGTAAGGCAGCTTATGTCGACCTAACTCTGTAAGCATCTATACTAAAATGTTGCTTCGCCGTTGTAAGTTACCAACTACACCTACTTAATAACTCCACCTCCTTGAGAGGCATAGCACTTTAGTCAATGTAGTTAGGGTGATGCAGTGTCAGTGTAGACACTGCGTTGCTTACATTGCCTGTTGCTGCCTTTCAGAAGCCATCCCACAATGTCCCACACTGAACTATGGGCAAGTCTACACTACAAAATTATGTCGACCTAAGTTACATCAACATACAGCCATCGCAGTAATTAAATCGCTTTTGTATGTCCACATTATGCTCTTTGTGTTAGCGGTGCACATCCTCACCAGGAGCGCTTGTACCAATTTAACTGTCTGTGTGGGACATTATGGGATGGCTTCTAAAAGGCAGCAAGAGTCAATGTAAACAACACAGTGTCTACACTGATGTAGTTAGGTCAATGCAGCAGCAACCTTAGGGTATGTCTACGCTACAAAATTCTGTTGACCTAAGTGCCTTTCCCAGACCTGAAGAAGAGCTCTGTATAGCTCAAAAGCTTGTCTCTTTCATCAACAGAAATTGGTACAATAAAAGATACTACCTCACCCACCTTGTCACTGCTCCAGAAACATCCTTCCAGCTTCTGGCCTCTGTCATCAGACTGTCTCTGCCAACTGCTGCTGGAACAGTATACCTTGGCATCCCACTTAGAGTGTGTGTGGTTTTAAGTCACAGTACCAGAGCAGCACTTAGTCTGTACCTTCTAATAAGCTTGAAGACTGTAATACAGTCCATTAAAATGTAGCAATAGACGTTTGAAAACTTATAAATACAGTGCATATAGTCTAGCCCCAACCTTGAAGCCCTTAACTCAGTCCTTATTCGGGCAACCCTCTGCTAAATAAAGCCTGAATGAAGATGTTAGGACAGATACCTCATAGCAGTGCACATACAGTAATGCAATATCTTGTTGACATATACCTATAATATATTGAGTTTTAGCCTGGTACACTTCCCCTAGGAGGAGTTAGTGGGGATAAACTGTACTGCTCAGTTCATAGAAAGGTGGCCAAACAGACCACTTGCACCTTCTTCTGTCCCCCTGCCTGCAGCACCCATGTTGCTCCACCCTCTACATTAACTTGAACTTTCTTCTGACTCTTCAGCAAGTGACCAGCACCAAATTAAACTCATGTACACATTGGCAAGTAGGTGTAAGTCAGTCTAAGTGAATGCAAGGGCCAGGTTGTTAAAGGTCTTTAGACATTTAAAGATGTAGAGACATGCCTAGGCACTTTTGAAAATCCCACTAGTTGTCTATCTGCATTTTTAGGTGCTTAAATACCTTTAAAAATCTGGACCCAAGGCTCTTCAGAGCAGGGATTGTCTTCCTATGTGTTTGTGCACACAGTGTAATAGTGGGCAGGAGCCTAATGGGGCCTTTGGGTACTACTGCAAAACAATGACATATGGAGTTTAATTTACGCAGCCTTACACATCCCACCTGAATTTGGCCCATTGTCTGTGTTAAGAAATACAGAAAAAAGGTATTTTTGTCTGATTATATTCTAAGCTAGATATCGTGAAGCTGGCAATATAGTCACCATTTATATCTATATACATCACACGTGGGATGTATATTCATGGACCTGATTCTCATTGTAAATGTTATATACTCACACTTTAAGGCCTCTTACATAGCCAGAGCAGTATGAAGGGCTCTGAGTGCAAATGAGCATCTGGCGCCTGAGATTTTCAAACCACATCACACATTAGGGGCATAAGCAGCAATAGCTTCTCATTGTAAATTGTACCTGCTATTGTAATTTATCTATCGGGATCAAACATTAGTTGGCAGCACTTTCCGCAAGATCCGGTTGCAGCAGCTATATCAGCATCAAGCAAAATCAAACATGGCTTGTGAACAGAGGTTTAGTGATAGATAAATCATTTGGAGAGCTCTAGAGAAACAACTCTTCACACACACCAGTGTTATGGTACGTTTCTTTATTTCTCTTCCAGCTTTTTTTTTAATTTGATTCACAGTGTTCTGGTGACATGTGTTTTTCCTTATTCAGCCATTTGGAATACAGGTGTACAACTGTGTTTTTGATGGAGTGTTGCTATTCTGGAGTGCTCCATCCAAAACACAATCCCACACATGTAATGCAAACCGCTGAAGATGAGTCAGACATCTTCTCATTGCCGTGATAATTAGACATCTTTTCATACTAAGTTGCATGGTCTTTATTATTAGTTGCAGATGCAGAACTTAAGCAATATTCCTGAACCTTATGAGGCCTCAGTATTGGGTTCCCCCTCCCCCTGAACTTTAAGGAAGTTGTGATTAAAAAAAACCAAGCACTGTATAAACTCTAACTGTACCAAATCAAATTTTGTTAGGTTGCAAAGTACCCTTAGTGCTTAATTTTAGTACACATTAAAAACACTATAGATACAGATATATTTTAAAGCAGTAGTTAAATAATCTATTAAGGAAATATAACAGCTAAAATAGAGAGATCATCATAATTAAGGTATTCATTTAACTGTCACTTCCAGTCTTACTAATCCACACTGGCTACACAGCTAAAATTCTTGTTTCTTTGAAAATGTTTCAGTTTATTATCACATTGGGAAAACGACAACTTCCCAAAAGCCTGAAACAACAAAGAACTCCACTAGGTTTTTAAAGTCTTAATCTAGGTATTATTTTCAAGACACACGCGGGGGAAAGGCAGACTTCACAGGTCTTAGAATACGCTGTCTGAACCTTGTCTCTGCCAGTGTTTATTTCTTGAACTTTAGGAGCTAAGAGGTGATTAGTGGGAGAGATGGAGAGAGAAAGAGAAGACACAGGAGAGCAGATGTCATACTCTTTTGAGCCCCGGCTTTATAGCCTTGTTTAGTGCTTTAACAGCAGATTTCTTGGTGGCATTTTTGGCACTATGTGGGTGGCAGCCTGACCTCAAATGTTCAGCTGCTGAAAATCCCTAAGTAAAGACAGGTCATCTCCCTGTCGTAGGAACTATTGTTAGAAGACTTTTTGACAGACCATATCTGAGAGCCTTGTTGTACTATTTTCTTATCCTGTATTTGGTTTGCTTTTGTTTTCCATGTACAAACAGCACACATGGACTTGGAGGCTGGGTGACCTTTATGGCAGGTTAAGGAAAACAACAAATAGAGAACAAATGTAAGGGCCTGATTCTTGGTGCCAACAAGTTTGCTTTCCCAGCTGGTATTGAGGAATCGCTGTGTGGCATAGACCTGTCATGTGTAGGGTGACCATATTTCCCTATGCTGAATATGGACACTTGGTAAAATTACTCATATTCAAGCGAGTTCAATGGCAGTCAATCATACAAACGTTCAAATTAACATCAAGTTGACTGAGTCCCTGTTAAAAAGAAATACTGGGTAGTTGGATTCTTTTTATTTACCTTCTTATCTTTAAGGCTTTAGGGTTCACAGGGGGAGGGGTCACACACACACCCGGGGTGGGGTGAAACACACACACTCCAGTACACCCCTCTCTCACACTGGTGGGACCGAGTGACCTGACCCTCCCTGTCCGGCACTCTCTGCCCTCCATGCCTGGCTAGGCCCCTGGAAAAAGACCCCCCTCTCCTGGTACTTGGCACCACATCTTCTTGAGGTAACACATGTGTGTGTGGGGTGCACACAGGGTCACATGCCCCCTCCTCATATTTCTGCAAGGGTTCACAATAGAATGTGGCCAGCAGCAGCCTTTCGGCACTGTGCGGGACAGAAAGATGGGAGCTGCTTCTAACAGCAGGAGAGGAGGGTGGGGGAAGGGATTACCTGGCTTGTCTTTGCAGAACTCATCTCCTTCCCAGCCCACCGCTCCCATGTGGCTGGGAGAAGCTTGTCCCTTCCTGCCTGCACAGTGTCAAAAGGCAGCTAATACCACCAGACTGCTGCTGGTCACCAACATAACCCAGCCACCTCCTGTCCCTCAGCTACAGGGCAGGCAGGAAGGGGTTAAGCCCTAAGGATTCATTGTGCACCAGGGCCCAGGGAATTTGACTGCAGGGGCTTCAGGGAACCCAGCCAGAGAGGTGGCTCAGCAGCAGAGGGTGCCTACGGGACAGAGCAGCCCCACGCTCCCTGGAGGCAGGACCCAGGGCTGGGGGCAGGGGGTGAGTGAAGAGGGTGAACAGGCTGAAAATAGCTCCCCCCTGCAACTCCAGAGCTTAGCTGAGAAGCTTCCCCAAGCCAGCACTGCACAGGGCTTTGGCACATGCAGGGCTAGGCTCTTCCTGCCCAGCGCCCCGGGCAGGAGGGTCTTGGACTTTCCCAGGGCGCTGGCCCAGCCAGAGGCAGTGGGGAAAGGAAGGAGCCTGGCAGCCAGGCTGTTGGTGAACTCAGTGCTCTGACCAGGTGCTGGTTCTCCGCGCAGCGCTAGGAGCAGGACGTGTTCTGCCAGGAGGGATATGGAGGAGCTGGGGGTGGGGGAAGGGGGCAATGGAGCAAAGCAGGGAGAGAACAGTGAGAGGGGAAGCAGGTAAAAGGCCGCTGGGTAGGCAGCAGAGGTGACATGTAACCAGCTGCCACCTGCCCGCACTCACCAGCCACCACAGCTCACAGCCAGTGAAGCTGGAAATGGGATGGGGGGCAGGGCACTGCTGGCCAGGAGCCAGCACGCAGCGGAGCTGTGCTGATGGACCAGCAGGGGGAGTGGCCAATCCCACGCACTGCACATTCACCCCGCCACAAGCCTTGCACACTCACCCCCATTGTCAGCCACTGGAGCCCCCACTCGCTGCTGGTAGGCGGGCAAGCAGCAGGACCCACCAGTACTGATGAGGCAGGGGAGACAGAAAATAAGGACAATTTGCCCATTTTTAAGAAAAAGTCAGGACACTGGCAGGAGGGCTTAAATATGGGACTGTCCCTTTAAAAATGAGATGTCTGGTTACACTAGTCATGGATCTGGGAGGGTAGGGGCAGTACAGGCAGCCCTGAGGCTGTTCTAACTTACATCAAATGGCTGAACCAGCCTTTGGGATTAGGGAGCACAGAGCTGGCCTACAGCCACCTTTGATGCTCCCCAGCTTCCAGTTCTGTACCCAATGCAGTTCTGCTAGACCTGAGGGACTGGGACCTAAATCTTAACTATTTTTTTAATTAATGGAGATATCCTATCTCCTAGAACTGGAAGGGACCTTGAAAGGTCATTGAGTCCAGCCCCCTGCCTTCACTAGCAGGACCAAGTACTGATTTTGCCCCAGATCCCTAAGCAACCCCCTCAAGGATTGAACTCACAACCCTGGGTTTAAGCAGGACAATGCTCAAACCACTAAGCTATCCCCCCCGAGAAAGAAGGCAAAGAATGTTACTTATAATGTAACAGCTGCCTTCAACTGATTAAAAGCTATTGCTCCCCAACAGAGAGACAGGGTATCTCCCAACATTTCAGGCTGCATTGCACAAAAAACGACTCATAATAGCTCTCCTGTATTTACATAACTTCACACCTCCAGGTTTCCTGCTGTTGCACAAGAACCTCAGTAAGGTGCAGTCAGTTTGGGGAGGCACAATCCTTCTTCCAGCTTACAGGAGTCTGCCCACTGCACCTATCTAGTCTTTCCCACTAGCTAAGACTTGCTAACTTCCTACTGTATTTAGACTGGAAATCTACCAACTTGGATCAGCCTGAAGAATTGGGGCATATATTTGTAACTGTTTCATTTTGATTTTGCATTTACAGATTTCTTTCCCCTCTCTACTTCGCAGGCCCAATCCTGTGTCCCTTGTCCAGGAATTCAAGATTGTTTAAACTGTATTATTGGGTTCATACACACATGCGCGTGTGCGCACACACACACAGCAGATGAAGTTATAGTGAAATTATAACAAGGCAAAAGCTTGAGTGAAAAAAGTAATCAGAAATTTCTGCTCAAGTTCTTTCACACTAATGACTGCTTTCAGTCTTCTTAAAATACTAGAAAAATAACAATAACACATTTTGTTCACAGAGATACTATTTATAATAGACATGAAAGGAGGAAAATTGCAGAATAGATTATTGGTAAGAAGTTAAGTCAGGCTCCTGGCATATACACTGATATCCTTTCCAAAAAAATTATTCTAAATCTAGCATAGCATATGGCAAAGCAAATAATGCATTAGCAACGTGACTACCTTCAAATCCCAAAAATTATTCTATCCAATTGTAACTCTACACGGTGAAATTAACAAAAATCAGTTTTGTAGCTGCAAGCTTTTTTTCCAGAAATCTGGAGTGAAATACTGAACCCACTGAAGTCAATAGCAAAGCTCCCATTGGCTCCAGTCGTGCCAGGATTTCAAACCTGAACTCTGGTGCTCAGATCCCCCTTCTTCTATACCAAATTGTAGTACAAATGACACTATATTCATTAAAAGTCACTGGTTAGGCACAAGAGACCATTTCTTAAACATCCTCAACTCCCATTGGCTTCAATTACAATGATAAATATTCTACAAAGAATTATAAAAAGAATAAAAGCATGAACTTTATCGCTTAGAGCATCTGTAGATGGCATCTGAGGCCTTTCAAGCCCACTCTGTCCAGCAGCCAGTGACTACCATTGTATTTGTGTGAGGGCATAGCCCTTAACCCTTGGGACATATATGTGAATCCACGGTTAGGGCAAGACAATTGGAACAAAGCAAATACAGTATAATGTTTAATAGGTGCAAATACACATTATTTTATGTATATCTGTATGCACCATCATTCTTTATATCTATTCCAAGGAAGATATGCCTGGAATTAGGGGAGAGGCACCACAATGAGCAGGTATAGCAATGATTTGAGTGAATACTTACAAAACACCATGATAGTGGATTGTGGTCCCTAAACCATGCTAGAAATGCTTAGCTGCAGTTTTTAAACATGAAATGGTTCAGCCCTCTAATGGAGACAAATCACAACACTGTGGATGTGCTAAACTGGCTTTGAAAACATTTTTACTAGATATAAGGCTAAGATGGACAGGTCCTTCATGTCTCCTCACTTTAATGGAGCTTGCAACCTAAAAGAACTATTCGGAAAAGAAATGAAAAGAAAAGAGAGTTTGTTGGCCAGGTGAGTATTCCAAGTTCTCCCAGTTTTAATACCAGCTCATCTTTTTTAAATCAAACCCTGAAGACCTCCTAGCTGTACTACACATAACACTTTATGTGTTATTCAACAAGTGTAATTAAAATATGACAAAATGTTATCCTTGTTCAAATTTGGGGGGGGGGGACTACTGAGTAATCCTGAAGTAAAATGATTTTTAAATGAGAGATTCTATATTTATAATGTGATTTGGACATAATCTGGATTTTTTGATTCTGTTCCTGAAACAGTAAGTGCACTGGCCTTACTAATTTCAAGCAACTAAGTTACTGAGGCAGTGATAGCTACAGAAAAACGATGTTCCCCTCAATAAGCTTTTTAAGATAAACACACATTCATGTGCTATTTATTGTACTTTAAAAATACAAAAAAATAGTTGAGTGCAAAGAAAATTCTTCAAACTGCATTTGGAGAGTGACCTAAGATGTGGGAAAGTTGTCTATTGCTTATGTTATTTTTTTCACCCACTTTTGAGTGCTTTGAGGCTACATTTCCCCTGAGTTCTGACAGATATTGCCACCCACCTTAGTTCTTCCTGCCTCTGCCCTTACAGAACCTCTTTGTTGTTTTATCTAATCAGATTCAGAGTCCCTGCTATAGTTGGCTCTTTCAGACTGTTCAAAGCGGTTATATTTCTTATTTCCCAGGCTTCAGAAGAACTAAAAATAACCAAGTGAAAATTTGAAATGCAAATCAAGTATTTCTGCCAGCGTTAGGAGATGTCAGGATTAACAAAAGATTGTATAGCTCTGACTAATTTTGGTATTAACATATTTAATTTTTATTCATTATTACTTGTGATCCTTCTGCTCTATGTGGTTAATATCTTTTCTAATTCACATACATGCATTCACATACACAAAAACATTTACCGCAATACTTTTCTCTGACGTTTTTCATACAAAGGAGAAAATTATTTATAGCTGAGGCTCATGGTAAGAAGGAAACTTTTAAAAATGTGTAACAGAGGACTCATCTTGGACAATGAGACTCTATGGTTCCAGTCCTCTGGACTGCGCTGATTCCGCCTGCAAGTCGCCGAGCATTCTAATTGAGAAACAAGCAGCTGTAAGGTGAGGTGATACAGTGAGATGATGAGCCAGATCAATGTTAGCCTTTCCCGACTCCAAAGGGACTACTGCCGAGAGGAAACCAGGATTTGGCCAAGGTTTGCTGAAGCTGAAAGCTCTTAACAGAGAGATCTTGCTCCACTAAATGGAGTTACCAGTAGACCAAGCTTGTAGGCATGACAGCTTGAACCCAGTGGACAATGAGCCAACGGAGGTTCAGAGTACTCAGCACCTTGTAGGATTGGCTCCTGAAGTTGTAGCTCAGTCCATGGGACATTAGTATGAATCACAGTCTAGACCAGTTATTTTAAGCCCCCAGCATAATCTTAAATACGATGCAGAATTTAATTATTAACTAGGGCAGTGATTGAACAAGGGAGAAGGGAGGTAGTGAGGGAATGGGAGAGAGACTAAATTCAATGGAGCTACAAAATTTATACTACCTAAGAATCTGGCCCTTGGTGTTTGGGGTTTTTTGAAGATTCTGGCTTATCATTCATTATTTGTAGATCCCTCTAAGGTCTACAGTGAAACAAAAATAAGAACTTTGATAAAAAATGTGTCATTGCATTTTTAAGCTGAAAACAAGATCTAGTTTTAAGATGTCACAAAGAAAATATTGCTATTTAACTGTTGGATGATTTTTCTCATCTTTTAAAATTTCTTCCATACAGCTACAGCAAATTTTGTTTTCTATACAACTTGTACTTGTATGGCAAGCTCTTCCTTTTTCTGATGCATACACGATGGTATTTTTGCTGCACAGTCATGTAAGGAAGTGTTATTACAATGGACATGAACAGAGAATAAGTTTAAAGAAAGTTCTTAATTCACCACTGTTTGTTTACTTTTCATCCAGTATGAAATTGTTAACCTTAAAAAAAAAAACACAACTAAGAATATAGCTAAATATTTATTATCATAATCTCCCATTTCACATATTTGCAAATTCAGTACTGAAATACTATCTAATCCGATGCCTCGGCCAAAGTAGATGCAGCAGACTCTTTTTATTTGAACTTTTTTCCATACAAAATTAGAAGTATGGACATTTTATACTTTTTATTGTATATTCAATAGTTTGACACTGTTATTATATTAATATATGAAGCCATACACTTCAGCTATCTTGAGAAAAAGTATATGTATAGAAAAGAAGCCATCACTTGAACTACATGGGTGAAATCCTGGCTTTGATTAAATCAATGGAAGCTTTGCCATTGCCATCAGTGGGGCCAGAATTTCATCCTATTAATTGGTACTCACTCCTGCCAAGATGTATACCACAGTGGATAGAGAGCAACTCTATTTTCTTAGAACCCTCAGACATACTTTCTTGGCAGTAGCTCATCTTCATGGTTAGCCCTGCTCTCTGTTGTTGTTAAATACTGCAGTCACGTGCCCTTGAGAATGTGGCTGCAACTGGTTGCTGTTAGAAGGAAATGAAAATCCTTTAAATGGCGAGTGTGCACATCATTAGTATTCACACCATTTAAACACTTAAGCCAGGGCATACCTTTTCTCTCATCTCCATCATCGTGTGTGCTCATTTCCATGTGGGCTCAGAGGTTTCCATACTGCTGAGCCCAACGGACATTTCTCCACACTACATGGGAGCCTCTCTGAACAGATATTAAGCAAACAGAGAAGTTAACATCATTGCTTCAGCTTGCAACGCTGTTCAGCAGCCTGTAGCACTGTAGGCTTATATAGTTGGTTGCTAATGAAATAACTCTCAGGGCCAGCACATCCCTCGGCCCACATCACTTCCCGCTGTAGTAAGTGAAGGCAACATAGTAAAGGCCTAATGAAGGCCCAGTATGAAGCCTGAACCAAACTAAAGTAATGGTCAAGGCTTTGCTAGCATAGAAAGTAAAGGTAAGCTGTGAGCAAAAGGCAGGCCCTGCTCACAGAAGTTGGCAAGGAAAGGGCTGCTGTTGCAGAAATACATATTCATTTAGTATAGTTATAGTATAAACATGGTACCAAGACATACCATACGGGAACATTCCACAGATAACATGGAACAGACCGACCCATCCCAATGACAGGGGCAAAAGGGTAAAATGATGGATAGAGATGTTTTGATCGAACCAACAGGTACAAGGTGCGAGGCGGCCCCTTACTGCAGAGAGGGGTTGTACCTTTCTACGTAGAGGGGTTGCACCTCAATACGTCAGGAGTGATGTGTAACTTGTTTGTACTTGTGTATAAGAATGTGTCCCTGGGGTGGTGTCTTTGTCCGGCTGAGGGGGCAGTGGAAAGTCCCGCCACTGAGCTGAGTCCATTGCCGAGCGGCACTTTCTAGCAGTATGCCCGGTAGACTAAGTAATCTACGGGGAACTGAAATTGTGTCAGGGTCGCAATAAACCTGGCCGAGGTGCCTTTGTATCTTAGTAGACTCTGTGGTTATTGGGGGTTCTCGTCGGGTCTGCTGTGTCAGCTATCTGCGCAGAGCTGGGGCAGCACAAAGAGAGAACATACGCACGCAGCCGAGTAATATCAACAGGAGAAAGCAGAAGCACCACACCGGTAGCCTCTCACAACACCCACAACCCCCATTGGCCTGGAACGGCGAATCGCAGCCAGTGAGATCGGCCAAACCTGCGGATGCTGCAGGTAAACAAACCTTCCTAGCCTGCCAGCAGATTTTCCTGACGGGCCGCATGCCAAAGGTTGCCGATCCCTGCCATATACTGTCCTAGCTTGGCTTGCACATTTCCCATGACTATCAACAGCAGTTGTGCATGTAGATGAAATGCTATAAATGGCCCAAAATATGCAACTGGAAATATAACACCCATGTGTAGATAAAGAGCCTGATCCCAAGAGATGCTGTTGCACCTCTCGCAATGTGAAAGTACCCTCCACTCCCCTGGGAGTTCAGTGTGAACTGCAGAAGACCCTATAGTCCAATATTTGTCTGCTCCCTCTAATTTTAACTGCAGTTTATATTTGTATAAAACAATCTGGGATATGTGGCATAATGGGCCCTTTGTTAGCATAGGCTTTATACCTGAGATTAAATAGGAAATGAGAGAAATGCGAGATAGTGGTAGAATCTGAATTAGTTTCTCACTTCTTGGTATACGGTACTAGTGCTCTTTGAAGAAAACTGCCTTACAAAATCTTTTCGTTTCAAGGGTTTTCAACAGAGAGGACCAGAATGCATGTGTGTGAATAATGTGTATTTGTATTCTTAAGTGACCTTTGTTATATTTTACCATTTACTATATATTGGCATAAAAATTCCTAAAGCAACATGACTCTCACAACAAACACAATTGACAGCCCTTAGGCTGGACAGCATATGCAAGCACAGACTGCTATTGTTCTAAAGCTATTTGAGAGTCAGTGGTCAAGGAGACAGGGGTCATTAATTTCTCTGCATATTTTAAACATTTGCAGATATGTGCTAAAATATATTTAAAACAAAGTAACCAAAATTTGAAGCAGAAATGTTGGAAAACTTTTAGAAAGGGATTGTTTGTGAATGCAAGAAGGGGTTGCCTGTTCTTGTCACTACTGGCACCAAGAAATGTACTGTCTTTTGCTTTTTGCTAAATATTAGCAGAGTAATTCTTCAAGTGATATGTCTCTCATATCCTTGACTAACAGCTCTTTGGTTAGAAGTGGCCATCACCTTAGTCCCAGAAGTTGACTTGAATGGAAGCAACGAGGGTCTCAGCAGAGACCTAAAATGGCAACTGAATGAAAAACTGTGCACTAAATTCCATTTTGGCTGAGTATTCCATTCACTGGCTCCAGCGCAGTTTCTGGAATAAAGGAACAAAAAGAACAGTAAACTTTCTGTACTTAGAAGAATTGCCAGCAATGGAATGAAAAACAAAGCTGAAGTCCCATATCTGTTCCTGCTGCTCAGTTCCAGCCTCCGGCTTCAGGCAGCCTAGATAACAAGATTTGCCAAAGGACCACCAACTCTGTCCCTGATGAAACAAGCAGAGATAGATGGAGCGGCTTTCAGAGGTGACATCAGAACATCTATGCCAAAACCCATCTATTTACAATTCTCAGATGCCGCCTCTGAACACAGCCTGCTTTTTATTCATTTGCCAAGTCCTCCTGCAGTGCCTGCCCTCCCTTACACCTATACTTAGCAGCAGGATGTCTCAGACAGTAAGTCTCAGAAAGCCCAACCAAATCTGTGACCTCAGGGCGCTCTACTGGTTCCCAGCCATGATCTTTTTGGGTCAGTGTAAGCCCCGTAGAGTTTCTTAGTGAAGTACTACAGTCTTCTTTAATTGAACAGCGTGGAAGTTGGTAGGCTAGACATCTGAACCTTTTTCATGTATTTTACAAATGTTGTCTAAGATAAGGGATAATTACCAGAAGCCCAGTAGTGCATTTATGAGTTATACTCTAATGATAGAAATAGCTAAGTGCATGATGGACATCTTCAACCAAAACCAGATTTCAGTTTCCTGCTGAGGACCACATTCACCCCAGCAGTACAGGAAGCACTGCCCTCAGCTGGGGGAATAGATTTAATACTTCCATGCAGGACAGTCGTATAAAACCTGATTCTTTTGTCATTATGCAGGACTCAAGGCAGAGACATCATTTCAGAAACATCTGAGGGAGAGGGGCAAAGGTGTATCAGCATATAGAACATATGTGATTACATCTGCAAAGTTGGGGAGCGGGGAATGAAGCATGTAGACCTTTGAAAACTCTGGGTGGTGGGGCAAGGAACCAAAGTCTAGAGGGGGCAACTTCACTCCATAATGACACCCCAGGGTCAGGTTTCACACGCACTGAATAAAAGAAGCAGTAACAGTCACTTAAGAATACCAAACTGTTATATTTTCAAAAGATTTTAAATTAGCTCTTTGTTAACAGATTCAAGTTATATTATTGCTCAGTTATAACAATTGTATGCTCTTGCTAAAGGGGCAGTTTTAGCAGTAAAGCAAAGGAAAAAGCCCATTTTATATAGTCAGCTTTTTGTAACGAAAAGTTTGTAAAACACACTAGCTAGTAGAAAAAAAATAATCCGGTGTAACGATCTGAAACGGGAAGTAAATTAAATGCTGCACCGATGACGGATCGCTAACGTTTCAATGTCGTGTCAGTTTTTCTGTTTGTTTGGCTGTTGGGGGGGATTGGTTGGTTTTGTGACTGGTATGTCACGACTCGGGCAGGGGGGGGCAGCATGCCGCTGGTAGCGAGCCCAAGGCGCTCCCCGGCTCTGTGGGTGCGGTAACGCCGCTGCACCGACCGGGAAGCCAGCTGGCGGATCAGCCAGCGAACACCTGTAGCGCAAGCGGCTGGGATTAACTCTGGGGCCGGGCCGCGCGCTGCCTGCCAAAGCTTCCCAGCCGAGCCCCGCCGCCGCAGTCCGCACGTTACCCTCCCGCCCCCGAGCGCCGCGGCGGCAGATTGCTGTAGCCGGGAAGCCCTGGCGTCCCGCGCAGCAGGCGATGGCGGATGGAGTAGGGCAGGTCCGCACGGCCCATCGCTGTGATCCCCGCCGCTCCTCTCCCTTCTACTCTGCTCCGCCAGCCGCCGCGCTCCTCCCTGCGGCAGGGGGCGCTGTTCCCGGTTCCCCCTCGCTCAATCGCTCCACTCCGCCCGGCGGGTGTAGGCACACACAGGTCACATGACTCCCTCGGGGGCGAGGGGGATTGGATCACGTGACCACCTAAGCTCGCGACAGTCACCTCGTTCAGACCGGTTAACGGAGTACGGGGAAACTAGAGGTGCCGATGCCCCCACTGGGCGGCAGGGCAGGGACGAGTTTGCCTCGGTAGCAATGGGAGCCGCGGGACCTGCTTCCTCACGTGATCCTTTCGGGTCCGAGGAAGACGTCATGTGACTACTGCCGCTGAGCCTGGCCGTTGGTCGTGGGAGCTACGGTGGCCGAGCTGAGCTAGGTCTGTTACCTAGGTAACCTAGTTCGGGCGCCTGAGACAAACCTGCCGGTTTTTCAAGGGACGCGGCCGCCGGTGGTTCGGCCCGGCTGAGGTAGGTAGGTAGGTAGCCGGCCGGAGGCGGCACCCTCTGGGCGCCCAGCAACAGAGCTCCAGCTGCCCCTGACAGACTTGTCCGCGCGGCTCTTGCGGGAGCCCTACCCACGCCCGCTAGCCCGAGGCTGTGCTCTGGGCTGCGGGGCCGGGGTCGCTCCGGCGTGCACCTGCCCTGGGAAGCCGCTGCCCTGCCCTGGCCCAGGGGTAGAGAGGCGCCCCCGGGGGGGTTGCGGCGAAGCTACCCCGCCTTTCCTGATGCGCTGGGCCTAGTGCCTTCTGGGCAGGCTGAGGGCCTGGGCATCTATTCACCGGGAGATTGGGAGTTTCTTCCGCTGAGCTCTTGGGTCCTGTTGGAAGGGTGTGTAAAGGCTGGGTTGGAACCTTTTAAAAAGCGAAATAAATAGGTAGGGCTAGATTTAGACTAAAGGGACACTGACCACCCAGCAGCATAAGACTAAATTTCATGCGTTTGAAAAGTGACCTCCCCACTTGTGCCATCTGTTAACAGCCCTGATCACTTGAAACGGAATAGATTTTAAGCATCCCATTCACCTATTACCATTGCTGTTGTTTACTTCCTGCAGTTTATTCAGCTGAGGCATTGGAAATAGACTGGGCAGTTCATGGCTTTCACATGTTAGTTCACTGATGATGTATTTGGATGTCAGGAATGTGTGAATTCAAACACAAAACAGTTATGCAAATGTTTCTATTAGGTCTTATAAAAATATAAAAACAGGCTCTATGTGTTTGAAGATTGTGACTCCTTTGGTGATATTTTTGAATTAATAGTAACACAAACATGTGCCAAGCACATCCCCAAGGCAGTGAGATTAAAAAAAAAATCCCCTTTGAGTAGGGGATTGAACTAGATCCCATGATCCCATAAAGCAGCGCTCAAGCGACCAGGGAGCTTTTGCAAACAGGGGCTGCTAACGGGGAGTTTCGCAAGGGAGTTTGGAAGGGGAGTGGGAAGGGAGCGGGGGTCCCTTTATTCCCCTTAAAACCTATAAACCAAACTACATTCAAAACCTTTTGCTTAAACAACCCTTTCATTAACTAGGAGACAATGCAGGCAGAAGCTCAGCTGCAGAGTGGGGGCTATCCAGTTTGTTGCACTGAGTGCAGCATGTATGATTACGTGCCCTGTGGGCGGGTGGCGTATGTGTGCATTCGGTGCAAGGAGCTCCTGGGCCTCAGAGACCATCTACGGACTTTGGAGGCCAGGGTAGCGGAACTGGAGGAGTTAAGGGAGGCAGAGAGGTATGTTGATGAGGCTTTCCGGGACACTGAGGAATTGTCCCACCTCCAGTCAGACAGCCCCTGTGCTATTAAGGAGGATGAAAGGATCAGGGAAGGAGGGCAGTCAACGGGAGCAGAGGAAAACCTTCCCATAGTTGGGACCCTCCTTCCAGATGGTGCTGGGATTACCTCTCGCACTGAGGTTGCCTCTCCGGGGGAGGGAACTCCAGTTACTAGGAAAAGGCAGGTGTTAGTAATGGGAGATTCGATCATTAGAAACGTAGATAGCTGGGTTTGTGATGACCGGGAGAACCGCATGGTGACATGCCAGCCTGGTGCAAAGGTTGCGGATCTCTCGAGGCATCTAGATAGACTTATGAGTAGTGCTGGGGAGGAGCCGGTGGTCGTGGTACATGTAGGTACCAATGACATAGGGAAGGGTAGGAGAGATGTCCTGGAGGCCAAATTTAGGCTGCTAGGGAAGAGACTGATATCCAGGACCTCTATTGTGGCATTCTCAGAAATGCTCCCAGTTCCACACGCAGGGCCAGGTAGGCAGGTAGAGCTTCAGAGTCTCAATGCGTGGATGAGATGATGGTGTAGAGAGGAGGGGGTTACGTTCATTAGGAACTGGGGAAACTTTTGGGATGGGGGAGCCTATACAGGAGAGAGGGGTTCCACCTAAACCAAAGTGGAACCAGACTGCTGGCACTAAACATTAAAAAGGTTGTAGAGCAGTTTTTAAACTAGGAGATGGGGGGGGGGGGAAGCCGACTGCTGCAGAGGAGCATGTGCATCGGACAGAGACTTCTCTTAGGGGAGAGTCTAATGATAGAACAGGAGTACTTGTGGCACCTTAGAGACTGCTGCTACTCTGAAACCTGTCTAATGATAGAGAATCTCCAGGTTATAGGCAGGAGCAGAGGATGGAGGAGGATATGTAAGGGCCAGATCAGATGTTAAACATTCACATAAAGAATCGGACACATCAGAAAAGGGTAGACAAATAAACAGTGACACGTTTTTAAAGTGCTTGTACACAAATGCTAGAAGTCTAAATAATAAGATGGGTGAACTAGAGTGCCTTGTGATAAAAGAGGATATTGATATAATAGGCATCACAGAAACTGGGTGGACTGAGAGCAATCAATGGGACACAATCATTCTGGGGTACAAAATATATCGGACGGACAGAACAGGTCGTGCAGTGGGGGGAGTGGCACTATATGTGAAATAAGAAGATTTTTATTTCATTTGATTCTACATTTTAAGTGAATCCACATGTTCCATAGAATCTCTGTGGATAGAAATTTCATGCTCTAATAAGAATATAACATTAGGGATCTATTATAGACCACCTGACCAGGACAGTGATAGTGATGATGAAATGCTAAGGGAAATTAGAGAGGCTATCAAAATTAAGAACCCAATAATAGTGGGGGATTTCAATTATCCCCATATTGACTGGGAACATTTCACTTCAGGATGAAATTTCTCGATACTTTAAATGACTGCTTCACGGAGCAGCTGGTATGGGAACCCACACGGGGAGAGGCAACTCTAGCTTTAGTCCTGAGTGGAGCGCAGGAGCTGGTCCAAGAGGTAACTATAACAGGGCCGCTTGGAAATAGTGACTATAATACAATAGCATTCAACATCCCTGGGGTGGGAAGAACATCTCAACAGCCCAACACTGTGGAATTTAATTTCAAAAGGGGGAACTATGCAAAAATGAGGGGGTTAGTTAAACAGAAGTTAAAAAGTACAGTGACTAAAGTGAAATCCCTGCAAGCTGCATGGGTGCTTTTTAAAGACACCATAATAGAGGCCCAACTTCAATGTATACCCCAAATTAAGAAACACAGTAAAAGAACTAAAAAAGAGCCACCGTGGCTTAACAACCATGTAAAAGAAGCAGTGAAAGATAAAAAGACTTCCTTTAAAAAGTGGAAGTCAAATCCTAGTGAGGCAAATAGAAAGGAGCATAAACGCTGCCAGATTAAGTGCAAGAATGTAATAAGAAAAGCCAAAGAGGAGTTTAAAGAATGGCTAGCCAGAAACTCCAAAGGTGGTGGTAAAATATTTTTTAAGTATATCAGAAGCAGGAAGCCTGCTAAACAATCAGTGGGGCCCCTTGATGATCGAGATTACAAAAGGAGCGCTTAAAGACGATAAAGTAATTGTGGAGAAACTAAATGGATTCTTCGCTTCAGTCTTCACAGCTGAGGATGTTAGGGAGATTCCCAAACCTGAGCCGGCTTTTGTAGGTGACAAATCTGAGGAACTGTCACAGATTAAAGTGTCACTAGAAGAGGTTTTGGAATTAATTGATAAACTTAACATTAACAAGTCACTGGGACCAGATGGCATTCACCCAAGAGTTCTGAAAGAACTCAAATGTGAAGTTGCGGAACTATTAACTAAGGTTTGTAACCTGTCCTTTAAATCGGCTTCTGTACCCGATGACTGGAAGTTAGCTAATGTAACGCCAATATTTAAAAAGGGCTCTAGAGGTGATCCCGGCAATTACAGACCGATAGGTCTAACGTCAGTACCGGGCAAATTAGTTGAAACAATAGTTAAGAATAAAGTTGTCAGACACGTAGAAAAACAAACTGTTGAGCAATAGTCAACATGCTTTCTGTAAAGGGAAATCGTGTCTTACTAATCTATTAGAGTCTTTGAAGGGGTCAACAAACATGTGGACAAGGGGGATCCAGTGGACATAGTGTACTTAGATTTCCAGAAAGCCTTTGACAAGGTCCCTCACCAAAGGCTCTTCCGTAAATTAAGTTGTCAAGGGATAAAAGGGAAGGTCCTTTCATGGATTGAGAACTGGTTAAAAGACTGGGAACAAAGGGTAGGAATTAATGGCAAATTCTCAGAATGGAGAGGGGTAACTAGTGGTGTTCCCCAAGGGTCAGTCCTCGGACCAATCCTATTCAATTTATTTATAAATGATCTGGAGAAAGGGGTAAACAGTGAGGTGGCAAAGTTTGCAGATGATACTAACCTGCTCAAGATAGTTAAGACCAAAGCAGACTGTGATGAACTTCAAAAAGATCTCACAAAACTAAGTGATTGGGCAACAAAATGGCAAATGAAATTTAATGTGGATAAATGTAAAGTAATGCACATTGGAAAAAATAACCCCAAGTATACATACATTGTGATGGGGGTAATTTAGCTACAACAAGATAAATTCATGGTGGTGAAGTCCATTAATGGCTATTAGCCAGGATGGGTAAGGAATGATGTCCTAGCCTCTGTTTGTCAGAGGATGGAGATGGATGGCAGGAGAGATCACTTCATCACTGCCTGTTGGTCCACTCCCTCTGGGGCACCTGGCATTGGCCACTGTTGGTAGACAGGATACTGGGCTAGATGGAACTTTGGTCTGACCTGGTATGGCCGTTCTTATGTTCTTAGATGATCTCCTGAGGTCTCTTCTAACCCTAATATTCTATGATTCTGTGATCACAGCTTCAAATCCCAACAGGGTTAAGTCAGTTTTCCATCATTCCTGGGAAGATAAACTTGAGTTCCATGAAGTGTACTCTTTGTTTCTTTAATATGAGATATGAGAAATATTATGGCATTTGCCATGAGAAGAAGGTTTTTAACAATCCTCTAGCCAAAGTTTCCCCTTCCTGCAATGATGCAGTGTGCTGCCAGGCAACCATCCTCCAGTCCAGAAATGGCTGCATTTTTTGATTTTGTGTGTGTATATATTGTTTACAAAGCGCTTTGGGATCCTTCTACATTAAAGTCATAAATATAAGGTTATTTCTTATTAAGGGAGAAATTTGCCTAAAGTCTTTTAAGGAAGTGTGTGCTTGATTTTAGTTAATAACTGGCATTACCTGTGGGCAAATGGATGTCAACTGATTTAAAAAAAAAACTTTTTGAAAAATCAAATATCAGATGAAATTGTATAAGATGCAGTGTAAATATTTATAAGAAACGTGTGCGTATATATGTATGTAATGCACAGGAAACTACAGTAAAATGTAAGATCAGGACTTATTTTTTCTTATCAAGCTTGCAAATAAATATTCTCCACTTGCTTAAGCAGTTGGCATAGGTAGTAACATTAAAATGTCACAGCTCACAAGACTCTTTGTTGTAAAAATATAAAATCATACTGGATTATGTGTGTCATGAGAGGTAACATTCTTAATCCTCTTACTGTGTTTTTTTTAAGACTCTTTCCAAGTGCTTACATAAGGCTATCTTATTTAATTCAAAGACTGGGCAGTCTTTGCAGTAATTTTCTTTAGTACTGCCAAAGTGTTGGGTAGTCTTTGGATGAAGTAAGAGTTAAAGCAGGAAACAGTTATCAGAACTCGCCTGTCAAGATCAGTTTACTAGTTAGGTAACAGTTCTATGTCCTGAAAAGGATCTATACTTGAAAAAGTTCATATTTAATAGTAAAACCTTATCTGCAAACCCTTAATCTATTTTGAATTTATTATATCACTTCTCATTCTGAAGGATCCCAGAGTACTTCAAAACTATGTATGACACCACTGTAAAACAGCCACTTTGAGTTTGCAGGGTGATATCTAAAAGCTGCATGATATTGAGAGGCTGGGGAATATTTGCTCTCAAAAACCAACACAAATCCTCCATTCACAAAAAGCACTATTGACTTTTCAGTGTGAATGCAGAATGGACAGAATTTCTGTCTTTAAGAGCTAACCTGAAAGACTTCCACGGATTAAATCATTATTTATTTGTTATGCTCTAGCAGTGTGCTCAGTGCTGGACACACTATAAAGAAAGTCTCCCTGCCCCAGAGTGTTCATAGTTTGGAAAACAAACAGACAGCAATTAAAATACATCAAACACTGTGCAAGTATACATGGTATAGATGCAATCTGAGTTTACGGTGTTTTTCTCCCCTTTCGTTATAAATGAAACATTTCCTTCCTGAGAACGTTGGTGGAAGAGCTAAATTTTGAAGAGGAATATGAAGGATGAGAAGAAATTCCTATTTATTAACCTCACAAGGTTTAAGGGCTAAATCAGTCCTGTTGGTATTTAAGTCTATGGTTCTAGGGAATCTAGGCAATTCAGATGTGGTGCTTGGACCTTTGCAGTAAATACAGTATTTGGGGGAAACGTGGTATAGTTTAGACTTGGTAGACAACTTTTAATATTTCCTGCATGACAAGCTAGTAGGAAATCACCAGGCTGTTTATGATTTCAAAAGCACTGCCTCATTAACTGCATTTTTATTTTTAATTTTAGTATTTTCCAGTAATTGAACTGTTTTGGAAGTTAAGTTTGAGCTGCTGACTATGGCTCATCGGTTTTCAAAAGCAGAACTAGATGAGCAGTTTGAACAGTTTCTGAAGGAGGTATGTTTACATTTTACTATGAAATTGATTACATATCTTTTTTTACTCCATTAAAATGTGGAAACACTGATAGTTGGGTGTGGTAGAGCAGGAGAGACATGACACGGCTATATTATATTAAATAATTCTCTTAGGTAGTGATCGCACAAAGACTTACAGACCCGCTTAACTTAAAACATGCAAGTAGTGCCAGTGAAGTCAATGGGATATTTTTGTGCTTAATTTTAAGCCTGTGTGCATGTTTTTGGTGGATTGGGTCCTTAGAAAGCTCAAGTGCTACGTGATATGATTAATTGTGATTACATTATTCAAGGTATTAAATTTAAGAGCCATACTCAGCACTAGTAGCAGATGTTTAAAATTGATCTGCTTGACTTAAAATACATGGAACGAGACCAATAGTAACTCTTCCATATGTGTATAAAATGGCAATTTGTATTTAAAACTTCTTTCATCCGGTATTTTTCCTATATTATTTTTAAATATATAATTTCACTTAAAAGCTGCTCTAAATTCTAATAAAATTCATTGCTATAAAATAAACCTAACAAAAGGGGAGCCAACTATAGTGGTTTGAAAGCTTTAGGCTGAAGGGTTTTATCACTGATGATGCCCAGTGTTTAGCGAAGGGTCACATCTAGCCAAAAGTATCCAGATTTTCCAGACTTCTGGTTCTGACAAATCAAAACACCATAAATCTCCAGCTCTGCATTTCTTTCACTGGAGCTATATTATGTAGTCTATTACTTTCCCAGCATATGAATGAGAACAAATTGTCTTAGGGTCAGTCTAGATAAGATGGAAATGATGCTCGTTAGTAGTGGGGAAGCATCTGGAGGATTTGGCAGGGGTTGTATGCTCTGTTTGTTGAGGTATGCCTGTCTATTGTCAAAGACATTCATAATTTCTCAGTATTTTACTAGATCCATCATTGCTTCTGGTTAGCAGCTCTGAGTGTTCTTTGGCTAGCCAAGCAATTGTGGTCTCTTCTTTCTGATGCAGACCTTGCTACAGTTTCCATTCATTTTTCTCTTCTACTTCACTACTATTGTATGTGTTGAGCACTCTTGAAGGACACTTGGAAGCTTTGACTAATGGAAAATGTTTTTTCCTGCCTTTTAAGCCGGGAAGACTGTGAGCTCATTTTACTGTTGCTCTCCAGTGTCTTCCAGTTTATAGTTCAATCTTTTGTTTACCCTAATTAAGGCCTTGAATGGTCTGGATGTGGCTACCTTAGAGATTGTCTACATTTTTCCCTATTGCCTTTTTTGGTAATTGAGATCTACTGGGGTGCAATTAGGGTTGATCTCTGGTGGCTGGATTCAGGGATTGTGACTTTGGAACTCCCTCTGTGGTTTATTGACATTTTAGTGTGGTGTACATAAGAGCATGATGTGAGCCACACTTACTTAGTCAGGCCCTTTTCTGCAGCCATGGTGCATGGGGCATATGTGATGTAAGACAGTGGGCACCAAGTAAAATGATATATAATATGTTAATATTTTAAATGTTCATGTAAGTAATTAAACTACATGGTAGAGTTGCACTAGTCAGGAGGCTCCTTCTGCTTGGTAGCTCTGAAGCTTTTGATTTTCAGAGGCTGGTTTCTATCCCTGCCTGGAGTATGCAGCTAGGGGGAATCCCTACAGCCCTAGGGATTGAACAGCATTGTATAGAGAAATTGGGAAACCAAAATGGCATTTTTGAACTTAAGGTACTGCATCAGCTTTAAAGGCCAAATTCTGCTGTTTCTGACAACAGTATGAATAAATAGTTACTACACTGATGTTTTTAGTAGTGTTCTGTTACGGAGATGATGGGAAAACAAACAAACATCGTTCTGGGATGTATTAGCAGGAGTGTTGTAAGGAAGACACGAGAACTAATTCTTCCACTCTACTCCATGTTATTTTCGTCTCAACTTGGAGTATTGTGTCCAGTTCTGGGCACCACATTTCAGGAAAGATGTGGACAAATTGAAGAAAGTCCAGAGAAGAGCAACAAAAATTATTAAAGGTCTGGAAAACATGACCTATGAGGGAAGATTGAAAATAATTGGGTTTAGTCTGGAGAAGAGAAGACTCTGATAACAGTTTTCAAGCACATAAAAGATTGTTACAAGGAGGGGTGAGAAAAATTGTTCTCCTTAACCTCTGAGGATAGGACAAGACGCAATGGACTTAAATTGCAGCAAGAGCAGTTTAAGTTGGACATTAGAAAAAACTTCCTGTCAGAGTGGTTAAGCACTGGAATAAATTGTCTAAGGAAGTTGTGGAATCTCCATCATTCAAGATCTTTAAGAGCAGGTTAGACAAACACCTGTCAGGGATGGTCTAGATAATACTTAGCCCTGCCTTGAGTGCCTTCCAGTCCTACGATTCTATGATTCTGTGTTTTACTGAAGAAGTACGGTGGTTTGGTTTTGCTTTTTCAGAAGCTGATGGTTGCGGCTGGAGTTAAGGCTGACTGTTTTGTCGGGAGGCAGAGGCATATATGCTGAGTGAAAGAATGTAGAGAAGGCAAAATCATAATTGCAAGGGTTGTGTGAGCACTAAATTTGTGATTTCCTGACTTTTTTATTATGATGTTGCATGCCCTTGAGCAGCTTTAACTGGCTATCAGTGAAGCCTTTTGGGGAGATTTTTCAAAATTTTAAAGAAATTGTAGTTATTCAAATGGATTGCTACCAGTGGTTATATATGTATTCTCTTGCATATATTGTCACTTTCCCCCATACTGTCCAGTTCCCTGTGCAAGTTCCTCTGCACAGTTGTATTCATTCTTCATGTCCTACTGTAGAAACTTGTTTTCAGTTTCATAACCTCCTATAAACAGGGTAGGTTGCCCCATACACTTCTGCGTCCACGTCCTGCCTCCTTCTATTCCCCCCTGTAATAGGTCCTAGCCGGGGCTCGACCCTTCCGGGCAGGAGGGGAGCCACACCGACTCACTACTGTGGGAACAAGCAGACAGTTAGTCCCGAAACTCCGGCTCTTTGGTGCAGAGTCGGAGCAACCACAGTTAAAGCTCAGGCCCTTGACTGCCGGGGCTGAGCGAGCAAGCAGTTCGGGAGCCCAGGCCCTGGATCAGGGCGGGGCAGACACAGTTAGCTCAGACCCTTGTTTGCAGGGGCTGAGCGAGCAGACAGTTCGGAGCCCAGGCCCTGGAGCAGGGCGGGGCAAACACAGTTTAACTCAGGCCCTTGTTTGCAGGGGGCTGAGCGAGCAAATAGTTCAGAGCCCAGGCAAGGCACGCCTAGGCTTTCTGTAGCCGAGTGTTGGGTGAGGGGGATGCCTGCCACCCGTGAGCGGGGGTGGCAGGGGGGAACGCAGGCCCACCCACTCCACTGCGTTCCAGCCCGGGGCCCTAGCAGCGGTTACTGCCGCTGCTGGTCAGTGGGGTATCCAGACCGCAACACACTGACATTGGCTCACATTCAGTTGCAGCCGGACCGGGGTCGGCTACCCCCGGGCCACTTCCGTGATCCCCCTCAGAGCCTACCTCGTTCGTCGCACCGGGCTCAGGCCAGTCCATCTGCACGGGCTCCTCTCGGCCAGGGCTCGGTGGCAGGTCCGGTAGCTCTGCCGGGAAGTCAGGCCAACGGTCCTCAGGCGGCTCCTCTGGGTAGCAGCAGGGGCGGAGGGGTTCGGGTACAGTCTCACCCTCAGGGTTGGTGGGGTGAGGCTCCCAAGGACTCTCCCAGTGACGGGAGCGGACGGGCTCCGGTGGCTCCTCCTCGTAGCGTGCCCGGGGTAGCTCGGGCCAGCTAGGGTCCAGGCCTCGGTCTTCGGCGGTCTCCTGGCCGGGAGCTCCCGGCCACACGTCTGCTCCCTGCGGTGGCTGGCCGCCGACTGAGCTCTGGCGGCCGGCCTTTATACTTCCTGTCCCGCCCCTTGACTTCCGGGGGGCGGGGACAGGCGGTGGTGGTCCCACCCACTCTGGTGCCTGCACGTGGGCTCCCTCTTCTGGGCAGGAGGGGAGCCACACCGACTCACTACACCCCCACAGAGTTTTCCTCCTCAATATGCTTCCCTCATCCACCCCATCCCTAGTTCCTGTCAAGCCTCTCCCTGCACATTGAGAAAACTGACTTGAGCTATATCAGTGATCCTTACCGAGATTTTTGTGTGTCACACAATATGGAGAGTGTTCCCATGCTCAGCACACCAGTTGCTTTGCTTAAGGCTTCATGACAACTGCAAGTGGAGCTCTAAAGAGTCATAGCTTGACTTTTTGCTGCTCTACAGTGATAATCATGGGCAGCTGAAAAGAGATATTGATTCAGAAAGGGAGGTTTCTTCACTTAATTGGAGAACCTGCAGAGTAATGTTTGAAAGACTAATACTACATATTGAGGGAATACTGATCCTTTCAGAAGATTGTGTGTATAAAATGATGTGTGTAATACAAGCTTGTGCTAAGAAAAATAATTTAAAAAAACTAATGCAAAATTTTCAAGAAAACAGTACTTTGATGTATATCATTAAATGATTGGAACACTCTTACTCTGTGAAGTGTTAAATACCAAGGATCTGATCCTGCAGGCAGTTCTGCACTTGCTTAATTTTACTGCCGTGTGTAGTCTCATTGACAACGGACTGCTTCATGGTAGTAAGTTAAACAAGTGCTTAAATGATTACAGGATTGGTGTCCAAATTCCTAAAGAATTGGTCTGACTTTATGCATGTTTTTTAAATTAATCTTTTTTTAGCTGTCTGTTAACTATTAATAAGTACCATTATCGTTTAGTGGGAAATAAAATAATTGACTCTGCTTGACGACTCTACCTTCTCAGTATTTTTGAGAGGCAACATTAAGTTTATTTAGTTATCTAAACTAGAATTGAGAATTCACTGTTCAGGAAAAAAAAGGTTGTGTTTTTTTGTTTTTTTGTTTTTTCCTGTCTCTGTTTTTCTTTTTTAAAAATAAGCATTTTCAGTAAGTCTTGGTGATCAGATAAATGTCATTATTGGGGAAAATATGTAGTAATTTTTGTGTAAGAGTTTTCTATCCCAGGTGTTTCTTTACTATTTGCAGTTGACAAGATGGCTGGACATAGAAAGTGTCCAGATCTGAATCACAACATCTGGGGGTTTCAGTTTCTTCAGTTATGATACTCCAAGGAGTATCAGCATCGTGCATGTCCTGCTTGCTGAGTAAAGGATACAGTTAATCATAAAAGAAACAGCAAGTGATAACAGAACTTGCATCAAGCACCTGTCGATAACTCCCAGCTAAAGAGAGGCACTCAGTCCTTGTGGGACAGTGGTACTATAATATCTGTGTTAGGACTAGAATAAGGAAATTATTTTGACTTTGTTAAGGGCATATATTAAAAATGTGTTTTGTTCTGTCCTGTTGAGCAATTCAGCCAAAAGAGTTTACAGTATGTGCTGTAAACACATTTTTTAGCTTTATAATTTACAAGTTTTTATTAAATTGCTTAGTATTCATGCTTCAGGGCTTTCAGTATTTAAAGATTCTCTCTCTGAGGCTATTGAAAATATGACAGACTTTTATTTTTATAAAACTTTAATTTTTAAAAAATTGTTCAGAAACGATGGTAGGGTTTGGAGATGTTGGCTAGAGTACAGTAATATTATTATCTTTGTGGAACTGTTCCTTTTGTTAGCAGTTGCTAAAGGATTGCTCATTTTAGACCATTCACGTTTGATTTCTGATATTCTCAGCTCATTTAGATCTTAATATATGGGTGGACCTTGTGATAATTATAATAATGCTAACTGCCCCTTGGCTTCATACTTATTAAGTATACAAAAATTTGTTGATTCTAGTATCAAGGCTGCACTGTTAAAATGACCAGAAGTCCAGAAATATAAATATAAAAATTAAGATTTCTATAATGGTATTAATTTACCCATGTGACACATCCTTGTATATTTAACAATATAAGCAATAATATGCAGTGTTAACCTACACAGTTAGGAGAGAAAAATAGGCATAGAATATACTGTAGTGTCTGTCACAGCTGCGGGAACCCCCGCCTCTTGCATTTCTGTCTGGTCTTTGCTGACTCTTACAACTGTATAAACTAAACATTGCTGTAACTTTTTTTTTTTTTTTTTGCATTTAGCTTAAGTTCGTTTTAATGAATTTTTAAAAAACATTATTGGTTTAGTTCATCCTATGAGACTATGAAGTAGCACATAAAATCCACACTGCACTGAATCAACTGATTGGGAGTGTATTGAGGGTGGCAGTGATAAGAGAAATTCATGCAAATGAGGTTCTGGTGGGTATATGGATATGTGAGGCTTCCTATACCTCCTGCCATTCTTTCTTCCCCCACTCAGAATCTGAAAAGTTCACTGTGACCCTGTTTCTGCCATAACTCCCCCAGAGCTGTCCTGGGAGTCGGAGGAAAGGAGCAGAAGTTGGCTCTGTGGGAATGGGTCCGGTCTCTACGTCAACACAGCCTTGTGACCTGGTAGACTGGCTGTGGGTCTTTCCTCTCCCCACTCCTTCCCAGTTATCTCAGTTAGCTGGAGTTTAGAACTTTGCTCCAGTGGTCTGACTGGCTCTGAATTGGACCTTCCAGTCCGAATCCCTATGGCTAGCTGTTAGTTGTGCATTGACACCAACTTGATAGTCAGGGAGGAACTGCTCAGGCATACTGATTTAATTCCCAAGAGCATGGAAAGCACAGAGTGGAGTTCTGAATTCTGCCCGCTATCAGAGAGGTGAGGAAGGCTTCAGTGGTTATTTCAGAGGGTGGGGGCTGAGGAATGACTTACCTTTGGGACTTTAACAATGCTGCTCAGGGTACAAAGTCAGGCCAAACTATACATCACCTTCTGTGCTCTGTGATCCGGAGGGATGTGATCAGGATTTGGCCCAAGTTTTTTATTTAAAATAATTACTATATGTAGGTTCTTACACTGTCACAAAAATAAAATAAAAATCTGGTTACATTATTAAATTGAAAATGTATGCTGCTGATCAGATAATTTTTGCAGAACCAACTGTCATCAATTAAACATCAGTGCTAGAAATATAGTACAAAGTATTACTCCATATCCTAGTATAGTTATTGTTCTCTTGTATAACTTTATGCTACAAATATGAAAAGCCAAAAAGGGAGGACTGTGTGGAATCAAGAGAGGCTCCTGGACAACTCTACCAAAAGATCATGGATTAATTTTCAGTTATGTTGAAAACACTATGGAAATGTTTCATTATGCCCTTTTTATAATAGTCTGATCCTCAATTAAAATTATAATCTAAATCCAGAAAAAATTTAAAAGTAACTAAATTTGTAAATACCCAGAGTAGAGTAAGGTTATAAGTAACAGCCATCATGGATTTGTCAAACACAAATCATGCCAAAGCAACCTAATTTCCTTCTTTGACAGAGTTACTGGCCTAGTGAATAGGGAGGAGGCCATAGACATGATATATCTTGATTTTTAATAAGGCTTTTGACACAGTCCCACATGACATTCTCATTAAGGAAACTGTGAAAATATGGTTTAGATGAAATTACTATAAGGTGGGTGCACAACTGGTTGAAAGACTCTACTCAGAGTAGTTATCAATGGTTTGCTGTCAAACTGGGAGGGACCGGGCATGTATCTAGTGGGACCTGGCAGGGGTCTGTCCAGGGTCCAGTACTATTCAGTATTTTCATGTATGACTTGGATAATGGAATGGAGAGTGTGCTCATAAAATTGCTTATGACCCCAAGTTGGGGGTGAGGGTTTCTAGCACTTTGGAGGACAGGACTAGAATTCAAAATGACCTTGACAACCTGAAGAATTGGTCTGAATTCAACAAAATGGAATTCAATAGAGGGAAGTGCAAAGAACTCCAATTAGGAAGAAGAAAAAAGTCAAATGCACAACTACAAAATGGGGAATAACTGGCTAGGTGGCAATACGACTGAAACGCATCTGGGGGTTATAGTGGATCAAAAATTGAACGAGTCAACAATGTGATACAGTTGTGGAAAGGGCTAATATCATTCTGGGATGTATTAATTCTGGGAGTGTTGTGTGTAAAACACAGGAGGTAGTTGTCCTGCTCTACTCTCAGAATGCTGAGACCTCCGCTGCAGTACTATGTCCAGTTTTGGGTACCACACTTTAAGAAAGATGTGGAGAAACAGGAGAGAATCCAGAGGAGAGCATAAAAAATGATAAAAGGTTTAGAAAACCTGTGACCTTTAAGGAAAGGTTAAAAAAAACTGGGTATGTTTAGTCTTGAGAAAAGAAGACTGATGATCTGATAAGTCTTCAAATATGTTAAAGGCTGTTATATAGAGGACAGTGATCAATTGTTCTGTGTCCATTGAAGGTAGGACAAGAAGTAATGGGTTTATAGCAAGGGAGATTTAGGTTAGAAAGTTTTTCCTCATACCCATGATGATAATTAAACTAAACTATCCCAATCATTGGAGGTTTTTAAGAACAAGTTAGACAGGCACCTGCCAGGGGGATGGTCTAGGTACACAGGGTCCTGCCTCACCACAAGGGGCTGCACTAGATGACATCCCGAGGTCCGATCTAGTCCTACATTTCTGTGATTCTAAATCACATCAAAATGTACACAGAACTATTTTTAATTCTGTATCTTTCTTATTCAGTCTCTTTCAGATGATTCATTTGAAAATTCAAAGAAAAAATCCACCATTCTTGAGACACTGGGACAGCCCAGGAGAAAGGAATTGAAGAAGAAAGATCCTGTGCCATGGTGGATATCCGAGGATGATTCTGATGATGGCGGTAAATAGTGTGCATTTCTGTATAACTTCAGTTCTTTTTGCCACAGTGTGTCAGTCAAGATCTTCCTTTCTTTCATATATATTTTTTGCATCCTGAGGAAAGTTGGTAATGTGAGTGTAGTTCAAAACTGTTTACAATTTTTGTAGCACACTAACAAGTAATGCAGAATAAAAAATGAAATTAATTCATTAAACTTTTTTTATTCAAATCTTCATTGGAAAGAAAATTCAAGAGAGTAAGCTATATGTATTATACTGTGTTTACTTTTATGGTTAGCTTGAAGTTAATAAAATATTGAGATACCCTTATATCAGATGAATAAATTCTGAATCACAAAAAGATAATTTATTAGAAAATGTAGTGTACAAATATTAAAAGGGGTCACAATGTCATTAATAATGCCTAATTTCTTTCTTACTCAATACCTGTAGATCTCCATTTTAAAAAATGGAGAGAGAAAAAAACTTCAATAATTTTGAAACGATAAGAGATCTGTATTCACGATAATTATACTTGCAGCTTTTCATATGGTGGGGTGGGGAAAGTGCAGGAAAAAATCCACAACAAAAGCAAAAACATGCTACCATTCTCCCATCCTCAATCAGGTGGAGGTTTTTCAAGGACCTGTAGTATATTGGTAAAACCTATGGACTTGGCGGGTCTGATGATCTCTCCTGCAGTAACTACGTTGATCGCGTCCTCCTACAAGAAAATATATATTGGTTGCAAACCTCCACCTCACCTTCCTGACTCAGTCTGGTTCCCCAGTGACCAGTAACTAACTAACTAACTATGTAGGGAGCCAGCTTTCACAGGGTGATTGCCACTCACTTTTGCACAGTGAATGGTGGCTCTTATTCTCATAATCCATTGCAGCAATATAAGGGTGAGCTCAGCAGAAAGTTCCAGAAGTATCCCCTGGAAGTTATGCAGATGCCGCTGATCATCTCAGGCTTTAAGAATGACTCCATCGCATTGATGGTGGTCATCGTCCAGACCCAACTACTACATATTCACTTAATCCACAAATACAACATGCAGACCTGAACTCAGCAAGTGTCTGGTAGTTGTCTGATGAGTTCTACAAGTTGCTCATCTTGGTCTCTGGCTTTTCACAGGTTTTACTGGAAAACTCCTATCTCAGATGTTTCCCAATAGCTTTTCAAAAGCTCTGAGAGAGAACTTTCTTGCTGAGCAAGGAGTGCAAACTGAGCATTCCACCTGGCAAATCTTTTTGCAAAAATAGCTTTGAAAGAGTGTTAGCTGATAATTTCTCAAGGGGTTATTAAAGTTTGACCTCTTCTCTTACAATTCCTTTTGGTGTCCTTGAGGTAACCCACAAAGCCTTTTGAAAATTTTCTGAAGCCACTACTGGGAGCTGCATGGGGAACTGTGGGATAGGTACTCAGAGAACAGTGCAACCAAATGATGTTGAACAGCACAAGCCAGCAGTTAGTATGGACGTACTGAGCCATTTCTGCTTAAACCAATTCTATCACACTGGTTCAGCTAAGAACAGTTTGGTTGTCTAGAGTAGATGCAATCTTAAAGCCCAGGTTGCAAGGCAGGCAGGAAAAAAAATCTTTATAAACCAAGCAGATTTGATCTGCAATGCATTGAGATACAATAAATCTGGAGCCCCACCAAACAATTTTAGGGTCACTTTTAAGAGCAGATCTTCGCTTAAAAGCTGGAAAATAGTTGGTAATCTAGACCAGTTTTGCTAGTACAGAATCTTCCATGCATCTGTCTCTCTGTGATCCCTCTCTGAGTACGGGACCATGTTTAGAGCAATGGGCACTATAAGACAGCAGAAGTTAAAGGCTGAGGTTGCTCTAGTTTGCACTGGAGACTGAACTGGCCCCATTATCTGTGGGAATCAGGGAGCACAGAGGTGACCTACAGCCATCTTTCTTCCCTACCCATTCTTGGGTCCTTTGTCAAGTGTAGTTCAGCAAGATCCAAGGATCCAGGCCTATATTCTCATATAGGTTCTCCAATACATTGTCATATTATGCAACTGAGCAGTGGCTGAACAATGTTGCAGTACTAAATTGCTGCAAGGGATAAGTTGAACAAGTGACCTACCAGTAGTTTCTTTGTTTTGCAAGTCAGATGTACACTTATTAATGTGCAGCATAAGGAACAAAGTAACGGTTAGCATTGCTAAAAATTAAATGATATTGCTTCAGAGGTAACAAACGTGGGAATAAATTTTGAATTTCATTTGTGAGGTCTAAGCCTAATGTTCCATGAAATTCTGCAGGGCTTTGTGTTCCCTTAGGCCTGATCTTGCAGTTCATTTGCAGACACCACTCTTGTTAAAGACTATAGGAGGTACCTGCATGAGATCTGCAGCATTAAGCTTAATAGTGCTTTATGCACTCTGCTAATTGCATTATTTCTTTCAAAAGTGATTTACAAAAGTATTTTGTCAATGTGAAGCAAACAAACTCATATGAAAATCTGTAGGAGTGTTAGATGACAGAAAGACTATCATGTAGTATAAATCTCTAGTCTGATTATCTTTTCCTAGCCCTCTCATCATGGAAAGGCCCTGACATTGAGTTTAGCATCAAATAAGCAATTCAATTGGCTTTCTATTTTAATTAATAAACTAGAAAATACAGTGGTTTCCACTGATTGCTGTTCAGTTGGCTGAAAAGAAAATAATGGAAAAAAACTTGTAGTGTCTGCATATTTTACATTTGATCTCAACTTCCTTTGGCTTTATGCTAAGGTTGAATTGATTTGTGGAGTATGTTTCTAGCTGTTGACTTTCCTGTTTGGTAGATTAAGAAACTGCCTTTATTCCTTTGGGCTGTTCTCTCTTCTCTCCCCCCCCCACCCCCATCTTGGATGCATTTGATCCTCATTAATTACATAAGCCTTCTAGTTCTTTTTACCATATTAGTGATGAATCAAAGAGCATGATAAGAATTCCTGTCTACTCTGTGTCCAGCTTGCATGTCTATTCTTGCTGTCTATCTTGTTTCTCAAGATCCTCAGATAAGATTTGTGAAACTGGACAAAGAGAAGAAAGTAATGGAAAATAATGCTGAAATAGCTGGAGATAATGAACAGAAGATGCCTCATTGAATTTTCCAGTCTGGTACTTGATGTAACCAAGTTTTCTAATATTTGTTGACGTCAGTTTGGTGCTACTTTTATATTTCCAATAGAATTTCCTTACCTTATTTTTCCAGTTAATCACAACGTACTCATGAAACCAAGCTGCCTTTTATATCATTTGCATTGCCAAAAGTAACTAGAGGAACTGTAGACTTTATAATGTTGCAATAATATAGTTCGGTAACAATGTCATTTTTCATTAGAATATATTTAATAGTTTGGCCAAATATGGAAAAAACACTGGCATAGAAATCATGGGAAGAACTTGTGTATGTATCAGTGTCTAGCTATATGTAAAATGAATATAATATATTTGCATCAGTTCAGAGATTCTAATCCAGCCGATATTCTACATATTTTTATGGGCCTACTACTGTCCCCTTTACTCATGTTGTGTATTAAGTTATCCCATGAATAGTGCCATTACAGTAGTTTTATGCTGATGCAACTGCAACAGACGACTGAAGAAGAATCAAGCAGTTTATTTCTAAGATATAGATTGCATCTTTAGGCACAGACCTATGCATGGTGCAGTGTAGGGTTTGCCACCCTAAGAGGAGTCCCAAGGACGACTTGTTGCTCTCATCGCTGCAACTAACGATGGATGGGCCATGGCATTTATGCGTAAATAATAATGGCAGTGAGTAATTGGCAAGTAATAGGCTAAGTCCTTGTCTACACTAAAAAGATGTACTGTTTTGATTATAATGACAATTAAAGTAGTACAGCCCATTAGTGTAGACACAGTTATACTAGCAAAAATGGCTCCTCAGTTCTACAGGAAATCTCCCTTCTATTACATGTCTAGCTTCATAAATGAGTGTGCTGTTCTGTGTTTAATCAACTTCAGACCCGTATGATGAACTGTAAAGCATCTTGGTCTGGGAGATGAAAGCACTAAAAACTGAAGAAATTTCTCAAGCTACAATGGCAAAATTTGGGGGCATGGGAAATGAGGTATATTTTTTTTAAATTAAAAAAGAAAATGAAGTTGTAAAGGGATGTCTTGTTTGTTAGTTGATATAATGAAAGGGATACTGTCATCTCTTTTAGCCTAGGAATCAAGGTCTGGTTCAATTTCCAGTGTTGCCACTGATTCACTTGTTGACCAGAACCAAGGCCCATCAAAGTCAACAGAAAGTCTCTCATTGTCTTCACTGGGCTTTAAATAAATTCCTATGAGATTTTAGGTGAGTTGTAAGTGTGCAACTCTTATAATCAAGATATTGAAATATCAAGGCTATTACTACTTTTTATCACTGCTTTTTCACTGTTATGTTGCTTCAACAGATCCAGATGCTTTCTTTGAAAACTGGTATTACAAAACTTGCTTTATTGTTGGCATAGCTACATTAGTATTTGTTATCTTCAGACAGATAGTCTGACATACCCTTCCATTCATGCTAGAATAAAACTTTTGTATAAGATGAGATACCTTGTAAGTAACAGCTGAATCCATTAAAAAGAGAAAATAGTATATATAAATCTCCACAAGCAACAATTACTATGGCTGCTGTATTGTAACTTTATAGTTTTGGTAGCAGCTATAAAATTGATAAAGTTCAATCTGCAAGAAATAATCAGGTGTGTTTTTTTTTTTCCAGTGTTGTAACTTAAATTCTCCTGATTTATTTTTCTCTTTACTCCCTGTTACATTATACCTAAATATTCATGAATGTTGTGTGTGAGCTTAGTCGTTTCTGAAAAACCTTTTTCCAGTGCATCTTGCAACAAGACATTGGCTAAATACGGTATACTGGAAACATTTCATAAGGCCAAGAAAGATGCATATTTAAATGAAGAAGGAAATGCCACTTCTGACATTCCAGACAGTTGTGATGGTAACATACTTACTCTATTTCCTATCCTGTAGGTGATTTTTTTAAAAAAAATTTGTTAGTTGAAAATTTCTTGTCCAGTTATAAAATAAAATTAAAATTAAATAAAATAATGCAACCTTTTTGGATATGGCCTACTGCCAAAAACAGCTGAAATTTAAAAGCTGTAATTCAGCATGAAAATAGCCCTTGTTGAGAAGTAGTTCATTGCTTGTTCCAAAGGAAATTGATTTTGATTTGGCCATGTTATGAGACTCTGAAAATTACATACAGAGCATATGAAATCCTCTTTTCTTATTGGTTGTTTAAGTTTATTAAACTCCTATCCTGCATTGAGAATCAAGTAGGCAGGTCCCCATTTCAATGGGGGTTCTCTGTGGCTCTCAATACAGAGCTGCAGTATTGGTAAGCATTCACAAAGCTTATGTCAACCCCCCCAAATCATGAGATTTAAAAAAATCATAAATTATGGGGTCTTCTATTTTTCTCATCAATTTTAAGCCTTTAGGGTTCATGTATTCATTTTTTTCTCTGCAACCATGATGGATAGAAACATTATTTTTAAATGAAATCTTGTAGTTTTGTGTAATTACGTGACTCCAGGTGCTGGGGCTTTAAGAAAAACACCAAATACTGTGAGATTTGCAGAACATTTGCATGAGTTGGCATTGGCAAGTTCAGGGCCTAAGTGATCACCTAGAACGGAACTGCACTTGCTTGAATAGCTCAGTTCAACAACAAACAAATAACAAGTTCCTTAGGTCCTGGTCACTGCATTTCAAGAAAGATGTGGAGAAATTGGAAAGGGTCCAGAGAAGAGCAACAAGAATGATTAAAGGTCTTGAGAACATGACCTATGAAGGAAGGCTGAAAGAATTGGGTTTGTTTAGTTTGGAAAAGAGAAGACTGAGAGGGGACGTGATAGCAGTTTTCAGGTATCTAAAAGGGTGTCATAAGGAGGAGGGAGAAAACTTGTTCACCTTAGCCTCTAAGGATAGAACAAGAAGCAATGGGCTTAAACTGCAGCAAGGGAGGTCTAGGTTGGACATTAGGAAAAAGTTCCTAACTGTCAGGGTGGTTAAACACTGGAATAAATTGCCTAGGGAGGTTGTGGAATCTCCATCTCTGGAGATATTTAAGAGTAGGTTAGATAAATGTCTATCAGGGATGGACTAGACAGTATTTGGTTCTGCCATGCGGGCAGGGGACTGGACTCGATGACCTCTCGAGGTCCCTTCCAGTCCTGGAATCTATGAATCTGTGGTCCACCAAAGCGCTTAAGCAAGTCCCATTGAAATCACTGGGACCACTCACATGTTTAAATGCAGGATCTGTGTTCACAGGGTGAGTCCAGACTGGTCTGGATGTACTCTGAATATGGTGGGAAACCGAAGATCTGGTAAATAGGGTCCTTCTCTAGTACCAGCAGCAGAATCCCCTGTGGTCTAAAGGAATGTGTATGAAACTAGGAGCTTGAGTTATTTGTCAACCTCCTTCCATCTGACTTTGTAATATTTATTTAGTAATATTTATTTATTTATTCAACACCAACCCTCTGCCTCCTCCCACACCCAAACTCCCTCCCAGAGCCCGCACCACCTCCCACACCCCTGCCCCAGGCTCAGCCTGGAGCACCCTCCCACATGCCGAACCCCTCAGCCCCAGCCCAGAGCCTGCATCCCGTTCTGCACCCCAACCCTCTGTACCACCCTGGTGAAAGTGGGTGGGGGAGAGCAAGCGACAGAGGTAGGGGGGAGCTGGAGTGAGCAGGGGCATGGCCTCAGAGAAGGGGTGGAGCAGGGCCTTGGGGAGGGGGCGGGGCAGGGGTGTTTGGGTTTGTGCGATTAGACAGTTGGCAACCCTAGCAATAAGTTATTAGTCAGAGCTGAATTTGTCTCCAAAGGAAAAATATATGAGAATAAGTGGCTTAGAGAGAAGAGAATTCCTATAAAAATCTGTCAAACATACTGGACTGCTGGGACAAGGACATAAATGTAAACATACAACAAAGAAATATTTTAAGATTCAGACATGTATATAAGGTTTTGTGTGTGGAAAGGGAAGTATGATATAGTGTATTACTTGAAAATTAGTATGTGATAATTTAATTAAAGGCTATTGTAATACATAAAATGTACATGTTCATCCTTAACTTTCTTCTTTCCTGACTTTTGAGTACTTAGTTGCACCCTGAATGTTCTTTTATTGTAGTTTTTTAATTAAATGAAATGTGTTGTTTTTAAATAATGTAAGTTGCTGCTAAAGCAATGGGTGCTATTTTTATTTTTATATAATTATATATAAATAAATAAAAATAAAAAACAAATAAAAAGCTACATTTTCTCTGGGCTACCAACTATATTTACAACTAAATATTAATCTCTTTATAACACTTCTGGATATAATTGGCTTCCATGAATGCTCTTGTGAAAAGGTTACAAAATACGCCCTATGTATTTCATAACATATGATGTTCACCTAAGCAGAATCTCAGGCTGGTGTTAAAAACATGACTTGTGAAAATAAAAAAATTGTAAAGCAGAGAGTAGCTAAGCTAAACAAGACATGCAGAGGGCTGAGTCACACACCTTAATAGGAGCTCAGGAAGGCAAACAAGTTGAACATTTTCGCTACTGTGATAAAGTATATAAACTGCACTCATTCTAAAAAGGTAACTGCAAGACTTAACCATGCAGTACAAATTGTCATTTGTAATTCATCTCTATTGTGTACAAAACTGTCTTTTCTAGGAATGCTAGGGACAAATGGAAGCTTTCTCAAGTCACAAAAGGATTCCCACCCTATTATGGAGGTGGATGAGGAAGCTCACACAGGAAAAATGCAGCTCCAAAAAAATGATGGTGTTTCTATATCCTTAAGTAGAGACAGCCTGGAACCTGATGGTAAGAAATAACAGAGAGAGGAACCATTTAATCAGATTATTAGCAAATTGTTGGCCAAGTTATTATTAATGAAGAATAGATTTTTCTAAAAATAAACACAAGTGGTGAGAATTGGTGAAACTGTTACCTTAAAACATTGTTCTCGTCCCTGATCCTGCAACTAACTCTGCATAGGGGTCTATCTGCATGGAATCAGTTGCAGGATCCAGTACACTATTTATTATTTCTTTAATACCATTAGCACTGTATGTGACTGTCTTTTATTATAATTAAACTTCTATGATTATTCCATGTACTGAGATTGTATTATTGTAATTAGATTGTCATATGTTTTTAAATTTAGATTCAGTTGTGGCTTCTGGACCCAATCAAAGTATTTTGGGAGCTGGATTGGATACTTTGGAAGAACAAGAAGAAAAAGAGAGATTCTTTGCTAAACTTGAAAAAGGAGCTTCATATTCCATTGATTATTCAAGATTAAACAAAGAGCTGGACTCAAATGATTCTATATTACTAGCAGCATTTGCCTGGTAATGTGTGTGTGGGGGGGACCCTACGCTGAAATTACTACATTACTTTTAATAAATATATACACCTCTACCTCAATATAATGCTGTCCTCGAGAGCCAAAAAATCTTACCGTGTTATATTGAACTTGCTTTGATCCACCGGAGTGCACAGCCCCGCCACCCCGGAACACAGCTTTACTGTGTTATATCCGAATTCGTGTTATATCAGGTTGCGTTATATCGAGGTAGCGGTGTGTGTATATATACGATGGTGCTCAGAAGCCCAAATCACAATCAGGGCATCGTTGTACTAAGTACATTATGAATATACAAAATGATGTAGTCATTACTCAAAGGGTGTGATTCCCAGCTCAAGGAGACACATGGTAGCTGCGATCAAGCTAGCATGCTAAAAAGTGTGGTCATGGCCGCATGACTGGTGGGTGGGGCTAGTCATCCAATTACATGCTATGGTCTCAGATGTGTATGTAATCGGGATGTTGCCCTCCTGCCAGTCATGTTGCTGCCATCATGCTCTACTTTTAGTGTCCTACTCTGATAAGAGCTGGAATGGGTATGTCTCCTCAGCTCAAAGTGCAAATGTACCCCAAAAACCTAGGGCAGGACACAAATGAGATTAGCAAAAGGAGAGAATGAGGAGAGTCATAGTGATAGTTACACAGACCTGTACACAACTTGATAGTTACAAGTTATTTAATTTTTTTTCTTAACTATAACATGTAAATAAAGATATTGGTAATCCATACTAACCTTCCACTTAGCCATTTTCTTTTAACATATTCCTATAGAAATCACATTAGAAGTGAGGCTTGGGTTGGGATTTGAAGTAGTGACTTCTGAGTCTAGATCTGGGAGGTCATTCCATGTGTAAGTGGCAGTGTGAAAGCTGTGGGAGAAGTAGACAAATGGGCAGTCAAGGCTGGTTTAATTGGGTTTGCTTAGAGATTGAAAAAGAAACTTCTTAAGATATAAGAGCAGATAAGGAAAGAGAGGGAGAGTTCTGAAAAGCTTTAAAAGTGAGGACAACAATCTTAACTTTGAAGGGAGCCAAGAGAGGAACGCAAAGGGTGGAACGTGGCAAAGTCAAAACAAGAAGCAAAAATAATGATGATAGGCATGTTTGTTTTGAGGGGCTATGTGTGGGTGTGAAGGAAGCCAGAGAGGAGGTGGTTGCAGTAAACAATTAAGAGTGAAGAGGCTTGGGGGTGAGAGTTTTAGCTGTGTGGACAGCTGTAGCAACACTTACACAAGTAGAATGTAAAATCGAATATCAATGATTAGATCAGTTTGCACATATTATTACAATTACTAGTGTGAGGCAGGAAGCTTTTTAATACAAATTAAAAAAAACATCTAAATTGGTGCTCATAAATGACAAGGGAGATAGTAACATTCTTGTTTGTTTGTATTTTTCCCTCAGCAATGAACAAAATGTAGAACAAGTGGAAGATGAATCTAAACATGAAGAGAAATGTGGTAATAGTCTTATCTTTACATATAATACACTTACATTTTCTTGTTTAATTTGTGGAGTCTCTTCTTTTTGGCATTACTTTATACCCAACAGTGTAAACTAAGAATAGAGAAAATTTTACAAAACTGCTGAATAATTAACAAAAGGTGAACTCCCTGCACCAGTGTTAATTATAGAAGCTACTGAAGTCATCAGAAAAATGCATGTTGGAATATCTGAGTAGAGCAGGATCTCCACATTTCCTGGAAAGGAAAAAATACAATTTAAAACTTTTTGGTTTGTCCCCTACTTCATAGATGGTGAGCCAGAAAATTTGAGGCGCCTCTCCTTTTGCATATTCCAAATAGACAAGATAGTATAGCAACATCATTGAAAGGTAGAGTAGTGGGGGTATTATGGGAACCAGGTGATCTTTCATCTGGCTTTCTTCCACATCAATATTCATCCCAATGGGTGCAACCTGTTTTTATTTAAATGTCAAGGTGATTTTCTTATTGTCTGTACTAATAAGGACTTGGGATCTGCCTTTTATAACTTTACAGTCCTTCTGTCAGGTGATTCCCAGATCAGCCTCCTCAGGTGATCAGAACCTCCCGGGTAGCTTGGTTTCCAGGCGACATCTCCCCTGATAAACCAGTTCTGCCCGGCAAGAACCTGCCTCTTGTCTAGGATGTTTAGAGATGGATCCCAGGTTAAGGACCTCTATTGTCAGCCCTGTATAACTCCCACTTGAAATTTCAGTCCAACATGGAAGTAAAAGAACAGAGAAGGAAAAGGGCTGCACAATCAAAATGGAGTTAGGAGCTTGGTAAAGACACATACAGAGAGTTCATAATCTCACACCAAATTCATAAATTGTAGATTCTTCAAATTGATACACTGCCCCTCTTAGGCCTTCTCTACTTTTCCCTTTCACTGTGCTGCTGCTCCTCCCTCTCCCCTTACTTGTGCTCTTTCTTGGTTTATCCATTTTATTCCATACTGGCCTCTTAATCTATTCTACTAAAAGGGCAAATTCCTTTTTAAGATGGAATTAATTAATTGTTTAGCTGACCTGTCCAGAAATCCATTTTGGAAACTTTGAATTTAATAAACATAAAGAAACTCTTATTAAATCTAAGTAAAATGTGTATTTGCAAACTTTAACTAACTAAAGGAAATAGTCTTTCTTTAAAATGTATGGGTGCATTGTCAGTTCAAGAGTTATAATAGAAATGTTAAAATAAATTTGTAGTTTTACAAAGCTAAAAGAATAGAAATTCTTATAGTAACAATTTAGTTCCTATATAGTTATTGTAGTGTGTGTGTATATGTATATATTTATGTATAGACTATAATTATAGTCTTATAATTTTTTATAGTGAAACTCGTATAGAAACAATTGTACTACATAATCAGAAACTAAAGTATACATTTTGAATCCTCAAATGTCAGACAAAAATATCATTGGGAATGGTGGACAATCCTGTTTGTAGCAATTACACTATGTACTCATTTTAATTTGGAGGGACTATACATGATTTATTCTTCATGCTAATTTTTGTTACTGTGTTGCTCACAGAGCTTATTTTGTATTTGTTGTTAGCAAAGCATTTTCCTGACACTGCCTGTATCTCCCCCCCGCCCCCCAAAAAAAATCATCTTTATTTCCTGCTTAATTATACTTCAGGCAATTATAGTGAAGATTTTGAAGATGAGACTGAATCTGATTATCCTTCTAAAAATGAAGATAACCAAGTTGAGCAAACTGTCAGATCAGATGCTGATTTAAGTATTCAAGGACAGGTATAATATTTAAAATGTTGAATTTTGTGGTGTCAAGCATAGCAGCAAATGTCTATCTGTTTTAAAGATGTTCATAATTCTGACAAAGACCAAACTGCTAGTTTTTAAACGCTTCTTAAAAATCTATCATTTTAAACTAATTGTCTGAGCTTTTAAACTACTTGTTTGAGTTTATAGAGATGTACAAATGTACACGTAAAAGAACACAAGTAGCTATAGTTTTTTAAATGTACTTGCATTACATACAAGGAAGAATAGAGGTATTTGGTGTGATTATTTTTCCATGAAGAATGTACTCTTCCTAGTGGTTTGATCTTGATGATCAAAATCAACCCTTGACATATCTACAGTACATGCTTATTTGCATTTTGAATCAACGATCACAGATGGTAAGTGCAGTACTTAAAAGCACTGCACAGAGCTTCACAATGACAAGGAGCTTGTCATTTCAAGTAATACATTATATCATACTTATATACATTTCTGTATCTTAAAATATTTCTTTGTGAAGAGGCCTGGGGAAGGGGCGAAAAAGCTATTGAGCTCTTCGGGAAAAGGAAAGCCTCTGGCCCATAGAACTTTAGAATGAAAAGAGGAATCAAACTTTTCCTTTCCACCCCTTCTCCCAAACAGTGCATACACCTGTTGGCTAGTGACCTGCTGGATGGTGATCAGGACTATCTGTATCATCAATGATGAACCTAGTGGATCTAGCCACCTGGAATTCTGTGACTGTAGGGGAATGCCAGAGTGTCATGGAGAAGGTGCAGTAGCTCTATACCTGTTCCCAGCTGCCCTTGGCATAGAAGGCATGGCCGGAGTGGCTGTACGTTCTAGCTATTTCTGATTGCTGCAACAGCTTTTTTGGGATCACTTGGCCTAGGTTAGAGCAGTTCTGAGGCTGGTCTAATTTTCACCAGGGCCAAACCATCCCAGGATCACCCTAAAATCCAGGGGCCTAAAACGTGGTATAAAGTCACCTTTTCCTACCCTTTGGGTCCAAGAATTGGACCCAATGTGTTTTATGTAAGCAAAACAATGAGACCAAGAGGTAAGCCTTCAATGCAAAATTAAAGACAATAAGTCTTTGTAAGGATATTTTGTGTGGTATCCACGCACTGTACCAAATCTATAGAAAATGAGCTAAACCTATTTTCAGATGCTTCTGGTCCCTTAAGACTGAATAACAAAACACTGGTGCATAAAATGATTCTTATTTCTGAGCAAAATTCTTTAAAAAATTCAGTGCAACATAGTAGAGGTAAACTTTATTTAGTAGGGCGTACCATGTATGTGATTACAGCTTATCTATTACATTCTGTTGTCTAGAACAGCTCACATTCATCTTCAGTTGATGACCCTCAAATTTTTGTAGCTTGTTTAAAAAAAAAAAAAAAAAAAGTATTAGTTGAAATGCTAGTCCTAATAAATGCAAAACCACAATCTGCACCTCCGCCCATGTTCATACCACTTTAAGGCTTCAAATTTGAAGGCAAAGCAGTTAGGAAGTACAAAATGAATGCTGTAATAAGGACACTAACTTGGTGTTTTCTGATTTTCTTGTATTGTAATTTGCAATAACATTTTTAGCATCTAGTTCCATCTCACTCCAAAGGGGGAAGCAGAGTAAAAGAACGGGGAAGATGTATGGTTCCAGTTCATCTATTTGTATCATAACTACATAGTGCTCCAAGCAGTTGCACAGCTTAAACTCATACTATAAATATTGAACTGCACATGAACTAAATCAAACTTTTAATCTCTTTAAAGATAAACTTATTTTGTTTTTTCAAATTCACAAAGTAACTATCCTTCACTGTTTCAATTGTTTTAGGATGAAAAGACTGGCATGCTGGCTAAAGGTAAAAATTTAAACTTGCAGTAGCATGAAAATATTTGTAAAACATATAGCAAGTAAATCTGTTTTATTTCTGTATGTGAATTTACTGCTCCCTAATCATGGACTGAAGTATTTAAGGATGATCCATATGTCTTAATTTTTAAATAGGCCTCAACACAGTCTCTAATTTTTCACAAAAATTCAATATCTTACGTAAATTAAGCTGGCATGGGATAAAAGGGAAGGTCCTTTCATGGATTGAGAACTGGTTAAAAGACTGGGAACAAAGGGTAGGAATTAATGGTAAATTTTCAGAATGGAGAGGGGTAACTAGTGGTGTTCCCAAAGGGTCAGTCCTCGGACCAATCCTATTCAACTTATTTATAAATGATCTGGAGAAAGGGGTAAACAGTGAGGTGGCAAAGTTTGCAGATGATACTAAACTGCTCAAAATAGTTAAGACCAAAGCAGACTGTGACGAACTTCAAAAAGATCTCACAAAACTAAGTGATTGGGCAACAAAATGGCAAATGAAATTTAATGTGGATAAATGTAAAGTAATGCACGTTGGAAAAAATAACCCCAACTATACATACAATATGATGGGGGCTAATTTAGCTACAACAAGTCAGGAAAAAGATCTTGGAGTCGTCATGGATAGTTCTCTGAAGATGTCCACACAGTGTGCAGAGGCGGTCAAAAAAGCAAACAGGATGTTAGGGATCATTAAAAAGGGGATAGAGAATAAGACTGAGAATATATTATTCCCCTTATATAAATCGATGATGCGCCCACATCTTGAATACTGCGTATAGATGTGGTCTCCTCATCTCAAAAAAGATATACTGGCACTAGAAAAGGTTCAGAAAAGGGCAACTAAAATGATTAGGGCTTTGGAACGGGTCCCATATGAGGAGATATTAATAAAACTGGGACTTTTTCAGCTTGCAAAAGAGGAGACTAAGGGGGGGGACTATGACAGAGGTATATAAAAGCATGAGTGATGTGCTTTTCCCATAATACAAGAACTAGGGGTCACCAAATGAAATTAATAGGCAGCAGGTTTAAAACAAATACAAGGAAGTTCTTCTTCATGCAGCGCACAGTCAACTTGTGGAACTCCTTACCTGAGGAGGTTGTGAAGGCTAGGACTATAACAGCATTTAAAAGAGAACTGGATAAATTCATGGTGGTTAAGTCCATTAATGGCTATTAGCCAGGATGGGTAAGAAATGGTGTCCCTAGCCTCTGTTTGTCAGAGGATGGAGATGGATGGCAGGAGAGAAATCACTTGATCATTGCCTGTTAGGTCCACTCCCTCTAGGGCACCTGGCATTGGCCACTGTCAGTAGACAGGATACTGGGCTAGGTGGACCTTTGGTCTGACTCGGTACGGCCGTTCTTATGTTAAGAAAGAGATCTTGGAGTCCTGGACAGTTCTCTGAAAACATCCACTCATGTGCAGCGGCAGTCAAAACGTTTAACAGAATGTTGGGAATCATTAAGAAAGGGATAGATAAGACAGAAAATAACATATTGCCTCTATATAAATCCATGGTACACCCACATCTTGAATACTGCGTGCAGATGTCGTTGCCCCATATCAAAAAAAGATATATTGGAATTGGAAAAGGTTCAGAAAAGGGCAACAAAAATGATTAGGTGTATGGAACGGCTGCCAAATGAGGAGAGAGTAATAAAACTGGGACTTTTTAGCTTGGAAAAGAGACGACTAAGGTAGAGATATGATAGAGGTCCATAAAATCATGACTGGTGTGGAGAAAGTAAATAAGTATTATTTACTCCTCATAACACAAGAACTAGGGGTCATCAAATGATATTAATGGGCAGCAGGTTTAAAACAAACAAAAGGAAGTATTTTTTTCACACAAGGCACAGTCAACTTGTGGAGCACCTTGCCAGAGAATTTTGTGAAGGCCGAGACTATAACAGGGTTCAAAAAAGAACTAGATAAGTTCATGGAGGATAGGTCCATCAATGGCTATTAGCTAGGATGGGCAGGGATGGTGTCCCTAGCCTTTGTTTGCCAGAAGCTTGGAATGGGTGACGGGATGGATCACTTGATGACTACCCGTTCTGTTCATTCCCTCTGGGGCACCTGGCATTGGCTACTGTTGGAAGACAGGATACTGGGCTAGATGCACCTTTAGTCTGACCCAGTATGGCCGTTCTTATGTTCTAAAAACAGGACTTGATTATGGAAGCCCCAGCTTCCTTCTCCAAGCCCAACTGATACTTGGCAGGGTGGGAGCAATTGAGCATCTTTGAACCTAAAGTTAGGGATCAAAGCAGAAAAGATAGCAGCTTAAACTGCCCCTTTCCTCCTGATTATAACCCCTTGATAATTTGATGTAATATTTTTGGTCCTGTGCTGGAAGGTTGGACACCAGTGTTTTACATGCTTTTTGTGACCTACCTGTTGAAAGCCAAAGCCACCAACCCAAAAAACTTGGGTTGAGTTTTTTCAGAGCCAGCTAGGGATCCAGCCTTATTCATTTCAGTGGGAGTTATAACTAAATTCCTTAGTTTTCTTTGAAATCTTAACCTTGTTGTCTAGCACTCTGACCTCCAGTCATAACACACCCACTTCTGGAGAAATGGATATTTTATTATTGGTCACTTCTACAACGGTCTCCTTTACCAGAGTGAAGAAGAAAATCTGTAGCTTGCTTACCCAGCTGTCTGGGAGTGAAGTGATCATGAGGTGCACAGGAAGTCTTTCAGAAATTAACAGAATGTTTTTCCTATTCTCACTTGTCTCCTCCCTCCAAAAAGGGGGGTTTAAATAATTCGGAAATTGCTAAATGAGTTTTATTTTGGCAATTTAAAAAAAAAATCATGCTGATTTTTGGAGAGTCCTTTAGAGTAAAGTTGTTATAGTGAGGCATGTTGTTGTTTGGTGTGTCTACAAAACATGTGGGGGTCTAACAAATGAACTGTCTTTAGCCAGTTCATAAGTGCGGAGGAATGTTGTTGCGGCAACACGGTCAAGGTTGCTAAGCTGTTACAGCTGATCAGTGCTTCTGTTCTTGGAGCTTCGGTGTTACCAGCACAAGCAGAAAGCTCAGCCTGCTAATTCAGCAGACCTCGATGTTACTCATAGAGAAAGACCTAAGGCACGCAGCCAGGTTTATTGCCCTCTAGGCACAGTCCTAACGACTCTCACAACTTGCACAAGTACATTAACATATGAGTGCCCCATGGCAAGGAGTGGCTCAGACAGCGGGAATTTCTGTTGTCCCCTCGGCCACACAAAAGATTAAGGCGAGGTGCCCTGACATTTATAGACTGAGACAAACAACTGGGTTAAACAATTTATGTACCACCTCATGTGTTTTGTGACATCAGTTTGTTACCTTCCCTTGTACCTTGCTTCTGATGTCTCAGACAAAACACCCCTATTCGTTACTCTGTCAAACCATTTTATCTTATGCTAGGTTGTGATGTATTTGTATTAACTTCCTGGAATATATTTACATAGTTACTTCCTCTCCGCTCAGGAATGTGCTTACTTGGTTAACCAGTATCTAGTGCAGTGGTCTCCAAATTTTTTTGATCGCACCCCTATCGGTAAAAAAATTTTGAGCATGCACCCCATGCCGCGCCGGCTCTACCACTTTTGCCAAAGCAAAAAAAAAAAAAAAAAGCCGCTCGGACTCCCGCCCGAACTGCCGCGCACGCCCAAGGATCCTCTTGCGCGCACCCCACTTTGGAGACCACTGATCTAGTGTATTAGTTATGTTGCCATGGCCAAGCCTACTGTGGTCCATATCCTTTGAGTCACACTGTTAGCTATGCATAGGGCTCCAGCAAGGCCTGCATCAGTAACAAAATATCTGATGGTGAGTTAACAAAATATTAACTACTCTAACAGTCTATTTTATGTTCAAGTATGCTAATGCTGAATTTGAAGGGATAAATGGTAAAGGCCTATTAGTAATAAAATCAAGTGAGGGCTTAATTCATGAGAGTTAACTAAAGGGCTTACTCATGAGCCTATCTGTGCAGTGTAGTATAAGGGTGTGTTCAGGGCCAGCTCCAGGCACCAGCTGAGCAAGCAGGTGCTTGGGCGGCCAAGGGGAAGGGGCAGCACGTCGAGCTCTTCGGCAGCAATTCGGCAGAGGGTTCCTGTCCCTCTCAGAGGGAAGGACCTGCCGCCAAATTGCCGCTGAAGAAGAAAGCGGCGCAGTGGAGCTGCTGCCGATCACGATCGTGGCTTTTTTTTTTTTCCTGACGCTTGGGGCGGCAAAAACCCTGGAGCCGGCGCCCTGGGTGTGTACACCCATTTGGCTACTCGCGTTGCTTGTCACAGCACGGTGCGGAAATAGCAATAGCTAAGCCACTACTTCCTCTCCCATGCAGGTGGGTAGGCAAGAATGGGGTGTGGATTGAGCCTTAGCTCCTCTTTTCTAGTGTGTCAGCCAGCACAACTGAGCTGGTTTGGAGCAGAGTGGGCAGGGAAGCTGAACTGGGAAAAGAGCTGGAGCAGCTTGCTTCCCCCAAGGAGCAAGAGGGAAGCAGAGACTGAAAAGGCCTGCTTTGCTGCTGGTGGAAGTGCAACTAGGAACTGTCCCATACGCATGACGGATCGCAAGGTGCCAATCTATTCCTAACTGATTAAAATTTTATTCTGCATCCACTGGGGCAGGATGGAGAAAGTATAATATCAAATCAGTGACAGTGTTCTCTAAAGTCCCAGGTTTATCTCTTTGTATCCTTTTAGTTGTGTTGCTTGATTCACAAGACTCCACCATGGAAACCCAAAAGGTCATTGAACAGCAAGATGCAGCAGTGACTGAACATGAGACACCTGACGTCACTAAGGATGAAATAAATAGAACTGGTAAGGCTGCTTTGTCTTGTCTTGTTTTGTTTTAGACTCTATTTTAGCTGAAGACTTGATGGCTCCAGAGGATTGGATAGAGGAAATAAGGAAATTCTACGTTCCCTATGCAAATCAAGCCCTGGTTGGTAATGACCAAAATCTTGAGGAAGGAAATATTTTTTTCTTTTCAGGCTTAAATTTTTTTTCATAAAGGCCTTTTCTAGACAACTGATACTTAAGTTTTAAATATTTTCTTTTATTCTTTCTTGATCACTGCAAGCTGCTTTCTCAAACACCCACACCCACACTTTAGCAATTGAATTTCATTTAGAAGTCAGAAATAGACATTTACAGCAGCTAAAATTTTAGTTGTACTTGAAACTGTCATGGGAGAGAGAAGTCAAAACAATGAGAAAATATATAACTCCATGAAGACTTACAATACACTTATTTCATCATAGGCACACTGTATTTAATCTAACAAAATATATTTCTCATTTGTGTGAGTTTTAGTAGTGAAAATATATGTAAAAATAGAAACACCTATAATTGCAGAGAAAAGACTTTAGAGAAGAGCAAGTATTGTTTAATAAACACTTTCCTAGTTAAAATGAAGTTTGCTGTTTTCAGCAATAGTTGCTCCCTGTAAATTTTGAAATTGTGAGTCAAGAGAGGAAAAGTAAATTGTTGGATTTCTTTTCTTTTTCTCATTACTTTGTCACAATGTTGTTCTATTTATCTGTTAATAGATCATGCTAGTAACTGAAACTTATGCTTCCAATGTGTTGAGTTTACTAATTGTTTCTCTAATGAATTTCCAGTTCCCTGCATTTTGTGATTGTTAATTTCCAGCAGGTATTTCCTATGGACAAACTAACAGTGATATTGAAGCATTACAGCAGGCCTATTGTCATATTGATCAGTCTCTAGGAGACACAGATGAGCAAAGAATTAATCTTAGTGCGATGGAAAATGCAGAGTGCCCAGTACAAGATGCTTCACAAAACAACGAAGACTGTGCAAAAAACATCTCAACTACTGAATCAGGTAGATACTGCACATGGAAGCAGCGTTGTGATTTCCCATCTATTGCCTTTCCTTAGTTGACATTACTACATTATGGAAATGATACATTCAAACTCTAGTACAGAGTGCAGCCATTTGCCATTTATTTTAGGTTAAAAGAGCTGTGGTTTCTGGTAATATGGACTGAATTGCTCATGCTCCACTAATCTTGAGTATATAATCTTTGTATAATTCCTTTCTTGTTCAAATTATGTAAAATCAGTGTATGTTTTGGGTTGTGCTCAAGTTACTTAAAGGAATGATTTCAAACAAAAGAGCTAAAACTTAAAGCATTTATGCATTTACTATTGACTCCAATATTCTCTACTGCATAAAACAAATCTCGTTTTAAAAATTGAAAAAACAAAACTGTAATATCACATACACAAGTAAAATATATAAGCCTAGGGGTAAAATTTTTCAGAAGAGTCTGAGTCCCATTTTCAAGAGCGTCTTAGGCTCCCAAGTAGAGGTGGCTGGGAAACCTAATTACAGTTATTTGAAAACTTTAGAGTTTTCATAATTTTTTAAATTCTGGCGTGGGACAGATTTTCACAGAACTGAAATCCTGCAACATTTCATTTTGGAAACACCAAAATCTGGTGTTTCTGAAGCAAAATATGCTCCTGGGATCCCCGGCTGCCTCTTTGGCAGGCTGCAGGGAAGCTGGTACCCATGATGCCTTGGCAGTTGCAGACTGAAATTGACATGATTCTTATCAGGTTCACTGCTGTCCATCACTGAATAACAGCGGTGAAACTGACCAGACCTTTTAACTTGACAAAAGTCTTGTCAGCTTCACTGCTGCTATTCACTGAAGGGCAGCTATGGATCTAACAAAAATCATGTCAATTTCAGTCTATGGTTGCCAGGGTTCCTGGCTTCATTGCAGCCCATATGGTGATCTGCCAGGACCTGGGAAGCCTTGGGTCCTTTCTAACATGCTTGGTGGGTTGAAGCTGGAACCCTGGGAGTGACAGCTCTGAGGCTCCTGGCTGAGCTGGGTCTTCCAGGGTTCCAGCTGCATTTCATCCTACCCGCAAGCCCGAACTGCTGAGAATCCAGGCAGATGAGATGACCAGGAACCTTCCTGGGTTCTGTCAGAAGTTTGTCAGATTCAAACTGCTTCCTTGAAATATTTTGATTTCCATGTATCAGAAAATTATGACACAAAATATTTTGTTGGAATTTTTCTGACCAGCTTTTCTCCTAAATGCCTAAGTCTGTCATACTGAGTGGGACTTGAGTTTCTAAGTGCTTTTTGAAAATGGACTTAAGCTCCAGAATCACTTAGTCACTTTTGAAAATTTGACTCTCGATCTTCTCCCTGAAATCCAACCAGGGAGTGGAACTACAGCGTGTGAATCTCTACTCCCACAAGATGGGGGATTAGCCACATCAGTGGCACTATCTCTTCTCTTCTACTCAAATTCTTAGAAAGTGCTACACCAGATCATGATCTACAGTGGTAGAGAGGGTGAAGACTACACAGGTGATAGGGATGAGAAGGCAAGTTGCACATTCCCAGCAAGGATAATATAGTCTGATACAGTTATCTTTCTATTAAGCACCCTCCTTGCATCCTAAAGGCATCCAGGGCGAACAGAGTTCTCCAATAGCATTGTATTGCCAAGGAAGAGCTAGTGGGGGCCACAGCTGATGCAGAGGTAAAGGATCTCCATGTGGATGGCCGCCTGCAGATCCCAGGGGATCTGTCATGTTCTGGGACAGCTCTGATTCCCTTACCCAACACAGACTTGAATGAGACAATATAGGGAAATCTACAGGAGCCAATGTTTGCAAAGACCTCCTTCCCCAACAGCTCTCTCCCATGGGTTTTACCACAGGAGGGTAGGATCTGGCCTACAAAGATTCGTACTACATAAAGTTCTATTTTAAGAAAAGATTTTCATTTGCTTTGTATTTGTAACACCCTTTTTAAAGCTTAGAAACAAGATCTTCTTTACCCACTTTTTCTATGTGACAAACATTAACAGCTAAATTCTGCTCTTAGATACACCAAGGAATTGAGAGTTATTCCTAATTTACACCATTTTCCGAGATGGCCTAGTATGTCTTTTCCATTTCTATTTTCTGTCTGTGATTTTTTTTCACTACCTTAGAAGCACTGGAGATTTTGGAGAATTATACACTACTGTTTGTCAGAGTTTAGCTCAGTATCTCTTTTGTTTGCTTTTTAATGAGGTTCAAGTTAATAGCTTTCATTTATTACTGATTTTGTATTATCCTTATCAGTTTGTTCAATACAGCACTTAAAACGTAGTTAGCGATTTAAGTTAAAAATGCCAATAAATATTTTATGCACTAATCAAGCAGAATGATAACCATTTGGAATACCTGTGCCTAACTTAAAATATCTGAATAACACCCGAGAGATTTGTATGTAGTTTCTGGACAATGAGGGTGCTTGTAAAAACAAGACAAAAAATACCACCCCACTCAAAATTAATGATTCTGACACTTTTGTGTTAGAAGTTACTTTTACAATTGAGACAAGTGGTTTTTTTTTTTTTTTTCCCCTTCAACATCAGTGAATTATTTACATGGTAGATATCTTGGAATCTATTTGATGCCAAGTTAAATCAGTAAGGGGCATGTTTCAGAAAGATACGTGATATTTTTGTCAAATACTCAGTTATAGCATTTGATACAAATATGTTTTCTAAATCTATCACCCACTCAGAGTTGTAATAATTAAAAAAAAAACTAGTTTATTACTGTGTATTAAATATTATACTTAAAATTAATAATTTATTCCACTCCTTAGATTTGCTCACTGTAGAGGAATTGATGAAACCCATTAGAGCAGATTCATCTCATGTGAGAGGCTTTGACCTGGAGCCTGTAAGGTATTTGTTTTAGAAAATGCATGTTTTAACATCTTAATACCCATAAATTATTTGTGAAAATCATCTTTCTGAATAACTAGGGTCATTTTTGAGCTAGGAATCTAGATTTTATTGTGCTAGATAATTTAGTACTACTGTGTGTCATTTGTGCTGATGTGTAAAGTGAATATGTAGTCTGAATTAGTCTGGCCTCTTTTGAAAACAAGATCTATTTCCAGTAGACTTACTCCATTAGTAAATACAGTTTAGAAGTATTGCAAGTAGCTATTTCAAAAATGAGCAGTCTTTTGATCTGGCAACGGAAATAACATTGCATTTGTGTGTCAATTTTAGAAAAAAAATTGTAAGCAAATTGCAAGTCTTGTTAAATGCACTTTTATTTTTATTTTTTAGTCCAGTAAAGCTAACAGACAACAGAGCAGCTGAATTTGTCAGCCATTTGCCATTTAAAGAACTCAAAAATGATGCAGTTCTGGAGAAGCAAAGTTTAGATTCTTTGTTTGAAAAACATAGTGAAGAAGAAGAGAGTGTTTTTCTCCAGGCAACTGCAAATGAAGGCAATCATCAAAAAGGGACTGATAAAGAAGACCAGATTGATAAAGAGCAGCTTGACTTTTTGAGACAAACAGTACTACAAGATTCTGCATGGTTGCATCAGGACAGCAAAATTAATAAGGTAAGCAATATTTAGCTATCTTTTATCTGTTTAAAAAATCATTTTAAATCACATTTTGAAGATTGTTTCTACAAACATATTTGCTAGAAATATTTTTAGGAGCTTAGAGTCTATCCATAATTTGGGGATTCCCAAGAAAACATTATTGCTATCTATTGATTAGGGTCATGACTCCAAAGCTGAATGCCAATTTCCAAGATGACCTAATAGGTCTTTTTCATCTCTACTCTGTTGTCAGTTCCACCTAATAGGCAGTTTTCTATTCTCAGTGTGATAGCTTCTTTTCACTACCTTAAAAGCACTCTAGATTTTTGTAGAATTACACATTATTCATTTGTTTGGGTTTGGATTATTCATTTTCAGCTCCAACAGGAATTTTATTCCTGTTTATTTAAGTATAACTCTTGTAACTGGCCCAGTATTCAGTTACTAGAATTATATTTAAATAGGAATAAAACTGAAGTTACCTTCATATTTTATTATAGTCCAATGTGGTTGTTACAAACTATACTTATTCTACACAGGCATGTCAGTCCAGCTCCTGGAGGAACAAGGGATTGGATTCAGTGATTAATAAGCAAATAATGCACAAGAGCACTAGAAGTACAGCTCCTTTACATAAGAAGAAATTTCCCATTGGACCTCATATATTGGTTAGGAGTTCTGGGTATGGTAAACCCACTTCACCCTTAAAACAACTTTCCACAACTAGTGAAAAGAGAGCATCAAAAGAAGCTCTCAAAAAGCCAAGTTTGAAAGCCAAATCACCTCCAGATAAAGCAAGGCAAAAAGGTAAACTGATAGTTTTATACACATAATTTTATCTTAAATGAAGAGTTCAGAAGGGTAATTTTTGTTTAATCCAGAGAGCTTTTGGTTTTGATGTTACACGCACAAAATAGTGTTAGATTTTATGTGATGTACTTTTTCCACTTCTTAAAGATGAGAGTCTTATAGCAGTGTTAATTTTTCCTGAAAGAATAAATCAGCGAGAGATTCCCAGGATTCCTGCATGTTCCTGAGGGGTGGGCCTAGATATCATATTTTCAAATCGCAGTCAGATTGTATGATATTTTCTGCATTGAACAGATTGATGCATTTTGATATCACTGACTCATGGATATCATAGTCAGTCCGAAAGTAAAATAAGAAAAATAAATGTAATCCGTTTATGCTTGAATAGGCCTACCAGAACTCGTTGTAGAAATGTAATCTTTCTTTTGTAGCATATTTTACATGTGGATTTCAAACCTTCCTTTACTGGGCTAGTCAAATCTTCTATCGATTTTGACGACATGCAAGTTTTTATGGAAAGTGCCTGCTGTCCTCAAAAACCATTGTGTTTTAATTAAAAAAAAACTTTTTTATAAAAAAAAAAAAAAAAAACACATTTTCAATTTCCTTATGAAAATTCAAAATTTTCCATAGAAAGGAAAAAATATTTTTTGACCTGCTGTAGTTCCCAAGTAAAAATTGTTTTACTCTAGTCATATGTAATTATTCAAAGCCCATGCTCCACCACTAGATTTATTTAACTATTGCTGACCAACTGAATAGAAAATAATTTTGCCTTCAAAAACAGAGGTACATCTGTTCTAGTTTCTACTTTAGTAAGTATAAATATTCTCTGCAACTAAAAAATCTTTATTTCTGTTAAAGTCCTTTTGGATAGTTCAACTTATTGGAGTAATATTGTAACCTCTTTCAGTGTGGCCTGTCCTGTTTTTTATATGCATTTTATCTTTATACTCAGTTGGGCATTTTGGAGCTTGTTAGAAAATACAAAGAAATAATTGCTTTTATTTCCCATTTATTTCCAGAATTAGTTTTTTCCTTAATGCCCATTAATCTGATATTGAGGTTGCCCACTAAGAAAAAACCTCTGCCAGAATTCTCTGCTTCCAAGTGGCTTGTACATTGGGAACTGAACTACAAATAAAGAAAAACTTCAGGATTTGGTTCATTTGAACTTAGTAAAATTCCTGATCAGTTTTGGCATCTTGTGAGCAATATTTGTTATTTCTGAGGCACTGCAGGCATCCACTCTGTGGATGCTCTCAGATTCTCAGCACATTCTATAGCATCTAATGTGGTCTCCAGGAAGCATATGGAGCACACTCGAGGGTAAAACAGCTCCTGTCTGTTCTCTTATTTTGAGAGCCCGACAGTTTAGGGAGCTTCTGGATAAAATGGTGACAGTGGTGGCTGGTAAGGAAAAGTTTATTTGTCTTCCTTAAAATTCCTAGGAAAAATACTTCAGGTAGTCCTAGAAGCAAACAACCATTTTACAACCAACAGTACTAGAGCTAAAACCTGAAAGAGATCAGCTCTTCAGAAGAGCAAAAGGCATCTGATTTGCAACGTGGTCACTTACCAATATATTCTCCCGCACTGTAGGTAGAAACTCCTGTCATCAGCTCAAGCTTTTTTTGGAAGGAGTGTATGTAGTCTGTAGTATTTCAGTAGTTACAGAAAACCACC